>NC_060130.1:409921804-410229543 GCF_021461395.2 Schistocerca americana
CATTGATCAGGAAAAATTTCATGTAAGGTACACCTGGTCACGAAGGAAAACTGTGCTGGACACTGATCTTGCTGCAACCGCATTGACAACCACGCTGCTTATGGGATATCTACCATCTCTGTCAGGTCATATAAGAGATTCTATTTTTCTGAATATTGGCCTCCGAACATTATCCACTCAGCCAGACATGATATTTAAGAAATTACAATGAAGAACACTTATTCTAGTAAATGAAGCACATACCTAATAATGTCTCTCTCTCTCTCTCTCTCTCTCTCTCTCTCTCTCTCTCTCTCTCACACACACACACACACACACACACACACACATAGACACGCACACATTGACTCACTTTCAAATTTCATAATGATATTATTAGATTAGCATTTGAACATTTCAAGACATCGTTTGTGGCGTCTTCATGGGAGTAGACAGAAATTGTCCACAAAATACTAAGCACTACAGTAAATTTGTTGTCGCGTGGTACCACAGTTGGTACCCAAAACCGATGTGGCTTGTGTCCGCGCCACAATCACACGAGTGTGTCACTCCATTGTACATCGGAAAAAATCAAATACCGTTTAATATTTGATAGTTGACGTAAGGTTACATCACTTATATCATTGATGAGTCTGTACCAAATATTTAATTTGCAGAAGTGCTCATTTTCTGCCTGACGGAAAGAGTAAGTGCCTTCTTCTGACCAATAGTGAACATTGGGAATATTTACCTCGCAATGAGATCTGACAGTGACTTTATCGCTCCCAGTATGACATCGTGAAATCGAGATTTTGATTTAACAATCAGCGAGTCTTGTCTGAAAATTATCTTCGCTTAATGGGTGGTGAACATAGACGTAAATGTAAAATGCTACAGGAAGTGCTTCCACTATCTCCTATGTAATTTTTCGTGTAAAAAGATTTATGTCGTAATTGCAGCAGGAATATTTGCATTTCTACTGGCTGTAATACATCTCATGACTGTTTTGGTACTACTGTAGGTCAGTGCACCTGGCCACGTTTGTTTGCGATTCGCTGAAAAACGAGTCGTGACCGGCGTGGACGATCTTGATATCTCTCTGCATAAATCGGTTCTGCCCGTAGGTACTTCTGTCGACTTTTAGAACCACCAAAACGTATCAAACGCCTCCCCGTTAGAACGTGCCAACAAAACGCCTCTTCTTATACGCTACTAATGACACTGGTCGTGAAGAAATGGAAATTACATCGCCTAGCGTCAACAGTTCCCACTCGGTTCCGTGAGTGGCGTGGCATGGTGTGGCATGTTGCTTGGAAGAGTTGAAGTTATCGAAGAATCTGCGCGAAATAAAAATAAAAGATAAACCTTTCACATCAAAACGTTCAGTTTTGACGGCTGTTTTCAATGGTACTACTTTGTAGCATATGAAATTCTGAAGTAGAGTAAGTTTTCTCCGTGTCTGGTAGCTTCCAGGGAATGAAAAGTTCAACATTCTATTTCCCATTATCAGTTTTGATGAAAAGCATTTTACCCGAAAGCATCGGATGCTTCAGTTCCTACAAAAACCCCCGTGTGGTGGATCAGAGGCACCTTATATAATTCGATCCAGCTCACGCACAGTCTGCACTATAAAAGAGAGTAAGTTGGAATTATCGCCAAAAGACGACAAGTGACGCCTACTCGATGGTAAAGTGGGCATTTTAGCTTGGAGTCAACGTTGCCAATAAAGATGAGAGAGACTAGGAAGATGGCGAGTCGTTTTCATGTCAGCTGCGCGAGAAAGTATGAGATGCTCCAATGGTTGCTTGCGAGAAAAGAATTGCTCCCGACAGCTAAAACTGTATTATATTGTTTAGTTGTATAAAACATCTCTATTATTGTTAAATTAGAAACCATCTTCATCCATTCCCCTCGATATTCATAATTAATGAAAAAATGCATCCCCTCTCCACCCAACACATTATGTTATCCTGATGATTTATTGATAGAGTTTATACACTATAGATCAGTTATTAATTCAAGCATGTCCTCTCATGTGTACTTGTAAACTGAGAATAGAAAGATACACAAAAACCTACAAAAATTCCTCTAAAATTTTGTTTGTAAATATAATACTAACTGAAATTGAATTATAAAAATGTAACATATAGTTTGTAGATGTGCAAGAGATGCAGTTCTTGTGTAATGAGAAACGAAAACTTCCAAAAGACATTAACAGTAAGTGTTGCAAAGCTGAAACAGAATCATTAAAATATATAGATTTGTAACACATTGAATATAGAAGTTGCTGATATGTATGTTTAGAGCAATATTATGAGCTAGATATCTCAGTGTTTTAATTGTGATAATTTTTAAGACTGACTTGTGCCTGTAAGAAAAAAAAATTGTTCAATCTGCAAACAAATGCCAAATAATTTCTGGAAAGTAATCATTCCATATGCTGACTTGAAGGGAAATAGGATATTCCATATCTATAACGCATATGCATAGAATTAATATACTTACCTAACTGTTTACATTATATCACATGAGCATTTAATACCTCAACAGTGAAACGTAATTTATCATAAAAATATGAAAATTACTTTCTCATTTACATCATTCGGGTGTCTTTTGAAAAAATCATTGTAGAAACAGAGAAGCCATCGACTGTGAGAACTTAGCAACTGATAGAAGACAGAGAACAGTTCCAACGAAGAATTGCGCATTTCGTCAGGGGAACATTTAGTCGCGGGGGAAGTGTTACGGAGATGCACAACAAACTCCAGTGTCAGACGGTACAACAGAGGCATTGTATATCACGGAGGAGAAGTTTACAAATGACATTTCGAGAACTTACGTTCCAAAAGGAGTTCAACAGTTTATTACTTCCTCCCGGATACGTCTCGCGAAATGTTCTCGGCTGCAAAATTTGAGAAATTATATGTCATACGGAGCCCTACCGACAATCATTTTTTCCACACACCGTTCTTGAATGGAACAGGAACGGAGGGAAAAGATAGTGCCACAAAAAGCACCCTCCGCTACACCTCCTAAGGCGGCTTGCGGAATACATTGAGGTGACAAAAGTCATGGGATAGCGATATGCGCATATACAGATGGAGCTAGTATCAAGTACATAAGGTATAATAGGCAGTGCATTGGCGGAGCTGTCGTTTGTACTCAGATGATTCATGTGAAAAGGTTTCCGATGTGATTACAGTCGCACGATAGGAATGAACAGACTCTGAACGCGGAACGGTAGTTGGAGCTAGACGCATGGGAGATTCCATTTCGGAAATCGTTAGGGAGTCCAATATTCTGAGATCTGCAGTCAAGAGTGTGTCGAGGATACCAAATTTTAGGGATTACCTCTCGCCATGGACAACGCAGTGGCCGACGGCCTTCACTTAACGACCGAGAGCAGCGGCGTTTGCGTAGAGTTGTCAGTCCTAACAGACACGCAAAACTGGGTGAAATATGCACAGAAATCAATGTGGGACGTAGGGCGAAAGTATTTATTAGGAAAGTGAGGCGAAATTTGGCGTTAATGTCGTGTGGCATCAGACGACCGAAGCCAGTGTCTTTGCTAACAGCACGACATAGCCTGCACGCCTCTCCTGGGCTCGTGACCATATCGGTTGAACGCTAAACGACTGGAAAATCACGGCCTGGTGTGATGAGTACCGATTTCAGTAGGTAAGAGCTGCTGGCAGGGTTCTTGTGTGGCATAGGTCACACGAAGCCATGGGCCCAAGTTGTCAACAAGGTACTGTGCCAGCTGGTGGTGCTTCCATAGCGGTTTGGGCTGTGTTTACTTGGAATGTACTAGGTCCCCTGGTCCAGCTGAACCGGTGATTGACTGGAAATGGTTATGTTTGAGTACTTGGGGACCGTCTGTAGCCATTCGTGGAGTTCATGTTCCTAAAAAAAAGATGGAATTTTCATGGAGGACAATGAGGCATGGCCGGCCGGTGTGGCCGTGCGGCTCTAGGCGCTTCAGTTTGGAACCGCGTGACCGCTACGGTCGCAGGTTCGAATCCTGCCTCGGGCATGAATGTGTGTGATGTCCTTAGGTTAGTTAGGTTTAAGTAGTTCTAAGTTCTAGCGGACTGATGACCACAGGTGTTAAGTCCCATAGTGCTCAGAGCCATTTGAACCATTTGAATGAGGCATGTCACTGGGCCACAGTTGTTGACGATTGGTTTGAAGAGCAGTCTGGACAGTTCGAGCGAATGATTTGGCCACCCATATCGCCCGACATGAATACCACCAAACATTTATGGGACATAGTCGAGAGGTCAGTTCGTGCACAAAATCCTGCACCTGCAACACTTCCGCAATTATGGACGGCTACAGAGGCAGCATGGCTCAAAATTTTTGCTGCGGACTTTCGATGACCTGTTGAGTCTGTACCACGGCGACTTGTTGTACTACGCCTGGCAAAAGGAGAACAGACACGATATTAGGAGAAATCTCATGACTTTTGTCACCTCAGTGTATATATAGCTGCAGATGTAGACATTTATGTGTGCAAGAGAGAAGGCATGATGAGAGCTGCCAGCGGCCGCCATCACGCTTCATGCTGTACATAGTCGTAAATGAGCACTTAAAATCAGTGTTCAGTAATTGATTAAACTGTATAACAATCGGTATTGGAAAAATTACTTTTATCGGGTCTTAAATCCAGGATCACGCAGTCCAAATCCAGGGGTGAGGTATGCATCTAAGACTTCGTTGCTTTCCTACAAAGGTGTGTGAGTGTCAAACTTCGCGATAGTTCACCGCGAGCAGACGAATATAGAAAAAATAGAATTTAGGTTGAGATGTAATAATTACGGCTGCGAAGCAATTTCTGGAAGTCAGACTGAAAGGAGCGTTTATGCCATTTAGGTAATGGTCAAGCTTAATAGTGATAGAGATGTGTAATTCAGAGTTGACATAAATTTAATTTAATGTGAACATATTTCGCAGGAATTGGAAAAACTTTCGTTAACGTGAAGATGCCGAATTGCATCGGAGATGATTTGTTATTAACACCGCTGTAATGAAAACATAACTTGCTTGACCTGCAAAACTGTTATGTAATGAAAACCGTCATTGTGACTGAATAAGTACAGTGTGGAATATTACGTGTTCCTAACATGAAAAATGCAGAGGGGGAGCTGCAGAGAGGAACTATTAGTGTGAGTGTTGAACAAAGACCACAAGACATGACTGATGCATTTACCAAGGAGCAAGACATGAAGGTATCCAATTCCTGTCCACCTGATAACCATGTGCAGAATCCACCTAAGAAGCACATGAATCAGTTGAGGAGGAGCTAGTTGCAAATCTGAAAGCCTGTGAGAACAAGCCTTAAGGGAATATCATGGCGGACTATTAGTAGCAACGCTGGCAAAAGAGCCACTAAATTATGTATATTGCAGATCTATTGGATGGCTTCTGATGTTAAGAACTATGTTGCGACTTGTGACCCTTCAGTAAGCTCAGTGGTATGAGCAAAACCGCAGCACCTTTCATCGACTCCTGGAAATAAGTGAACCTTTGGAAATGGTGGGACTCGATACTGCAGCTCCTTTCCAAAAAGCAAAGGACGGAGTCGTTACATTATGACTGTTGTACGTCACTTTTACACTTTCCTGACTAGAGCGCCGTGTCTCTGGTGTGTGTCTTCCATAACGACTGGATTCTGAAATATGGAAGTTGCTGAAAACTGGCAAGTGAATTACGATGCCAGCACATCATCTGGGAATACAAACTGAGTAATGTCGATGGCATCGTGATTAACAAAGAATTACCTCTTGTGACTATCACTGTAGCTGATTTCGAACATCACTTCGTGTTAACCGTGTTTTCTTTTATCCACTATTCTGGGCAAATTTCAGTGACTTTTGCAGCGCTGCTCAAATGAGTACTTTTTAAAACGTTAAAACAAAAGATCTTTTTTATCTTTGCCATAAACTACTGGATGTGAATGTGAGATAACGAAGAAGCTCGTTTGTCCTTCTAACAGTGTATTTTATGACAGTCAAGCACATAGTTGTCAAAGAAATTCATGAATCTTTGACCTAGTGAATGAATTCAATTTCAGTTTAAGTAAAACTGATGAACTCTACACTCATATAGTAGAAGTGATAAGTGCCAGAGAAAATGGTCTGAATTTAGCTCGTGTTTATAATAGTACTAATAATAACAGATATAGAGAGCATTGTTACTTTTAAAATTTATACTTGGTTGTCTGCAAGTCTACAAATTGTATTTACAGTTGTTTTTCTCGACATAACTCGGCCGAAGTCCCCCACATCTCGTGAACTTCAAAACTATTACTGCTGGTAATATTGTAATCGACTTACAGTCCATCAGTTGTGTTGGTGCATGATACTTTCGTATAATGTTCGAGAGATTTTCACACATTCATGCATTCATTCACACACACACACACACACACAAACACACACACACACAAACACACACACACACACACACACACGCGCGCGCGCGCGCGCGCGCGCACGCACACACATATACACGTACACGCAAAATTTATTGTATTTTGTCTAGGAAAATGGACAACATTTTCTCAGAAATAAATTACAAATAGTCCGAAGGTTTCTGGGATGCTTCCCTTGCTTGTAATGCAAGTGCCGGACTTGCTAATCCCTGCCATTCATTCCCAATTGGGAACTGCTCTGCCCCTCTCAAAAATGGCTCAAATGGCTCTAAGCACTATGGGACTTAACATCTGAGGTCATCAGTCCCCTAGACTTAGAACTATTTAACCTAACTAACCTAGGGACATCACACACATCCATGCCCGAGGCAGGATTCGAACCTGCGACCGTAGCAGCCGCGTGGTTCCGGACTGAAGTGCCTAGAACCGCTCGGTCACAGCGGCCGGCTGCTCTGCTCCTCTGCCAGCTTGCCTGGTAACTGGCAGGAAAGAAAAAGGGCGACGTAAGGGCAGTACCACAAACAACTTCAAACAACTTGGACACCTACGAGACTTTGTCATGTAGGTTTGGATATTGAACATCATTGAAGAGCTAACGCAGTTGCATCGATCGATGAATTCTTGAGTGGATTTCTGACTTTATTTGTGGTTTGACAGAGCATTATATTTCGTTTAAAGCACACTTATGTTTCTCAATATTTGACACAACTCCACTCTGTACTTAACGACAAATAATTTAAAGAAACGTTAGATGAGTTTGAAGTAGAAATCAATCTCAGTGGAATCCCTAATCCTCTGAAATTGTTTGAATATGGAGGTATCCTTTGACGCAATATCTGTCTAGCCAGCACTAGAATCCAGTATTAAAGTTACTGCACCGCGATTAGAAAAAGTATGCTGGCAGGAGTTTCATTGTTCAAAGACACACCAAAGCTAAATGCACTGAAATAATCAATTTTTCTTTGCTTATTGCTGGATGTCTCGTCTACGTTTGCGTGATTACTCTGCTATTCACATAAAGTGCTTGGCAGAGGTTTCAAATAACCACTTTCAAGCTGTCTCGCTACCGTCCCACTCTCGAACGGCTCGCGGAAGAAACTAGCACATAAATTGTACTGTGCGAGACCTGATTTCTCTTATTTTATTATGATGCTCATTTCTCCCTATGTAGGTCGGTGCCAACAGAATGTTTTCACATTCGGAGGAGAAGAGTGGTGATTGAAATTTCATGAGAAGATCCCGTCGCAACGAAAAACTCCTTTGTTTTAATGATTACCACTCCAATCCACGTATCATGTCTTTGACACTATCTCCCCTATTTCGCGGGCGAACAAGCCTGGTGTAAGCAGTCTCTTTAATAGACCTGTTGCACCTTCTAAGTGTTCTGCCAATGAATCGCCGCCTTTGGTTTGCTCTACCCACAACATTATCTATATGATAGTTCCAATTTAGGTTATTTGTAATTATAATCATAAGAATTTAGTCGAATTTGTAGCCTTCAGATTTGTGTAACTTATCGCGTAATCGAAATTTAGCGGATTTCTTTTAGTACTCATGTGAATAACTTCACACTTTTCTTTATTCAGGGTCAACTGCCACTTTTCGCACCATACATATATCTTATATAAATCATTTTGCAATTCGTTTTGGTCATCTGATGACTTTGCAAAACGGCAAATGACAGTGTCATCCGCAAAAAAATCTAAGAGGGCTGCTCAGATTGCCTCCTAAGTGGTTAATATAGATCAGGAATAATAGAAGGCCTATAACACTTCCTTGGGGAACGCCGTATATTAATTTTGTTTTACTCGATGACTTTCCGTCTACTACTACGAACTGTGGCCTTTCTGACAGGAAATCACGAATCCAGTTACACAAGTGAGGCGATATTCCATAGGCACGCAGTTTGGTTAGAAGACGCTTGTGGGGAACGGTGTCGAAAGCTTTCTGGAAATCTAAAAATATGGAATCAATTTGACATCCCCTGTCGATAGCACTAATTACTTCATGAGTATAAAGAGCTAGTTGTGTTTCAAAAGAACGATATTTTCTCAATCCGCGCCAATAAATCGCTTTTTTCGAAGTAATTCATAATGTTCGAACATAGTATATGTTCCAAAACCCTACTGAAAATCTACGTTAGTGATAAGAGCCTGTAATTCAGCGGATTACTCCTACTTCCCTTTTTGGGTATTGGTGTGACTTAAGCAATTTTCCAGTCTTTTGGTGCGGATCTTTCTTTCAGCGAGTTGTTGCAAATAATTGCTAAATATGGAGCTATTGTATCAGCATACTCTGAAAGGAACCTGACTGGTATACAATCTGGACCGGCGGCCTTGCCTTTATTAAGTTATTTAAGCTGCTTTGGTACACCGAGGATTTCTACTTCTACGTTTCACATCTTGGCAATTGTTCTTGACTGGAATTGAGGAATATCTACTTCGTATTGTTTGGTCAAGAAGTTTCGGAAAGCCGTGTTTAATAACTCTGCTTTAGTGGCACTGTCATCAGTGACTTCACCGTTGTTATCGCGCTGTGAAGGTATTGATTGCGTCTTGCTACTGGTGTGCTTTATGTATGACCAGAATCTCTTTGGGTTTTCTGCTAGATGCTGAAACAGAGTTTCGTTGTGGAAATTACACTCCTGGAAATTGAAATAAGAACACCGTGAATTCATTGTTCCAGGAAGGGGAAACTTTATTGACACATTCCTGGGGTCAGATACATCACATGATCACACTGACAGAACCACAGGCACATAGTCACAGGCAACAGAGCATGCACAATGTCGGCACTAGTACAGTGTATATCCACCTTTCGCAGCAATGCAGGCTGCTATTCTCCCATGGAGACGATCGTAGAGATGCTGGATGTAGTCCAGTGGAACGGCTTGCCATGCCATTTCCACCTGGCGCCTCAGTTGGACCAGCGTTCGTGCTGGACGTGCAGACCGCGTGAGACGACGCTTCATCCAGTCCCAAACATGCTCAATGGGGGACAGATCCGGAGATCTTGCTGGCCAGGGTAGTTGACTTACACCTTCTAGAGCACGTTGGGTGGCACGGGATACTTGCGGACGTGCATTGTCCTATTGGAACAGCAAGTTCCCTTGCCAGTCTAGGAATGGTAGAACGATGGGTTCGTTGATGGTTTGGATGTACCGTGCACTATTCAGTGTCCCCTCGACGATCACCAGTGGTGTACGGCCAGTGTAGGAGATCGCTCCCCACACCATGATGCCGGGTGTTGGCCCTGTGTGCCTCGGTCGTATGCAGTCCTGATTGTGGTGCTCACCTGCACGGCGCCAAACACGCATACGACCATCATTGGCACCAAGGCAGAAGCGACTCTCATCGCTGAAGACGACACGTCTCCATTCGTCCCTCCATTCACGCCTGTCGCGACACCACTGGAGGCGGGCTGCACGATGTTGGGGCGTGAGCGGAAGACGGCCTAACGGTGTGCGGGACCGTAGCCCAGCTTCATGGAGACGGTTGCGAATGGTCCTCGCCGATACCCCAGGAGCAACAGTGTCCCTAATTTGCTGGGAAGTGGCGGTGCGGTCCCCTACGGCACTGCGTAGGATCCTACGGTCTTGGCGTGCATCCGTGCGTCGCTGCGGTCCGGTCCCAGGTCGACGGGCACGTGCACCTTCCGCCGACCACTGGCGACAACATCGATGTACTGTGGAGACCTCACGCCCCACGTGCTGAGCAATTCGGCGGTACGTCCACCCGGCCTCCCGCATGCCCACTACACGCCCTCGCTCAAAGTCCGTCAACTGCACATACGGTTCACGTCCACGCTGTCGCGGCATGCTACCAGTGTTAAAGACTACGATGGAGCTCCGTATGCCACGGCAAACTGGCTGATACTGACGGCGGCGGTGCACAAATGCTGCGCAGCTAGCGCCATTCGACGGCCAACACCGCGGTTCCTGGTGTGTCCGCTGTGCTGTGCGTGTGATCATTGCTTGTACAGCCCTCTCGCAGTGTCTGGAGCAAGTATGGTGGGTCTGACACACCGGTGTCAATGTGTTCTTTTTTCCATTTCCAGGATTGTATTATAAGCATCTCGTATTGAAGTGCGCGCTATCTTTCCAACTTCTTCAAAACTTTGCCATTCTCGGGGTTTTCCGTTCTTTTAAATTTGGTAAGCATTTTTCGTTGCTTCTGGAACAGCGATCTGACCCGTTTTGTTTACCATGAGGGACAGTATCACCACTTATTAATTTATGTGGTATATATCCCTTAACTGCCATCGATACTATCTCTTTCAAAAAAAAAAAAAAATGGTTCAAATGGTTCTGAGCACTATGGGACTCAACATCTGTGGCCATCAGTCCCCTAGAACTTAGAACTACTTAAACCTAACTAACCTAAGGACATCACACACATCCATGCCCGAGGCAGGATTCGAACCTGCGACCGTAGCGGCCACGCGGTTCCAGAGTGAAGCGCCTAGAACCGCACGGCCACACCGGCCAGCATCTTTGAAACCATTCCACATCTTTTCTGCGCTTACATGATGAGCGCAGAAGGAGTGGAGACTGTCTCATAAAAGGCGTTAAGAGCATTTTTATCAACTTTTTTCTTTTTGATGGTTTTGGTGTTAGCGGAAGATCCAACACCGTGTTACGAGTGGAGGCCGAAATGCACGCGTTTTAGCTCACGCAGGCTGGCGTGAAGAGGGAAGAACTATATTGACGTGAGGTCTGGAACATGACAAGGAATGAGAATTCAGAAAGCGGACGTAATTAGTTTGAAACTTAACTTTAATCCTTTAATGATGAACGTCGCTCTTGACGGTACATGAATCACAATATTATCTGTTCAGGATACATTCTTGAAGTAATTATAGTAACTGAATATGGCGCCTTGCTATATCGTAGAAAATGACGCAGCTGCCGGCCGAAGTGGCCGTGCGGTTAAAGGCGCTGCAGTCTGGAACCGCAAGACCGCTACGGTCGCAGGTTCGAATCCTGCCTAGGGCATGGATGTTTGTGATGTCCTTAGGTTAGTTAGGTTTAACTAGTTCTAAGTCCTAGGGGACTAATGACCTCAGCAGTTGAGTCCCATAGTGCTCAGAGCCGTTTGAACCATTTTTTTGACGTAGCTGAAGGCTATGCTAAACTGTCGTCTCTGCAAATGAGGGCGTATGTAGACAATGAACCATCGCTAGCAAACTGGGGCGAGTGCTAGGGAGTCTCTCTAGACTAGACCTGCCGTGTGGCGGCGCTCGGTCTCCAATCACTGATAGTGGCGACACGCGGGTCCGACGTATACTAACGGACCGCGGCCGATTTAGAGGCTACCACCTAGCAAGTGTGGTGTTTGGCGATGACACCACAATGGTTGTGGGTGTTACTGTATTCAGTTTAGCAGCAACTACCTTGCGGTCGCTAATCCCTGTATCCGTCATGTTGTTGTTGTTGTGGTCTTCAGTCCTGAGACTGGCTTGATGCAGCTCTCCATGCTACCCTATCCTGTGCAAGCTTCTTCATCTCCCAGTACTTACTGCAACCCACATCCTTCTGAATCTGCTTAGTGTATTCATCTCTTGGTCCCCCTCTACGATTTTTACCCTTCACGCTGCCCTCCAATGCTAAATTTGTGATCCCTTGATGCCTCAGAACATGTCCTACTAACCGGTCCCTTCTTTTTGTCAAGTTGTGCCACTTACGCCTCTTCTCCCCAATTCTATTCAATACTTCATCATTAGTTATGTGATCTACCCATCTAATCTTCAGTATTCTTCTGTAGCACCACATTTCGAAACCTTCTATTCTCTTCTTGTCCAAACTATTTACCGTCCACGTTTCACTTCCATACATGGCTACACTCCATACAAATACTTTCAGAAACGACTTCCTGACACTCAAATCTATACTCGATGTTAACAAATTTCTCTTCTTCAGAAACGCTTTCCTTGCCATTGCCAGTCTACATTTTATATCCTCTCTACTTCGACCATCATCAGTTATTTTGCTCCCCAAACAGCAAAACTCCTTTACTACTTTAAGTGTCTCATTTCCTAATCTAATTCCCTCAGCATCACCCGACTTAATTCGACTACATTCCATTATCCTCGTTTTGCTTTTGTTGATGTTCATCTTATATCCTCCTTTCAAGACACTGTCCATTCCGTTCAACTGCTCTTCCAAGTCCTTTGCTGTCTCTGATAGAATTACAATGTCATCGGCGAACCTCAAAGTTTTTATTTCTTCTCCATGGATTTTAATACCTACTCCGAATTTTTCTTTTGTTTCCTTTACTGCTTGCTCAATATACAGATTGAATAACATCGGGGAGAGGCTACAACCCTGTCTCACTCCCTTCCCAACCGCTGCTTCCCTTTCATGCCCCTCGACTCTTATAACTGCCATCTGGTTTCTGTACAAATTGTAAATAGCCTTGCGCTCCCTGTATTTTACCCCTGCCACCTTTCGAATTTGAAAGAGAATATTCCAGTCAACATTGTCAAAAGCTTTCTCTAAGTCTACAAATGCTAGAAACGTAGGTTTGCCTTTCCTTAATATTTCTTCTAGGATAAGTCGTAAGGTCAGTATTGCCTCACGTGTTCCAATATTTCTACGGAATCCAAACTGATCTTCCCCGAGGTCGGCTTCTACCAGTTTTTCCATTCGTCTGTAAAGAATTCGCGTTAGTATTTTGCAGCTGTGACTTATTAAACTGATAGTTCGGTAATTTTCACATCTGTCAACACCTGATTTCTTTGGAATTGGAATTATTATATTCTTCTTGAAGTCTGAGGGTATTTCGCCTGTCTCATACATCTTGCTCACCAGATGGTAGACTTTTGTCAGGACTGGCTCTCCCAAGGCCATCAGTAGTTCTAATGGGATGTTGTCTACTCCCGGGGCCTTGTTTCGACTCAGGTATTTCAGTGCTCTGTCAAATTCTTCACGCAGTATCGTATCTCCCATTTCATCTTCATCTACATCCTCTTCCATTTCCATAATATTGTCCTCAAGTACATCGCCCTTGTATAGACCCTCTATATACTCCTTCCACCTTTCTACTTTCCCTTCTTTGCTTAGAACTGGGTTTCCATCTGAGCTCTTGATATTCATAAAAGTGGTTCTCTTTTCTCCAAAGGTCTCTTTAATTTTCCTATAGGCAATATCTATCTTACCCCTAGTGAGATAAGCCTCTACATCCTTATTTTTGTCCTCTAGCCATACCTGCTTAGCCATTTTGCACTTCCTGTCAATCTCATTTTTGAGACGTCTGTATTCATTTTTGCCTGCTTCATTTACTGCATTTTTATATTTTCTCCTTTCATCAATTAAGTTCAATATTTATTCTGTTACCCAAGGAGTTTTACTAGCCCTCGTCTTTTTACCTACTTGTTCCTCTGCTGCCTTCACTACTTCACCCTTCAGAGCTACCCATTCTTCTTCTACTGTATTTCTTTCCCCCATTCCTGTCAATTGTTCCCTTATGCCCCCCCTGAAACTCTGTACAACCTTTGGTTCTTTCAGTTTATCCAGGTCCCATCTCCTTAAAATCCCACCTTTTTGCAGTTTCTTCAGTTTTAATCTACAGTCCATAACCAATAGATTGTGGTCAGAGTCCACATCTGCCACTGGAAATGTCTTACAATTTAAAACCTGGTTCCTAAATCTCTGTCTTACCATTATATAATCTACCTGATACCTTCTAGTATCTCCAGGATTCTGCCATGTATACAACCCTATTTCATGTTTCTTGAACCAAGTGTTAGCTATGATTAAGTTATGCTCTGTGCAAAACTCTACCAGGCGGCTTCCTCTTTCATTTTTCTACCCCAATCCATATTCACCTACTATGTTTCCTTCTCTCCCTTTTCCTACTCTCGAATTCCAGTCACCCATGACTATTAAATTTTCGTCTCCCTTCATTACCTGAATAATTTCTTTTATCTCATCATACATTTCATGAATTTCTTCATCATCTGCAGAGCTAGTTGGCATATAAACTTGTACTACTGTAGTAGGCGTGGGCTTCGTGTCTATCTTGGCCACAATAATGCGTTCAATATGCTGTTTGTAGTAGCGTACCCGCACTCCTATTGTTTTATTCGTTATTAAGCTTACTCCTGCATTACCCGTATTTGATTTTGTGTTTATAACCCTGTATTCACCTGACCAAAAGTCTTGTTCCTCCTGCCACCAAACTTCACTAATTCCCACTATATCTAACTTTAACATATCCATTTCCCTTTTTAAATTTTCTAATCTACCTACCCGGTTAAGGGATCTGACATTCCACGCTCCGATCCGTAGAACGCCAGTTTTCGTTCTCCTGATAACGACGTCCTCCTGAGTAGTCCCTGCCCGGAGATCCGAATGGGGGACTGACTATTTTACGTCCGGAATATTTTACCCAAGAGTACGCCATCATCATTTATCCATACAGTAAAGCTGATACTCTCAATTTGTCCAGGATTATTTGTTGCTGAGAGGTCAAGTATGCTTTCACAACCATTTACGCTTCGAGTGGGCTCATGAAGTAATTGCTCAAAATAATTTTCTGAGTAATCATTCAGTACGGTTTCGGATAACGTTTTGTGCCTGCCGCCGCCCTTAAACGTATACTTTTTCTAGTATATCGAGGGCATATTGAAGTCACCACCAACTGTAAGTACATGAGTGGGGTACCTATTTAAAATGAGACCCAAGTTTTCATTGAACTGTTCAGCAACTATATCTTCTGAGTCGAGGTCGGTAAAACAATCCAATTATTAGTTTAGCCCGATTGTCAAGTATAACCTCTGCCCATACTATTTCGCAGGAACTATCTACTTCAATTTCACTTCAAGGTAAACTACTTCTGACAGCAATAAATACACTGCCACCAACTGTATTTAATCTATCCTTTCTGAACACTGTTAGATCGTTTGAAAAAATTTCGGCTGAACGTATTTCCGGCTTTAGCCAACATTACATATCTATAACTATTTGGGCTTCAGTGCTTCCTATTAGAGCTTAGAGCTCTGGTTCTTTCCCAACACAGCTACGTCAATTTAAAACTACAATACCGATCGTTTCTACAACTACTATACTGTGTTTTCCTGCCCCCTTCTAGACGGACGCCCTTCCTGTGGTATCCTGAGGCCCTCTAACCTAAAAATCCGCCCAGTCCCTCCCACACAGCGCCCGCTACCAGTGTAGCCTCTTCCTGTGTGTAGTGAACTTCTGACCTATTATGTGGAACCCGGAAATATACCACCCGATGTGCAAGTCACACGTCTCCGTAATTGTGTTACTCTAGTTTCTTGCTGCTTTTTTTTTATTATGTCAGTTCGCTGTAAGAGCATTATGTAAATTAGAAATCAAAGACACCAACAATGTCACACTAGTTTCTATTTCATCACATCTGCCTTTAGTGGTGAAATCGGTTCCGAATTGTAGTTAGTAGGTACAATTCTTTCGCTTGAAGTATTTTTTTATCCCAGAGACCGAGAATGATCTAAACGAAACTTTGTTGAAAGATCTTGGAGCATTTTTAGAGCACTACAACTTTAAATTATCTCAAAGCTTTAGGACTTCAGATATTCCCACGAACTCGCTTACTCACAAAAAAAAAAAAAAAAAGTTTTGACTAAATATACTCAACGAATTATACCTTACTGTTACAGGTGTTATCTGTGTCAGATACTTCAGATGTTCCTAATGAGAGCTAACAAGATAACACGTCTCGAACCACAAAAAAATTGAGTTTACAACCGTAAACTTTTCCTGATCTATAATAAAATGTTTCCTGGTATTTACGTTGTTGCCATATTAATTTACATCATTTACATCTGGATATATTTTCGCATGGAACAGTGTTACTTGATGACACATGAGGTAACAATTTAGTATAATCACACAAAAAGTGATTAGAAGATTGGCAGGTAAGTTATATTCTGTGGGCTGCATATAACTCAGGTGGATTTCAGTTCAGATCGTTCGGATACATTTGCACATAGTAGTACGTAAGGCGTTACATCGCAACAATAGACCATAATCGTCACTTTTCCTGTGAGTATGGTCTTATAATGCTAGGATGAATGTCTCAGTGTGAGACTGTTTTCTTTTTTCGTCATAATAAATAAAAAGTACAAACACCTCATACATGTTGCGGTACGTTTCGTCTAAGTATCTATCCGTAGCAAAAAAACAGTGATTACTTATCTCTTAACTTCGTTGTCTCCACTTTAGGTCTTACAGGGGAACAGGTATCGGATTCAAATCAGACCTGGGTGCTTAAAGCGACATGCTATAGGTATAGTGAATAATTTTTTTGCAATAAAATTGATCATCAGTTGACACCTTGACTTTCTTACGGTTCCTTTCGCAACGTTTTGACATATGAACACCACCTATTGCCGATCATAAATGGATTATGCAAGCAGATTACATAAATCTGTTAAACAACGCACAAAAAATATTACGCCTCCAAGTAAAACACAAAGAAATTGTCCTATTCTAGTGTACCCCCAAAGAACTTTTAATTCCGTCATGCACCTGTTGGTCCTTAGCACGTTGACAATCGTGCGCTAGCAGCTGAGGCGCCAAAGACCAATACTTATCTTGATCGACAGTAAGCCATCCAATTATTCAGTAGTATCTACACGGCTGTCCTTTGAACCTTTATAAAAATGGGAGATAATGCGTATTCCTCGACATTTGGGGTTACAACGTAATTCTTCTTCCGATTTTAGCCTCAATCATGGTGGGAAATAACATCCTGAGTCGTATTAAGACTTCTGTGGAAGGGTATCGCAAATGGAACACCATCTAGAGAGGTATAGTAAAGAAAGGTCCGTGACTGAGAAGAATCTGTTGCCTCAGTCAGGAGAGAACCACTCTGTATATTTCCAGGTGTGTCCGATCTTGTCCCCTGCGTGTTTTACGAAGAACTGTAATTCATTTGTTAAGCATGTATCGCCGTTGTTCTTTAGTTTGACGCCAATGTCCCCCCTCCTGTAGCTTCGCCAAGAGTGGGAATGCCGTAGGATTATATTGGTCAACGTCATAATCACAAAGTCTATCTCAAGAGACCGCCGAAGTCTCACGCCCATCGGCTGGGAGGTGGGAAGGCTTTGCTCGTAGTCCCAGTGTCCTTAAGAAGATCGTCACATATTCCATGGCTTACATGGAGAGTTCTAAGCCCAAACTCCACCAGTGCGTTCGCTGTGCGGATACATGGGCCTGATGATGGGCTGACTACTGTCTTGGTTTTCGGGCATAGCGGATGGTTCACCAAGAGCAGGATGAAAGGATGTCTACACATATGCGGGTGCCCGCATGCCACAATGTCTGCCCTTCCTATACCTCGCACTTAGAACAATTTGATAAGACAAGGGAGTCGAGCACAGACGGGGACCGTGATTAACTTAAAGAAAACTGCAGAAGAGGAGAAATGGAAACTGAAGTGAATGAAAGCAGAGCCTGTTTAGAAGCTGGATTGTTATCGAAGCAGATAGTAAGGAAACAGCATTGATAAAATAGAATATCTAGACGTGCGAATCGTAGTACAAGAAATTAATGAGGGCTACAGTGATTACGGTCCAACGACTGGCACGAATTATACACACTAGTAACGTATATAAGTGCTGAAATCATGATTATTAAAAAGAGTTTCAGAAACAATGAATCATTACACTGAAGAGACAAAAGTCATGTAATATCTCCTAACACTGTGTCGGATCTTCATTTGCCCGGCGTAGTGCAGCAACTCGGTATGGCATCGACTCAACAAGTCGTTGGAACTCCGCAGCAGAAATACTTAGCCATGCTGCAATTGTAGCCGTCCGTAATTGTAAAAGTGTTGCCAGTGCAGGATTTTGTGCACGAGCTGACCTCTCGGTTATGTCTCATAAAGGTTCAATGGAATTCGTGTCGGGCTATCTGGGTGGCCAAATCATTCGCTCGAATTGTCCAGAATGTTCCTCATACCAATCGCAAACATTTGTCGCCCGGTGACATAGCGCACTGTCATTTATAAAAATTCCACGGTTGTTTCGGAACATGAATTTGGCGTTAATGGCCTACAGGTAGGCAATATCGTGCTGCTAGCAAAGCAATTCGCGTCGGTCGTCTGCTGCCATACGGCATTAAAGCCAAATTTCGCCTAACTTTTCTAACAGATACGTTCGTCTTCGGTCCCACATTGATTTCTGCGGTTATTTCTCCCAGTGTTGCGTGACTGTTAGCACTGACAACTCTACGCGTACTCCGCTGTTCTCGGTCGTTAAAAGGCCGTCGGCCACTGCGTTGTCCGTGGTGAAAGGTAGTGCCTGAAATTTGGTATTCTTGGCACACTTTTGGCACTGTGAATCACGGAACATTGAATTCCCTAACAATTTCCGAAATGGAATCTCCCACGCGCCTAGCTGTATCTACCATTCTGCGTTCAGTGTCTGTTCATTCCCGTCGTGTGGCCATAATCACGTCGCAAACTTTTTCACATGAGTCACCTGTGTACAAATGACAGCTCCGCCAATGCACTGCCTTTTATACCTTGTGTGACATCAGTGTATTTTCCTTGTAGTTCAAAACTATACTGATAGACAATTTCTAATCGTTGAATAAAACGATTAAAGGAAAATATCAAGAAGAATCATACAATGAAGGCTTTCACGACCGGATGGTACTGTTGTTGATAATTCTTCCAGGTTATATGGTCGTGGTCCATGGAATTCTTCTATTCCTAACGTTTCGTCCAATACTACGTTGGACATCCTCAGAGGTATGGCTGGTCCTACTGAGTTCTACCGACTGACGAGTCGGGCGTCGGAGAGCGGCCTAAATACCGAGGAAAGTGGGCGTGGTCTAGCTTGCACATAGTAGCAGAGAGAAAACTAGTCAAAGATAAAATGTAACTATCGATAATAGTCCGTCATAGATCAAAATCACTTATCGGTTCTGTAACGCCACTGTCCACATCTCGCTTAATTTCAAGGCCTCTTCTTTTCTATTAAAATTATCTTCATGTTTATAAATTTCAATAGCCTCCATATACAGTCGTGGATAATAGTTCATGGTAGCACTACAGCAGGCCAAAGGACAAGGATGGTATACAGCAATGGAAGAACACGGTGTCTTTACCTTTCATTAGTAAGGTTACAAATCGAATCGGCAAAATGTTGCTGAAACATAAAGTGAAACCGGTATTCAAACCTACCAGAATAATAGGACAAGTACTTCGTTCTGTTAAAGATAGAACGCCACCATTATCATCTAGCGGTGTGTATAAAATTCCGTGTACTTGTGGAAAGGTCTATACTGGTACTACGAAAAGAAGTGTGAATATGAGGGTAAAGGAGCATAAAAGTCTTTACCGACTGGGAAAAATAGATAAATCGGCCGTTGCGGAGCATGCACTTCAGTCAGGTGACCATGTAGTTAAGTTTTCTGTAACTACAGTTTTAAGTGCTACCACGAACTATTATCCACGACTGTATAGGGAGGCTATTGAAATTTATAAACATGAAGATAAGTTTAATAGAAAAGAAGAGACCCTGAAATTAGGCGAGATATGGACAGAGGCGTTACAGAATCGATAAGTGATTTTTATCTATGACGGACTATTATCGATAGTTACATTTTATCTTTGACTAGTTTTCTCTCTGCTACTATGTGCAAGCTATACCACGCTCACTTTCCTCGGTATTTAGGCCGCTCTCCGACGCCAGACTCGTCCGTCAGTCGGCAGGACTCAGCAGGACCAGCCATACCTCTGAGTATGTCCAACGTAGTATTGGACGAAACATTAGGAATAGAATAATTCCGTGGATCACGTCAATATAACCCGGAAGAATTATCAACAACAGTATTAGGAAGAATATAAAGATTTCGTTCAACTATAGTGATGGAGATTTAGTGGATGGGATTTGAATTAACTCTTAAGAGACTGAAAGAGACAAGAGAATTTAATTTGTTCATGGCACTCGACCAGTAAAACAGAAGAAAAGGACTTCCCACTGGTCGCATTAGCGTGTCTTCCTACTTGAGGGTTAGAGTGCTACTTCATAGCAATGTCCTCAAGTCGGTGATCAGATTAGATTCACCTGATCGGTAGCTGTTTCAAATATTGCCAAATCAATGGATTCGTTGTAAACTATACATTCCTTGATACTCTGTCTTCCAGGTCTCTCGCCAACCTTAAGTTTGACGTGGATTACACAAGACGTACAGAATAGCAAAAACTCAGATGACTATCCACGATCTAGTGGTTTTCACACGATTCCTCATATTTCTAGTGACAAATTCTGTGACTTTTACTACTACGGTATTTGCAATCTACAGTTTATCTGATATTCAAATTTTCATTCTGGAGCCTGTTAACTGGCTCACTCAGTTGCTAGTTGGGTAGAGGGTGAGGAGATGTGGGAACAGGAGGACGTAGTGTGTCTTACCTTCGAAACTGAACAATATTGTCACTTCTCATATTTCACGCTGAAAAACGATTATCATAGTCAGATGGTTCAAATGGCTCTAAGCACTATGGGACTGAACATCTGAGGTCATCAGTGCCATAGACATAGAACTACTTAAACCTAACTAACCTAAGTACATCACACGCAACCATGCCCGAGGCAGGATTCGAACCTGCGACCGTAGCAGCAGCGCGGTTCCGGACTGAAGCGCCTAGAAACGCTCGGCCTCAGCGGCCGGCTATCACAGTCAGAACAATCGTTAAGAGTCAGGAGTAAAGATCTTTAGATCGACTGCCAATAAAATACAAAAAAAATCAGCGTTTGTACCACAGTAATCCCATGTAGAAATACCAAATTCCAACCTGGAAAACAAATAGATGCAGTAAAAATCAATAACATTCACGAATGATAGCGGAGGACCTCATACGTGAAGAGGAGGTCGTTTCGCCTGTAGCGAATAATTGAGATAAATCATTTTTAATTTTCCACGAAATGTGTTTCATGTTACTAGGTCACCTAAACGTGACAGCTGAGATAGCAATCGTGAGTTTATAAGCGTTGTAAAATAACACCGAGAACAGTGTTTCTTCTTTCTTAATTATTAAGTTAGGCCAATTAATACGGGAAATCAGTTAATGCTAAGGTAATACCCTGCCTGACAAAAACGTTAAGCACCCAGAAGGTGACAAGCCATGCATGGAGGAGCAATATCCTGTTGATAAAAAGACATCACCAAGTAGTACACAGGGACGCAGGGTGCCCGTAGCGCAAATTTGTGGTCTCAGGGCACCATCAGTCTTTACCAGCCGTGACTTGAAGCCATATCCGACGGTTCCCAACACCATCACGATAGGAGCAACACCGCTATGCCACACCAAACCAGTCGAAGAATGAGACCTCTCCTCATGTCGCCGCCATGATCGTAGATGATGGTCTTCCGGAATAGTGTAGAACTGCGACTCATCGCTGCATTCAATGCGATACCATTCATCAGCAGTCCATCCTCCCCGATCACGACAGCACTCCAAACGTAGACACGTTTGTTCTGGTGTTAACAGCTGTCTACACAAGGGGTGGTAATATCCTAATCTTGTTGTTGCTAGTCTCCAACCAATGGTGTGAGGTGCACGAGATGTTGCAGGGAGTCCACTACTTGTTCTACTTGTTCTAGGGTGACAGGCGCAGAGATGAAGGTGTGACGATGTGTTTGGTGCGCAAGACGGCGATCCTCGCTTGTGGTGGTCAGACATGGTCGATTGGAACCTTAACTTCTAATATCCCTGCCCTCAAGTTCCCATGCAGTCCAACGTCAGACCACTGTCTTATCCAAATGCCTTACAAATCTGGATATAACACGATTCGATCAACCGGCCGAATGGAGACCGAAAATGACGTGGATATGCTGATAACGCTGGATCACACGAGTACGCTGCGTCTCTGTGTCCTTCATAGTGATCATTCAACATCTGACGCTGTTCGCACGAGTTACACACCCTGCCAGGCCTGGCAGCGGTACTAAACACAAACAACATCAATCATTCTAGTAGTCGGTATATCTGTCACAGAGAATTACAGCTCTAAATCATTTACTTACCGGATGATAATTATTGAACTATATGAAAAAACAAAACGTAACTTAGCCACAGACTTCGGCGTGCACACACTTTATTCAACTCATAAACGTCACTACAGATATTAGAATTTAGGTTATGACATGTTCGATATGCATGCCATCATTATCGATGATGTGGCACAGACGTATAGCGAAATTCTGCATACCCGCTGAAGAGTCGGAACATCGATGATGTCGATGACCTCCTGAATGGTTGTTTTCTTCTCAGCAATGGTGTTGACCAAGCCGTACTAAGCATAATAAATCCCACCATCCTCTGCGGCCAACCGTGCAGTTTGAACGTCCTAATACAAACAGTTCAGATGTTATGATCATTTCATTTCATATAGTTCAATAATTGCCACACTTTAACTGCCAATGGTGTGTACTCGTAAATATACGAAGTTACACTGACATCCAAACATGTCTTCTGCGTGCTTCACGTTGTTTGATTGGCAGTAGATAACTTAACGTGTCTGAATGTCAAGAACTTATCATGGTTACTTCTGTGGCTGACATTTCTTACTCTAGAGTGCTGCACAGCTCTTGAGAATTCCCTCAGATGGCAGCAGTGAAATCGTACGGCATTTAGGCAGCTCTCCAAGCCGCCATCATTATTTCCCCTGGTGTAGTCACGCCTCGATTTGCTTTTGACCTTTTTCTTACAACTGCTCCTCCCCTCCTGCACTCTAAGACGCGCTGAGGCTAGATATCTCTCTGAGGCTGGAGAAAGCGGGAAATTACGGTAACTGATTGCTAAGCCTTGAGTTGACTCATCAACATGTACATAACGAGCTTTCGTGTCGTCTCCTGCGTTTTTCTCGGGTGTTAACCAGAGGCTATACTTCCTTACGGTGCCTGAAGTGTGGCAGCAGCCTTTCCAGCAGCTGCAGGGACAAGACTCTGCATGACTGACCAATTTCCTTCGTATCATTAGCCAACATGGCCTTGCTATGTTAGTATTGCGGCAAGGTTGAAAGGGAAGGCAACTTATAATCCCTGTATTGCCAGAAGGATGTAAAACTGTGCTCTACGATTTAATTATGAAATATACCGGAGATATGATAGTGGAAGTTTGTGTTACTGCAGTGGGCGGAGGAACCAGATTTCAGGGTAGATGAATATAGGGTTATCAACATAAAATCAAATAGGTGTAATGCAAAAGCAGGTCTAATAGTGAAGGAAAAATGGTAATGTTAGAGAAGTAGTACGAACAGCATACTGCTCGGATTATCATAGCCAATGTAGACACAAACCTAAGAACCACCAAAGTATCAGAATTTTATAGGTCAGCTTGCTCCGCAGTAAAGGAAGGCGAAAACTGAACTATTTTGGGAGACTAGAACGCAATACTAGGGGAGATAAGAGAACGAAAAACAATGTGAGAACATTGGTTGGAGAAAAGGAATTAAAGGGGTGGCCGTCTGGTAGAATTTTGCACAGAGCTCTATGTAATTATTTATAACATTTGGATTGAGAACTATGAAAAAATCGTGTGTAAGTGGAAGAGACCAGGTGACATCGGATGCCTTAACATAGATTTTACACACATCAAAAAAAGTTTTGCATCACCCCAGTTCCCAGAATTCCTGAAGATAGACGTTGACTGTGGATATTATATCACAGACACAGTCCCTTTGACTGTTCAGAGATGTCACTAAACCTGCCCAAAGACGTAAACAACCTTGCATGAGCAGCGTCTATTAGATGGAGGGGGTCCGACAGCCGATCAGTTCCAGTCATTCCACCAGGAAGGAGGTACACGCGTCATGTTGCTGTAGTTCATCCATGTCTAGATGGCCAATATCGCGGTTCGATCGCGTCCGCATTGTTACTTTGTGCCGGGAACGGCTCTCAACAAGGGAAGTGTCCAGGCGTGTCGGAGCGAACCAAAGCGATGTTGTTCGGACATGGAGGAGATACAGAGAGGCGGGAACTGTCGATGACATGCCTCGCTCAGGCCGCCCAAGGGCTACTGCTGCAGTGGATGACCGCTACCTACGGACTATGGCTAGGAGGAACCCTGACAGCAATGCCACCATGTTGAATAATGCTTTTAGTGTAGTCACAGGACATCGTGTTAGGACTCAAACTGTGCGCAATAGGCTGCATGATGCGCAGCTTCGCTCGAGACATCATGGCGAGGTCCATGGAGACATGTTTGGAGGCAACCCGGTCAGGCTGAACGCCTTAGACACACTGTCCAGCGAGTGCAGCAAGGTGGAGGTCCCCTGCTGTTTTGGGGTAGCACTATGGGGGGGTCGACGTATGCCGCTGTGGTCATGGAAGGCGCCGTAATGGCTGTACGATACGTGAATGCCATCCTCCTACCGAAAGTGCATCCATATTGGCAGCATATTGGCGAGGCATTCGTCTTCATGGACGACAATTCGTGCCCCCGTCGTGCACATCTTGTGAATGACTTCCTTCGGGATAACAACATTGCTCGACTAGAGTGGCCAGCATGTCCTCCAGACATGAATCCTATCGAACATGCTTGGGACAGATTGGAAGGGGCTGTTTATGGACGACGTGACTCACCAACCACTCTGAGGGATCTACGCCGAATCAACGTTGAGGAGTGGGACAATCTATACCAACAGTGTCTTGATGAACTCGTGGATAGTATGCCACGATGAATACAGGCATGAATGAATGCAAGAGGACGTGCTACTGGGTATTAGAGGTACCGGTGTGTAGAGCAATCTGGACCACCATCTCTGAAGGTCTCGCTGTATGGTGGTACAACGAGCAATGTGTGGTTTTCATGAGCAATAAAAAGGGCGGAAATGATGTTTATGTTGATCTCTATTCCAATTTTCTGTACAGGTTCCGGAACTCCCGGAACCGAGGTGATGCAGAACTTTTTTTGAAGTGTGTTTAATGGTCAGGCAAAATTTAGAAACCACATTTTAAACTAGGAGACATTTCCAGGAGTAGACGTGGAATCTGATCATAATTCATAAGTTATGAATACAAATGAGCAAGTTTTAGAACAGTAAAAAAATAAGACTATGGAGCAGAGATAAGTTAAAAAAATAATTATTGATTGTTTAAAATAGACCATTAAGTGACGACTAACTGAAACTCAAGAAACGAATGGAAGAGGAGAAGAAAGAGTGCAAGAGAAGCAGAGACCGATGATGATGATGATGATGATGATGGTATTTGGTTTATGGGGTGCTCAAGTGCGTGGTTATCAGCGCCTGTACAAAGTCCCAATCCCTTAAGTGTCTGGTCTCGCCACTTTCCCGAATGATGATGAAATGATGAGGACAACACAAACACCCAGTCACCGAGAGGAGAAAATCCTCGACGCGGCTGGGAATCGAACCTGGGACCACGTGATCCAGAATTAGCAACTCTAACCACTAGACCACGAGCTGCGAACAAAGCATAAATCCTTGATCGCACAGGAGATATTAAATTTCATTGATGAAAGGAGGAAATTTAAAAATACTGCAGAAAATGCAGCAGGCAAATTGAATTGATACCGCATTTACGGAAGAAAGTAACTGAAGAAAAGAAACTACATGAACGACAGGATCTGAGAAGGCAAGCAAGAAGAATAAACTGAAAGACGGAAAGAATATATAATAGGTGTATATAAAGATAAGAAACTTGATGTCAGTATCTTGGAAAGAGAAGAGAAAGTGGATAAACATGAGATAGGTGATGCATTAATACGCGAAAAATTTGAGAGGGCACTGAAAGACGTAATGCGAGACAAGAAACATGGAGTGTACAACATTTCGTCATATTTATTAAGATCGGCTGAAAGGTGTGTGTGTGTGTGTGTGTGTGTGTGTGTGTGTGTGTGTGTGTGTGTGTGTTTGTGTTGAAGCATCAATTACTTTCAGAAGTAGTGAGAAGTAAGCCGTGATATTATAGTGATATGCATAAACAAAATTATAATGGCCATGAAATGATTATTAATCCTGTCTGCTTCGAATAGTAAATACACATCACACACTTATACGTAATTAAACTCAACGTTTGATTAACGGCTAGAATACCTCAGTATAAAGTATAATACGTAAGTAAAGAGGTTCATGAAAGCAACAGGTGCCACTAGTTTGTGTCACCTTCACGCTTATAGCAAACTGCGCGGCCAAGGGGCTGTTTCCCCCCACTCTGTATTCATCTGTTCACTCTGAGTGCTATAATTTAGCATGTGTATAGGAACCAATTAATCTCTTTCATACGTAGCTCGTAAGTCAAACGAATACGATAATGTAAGCCAGTGCTACCACATGTAGCACTCTTACGTTCACCGACAGCAGCCAAAGTAGCCTTATCTTGTCTGGCGCCTGAGAACTGCCTAACTACCATCTCAATCGTTTACGCTACATTATATTACCTATCGCCATTCTTATCTCACTACACGTTATTCTAATCATCAGATGGAATTAATTTGTGGCACAATTCATCTAACGTAAGTTCACGAAGACAGCGGGAGCCAGTATGCCATGCATTTGGGCAAACTGAGAACAAAGGAAATGCTCGGATTAGAAATGACTGTTCACCATGTGCAGTTGATCTAAAACTAAATGGAAGTATAAAACTACAGTTTCACAGTGAGCATCATAATCATATTTAATTTGACAAAACAATCTTACAAAATCGGAGTACAACTCGATATCAAGTACAAAATCGATGTTCTCTTTCTCATATAAATTTGGATGGAAGAACTGGACACACGATCGTTTGAAATTAACTTTAAAAAATGATGTGGTAACCAACTTCTTGAAACCTGATAGTTCGTACACTTTCTAGCCTGCATCAACGTATATAAATACATAAATACACATTCACGCGAAACAGGGCACGGGACGATATTAAATCTTGATCTATCATTTGTCTCACATGGTGATACTGAATTTACCACAACGTTACAGCTCTCAGTGTGGTAAAGTAATTTCATCAGAGCAGTCTTTCCTTCAAATATGGCTCCAGTACAAGCCACGTACGAGGGGTGTTCAGTAAGTAATGTAACACTTTTTTTCTCGTCCAATTTTGGTTGCAATTGAGGAATTTATTGTGAGACATTGTGGAATATTTCCGCTGCAGCCCCTATATTTTCATGCAATTTTGATAGGCGGCGTCACTATACGTAACGTTCAATACGACGTCTGTGACAAATGTGTGTTCCAAGTAGAGAGCTGTCAGTGAGCTTTTCTGGGTGGAAAACCAGAGCATCGCAAATATTCATAGGCGTTTGCAGAATGTCCACGAAGAACGAAATCGGTGAGTGAGTCGTTGGACGAGGTGTCTGTCGCCGTCGCAACAAGATCTCGCAAACCTGTCAGATCTCCCGCGTGCAGGCCGGCAGCAAACAGCGGTGTCTCCTGAAATGTTGGAACGTGCGGACACTCACATTCGAGGCGTTCGACGGATAACAGTTAACCACCTCGCTGTCTCTGTCGGTAGTGCTGAAACACTTGTTCACCAGCCGGGGTACTCAAAGGTGTGTGCCCTCTGGGTTTCTCGCCGCGTAGCAGAAGACTGCAAAGATAGTGATGGACCATCTGTGCGGAATTTCTTGCCCGTTACGAGGCTAATAGTGACAGCTTTTTGTCGAATATCGTCAGAGGCGATGAGACATGGCTTCATCACTTCGAACCGGAAACCAAACGACAATCCACTGAGCGACGCGACACGACCTCTACTCTTAAGAAACAGATCAAAGTCACACTCTCAGCCAGTAAAGTCAAGGAAACGGACCTCTGGGACTCTGTAGAGGTTATTTTGTTTTATGTTCTCCCTCATGGTGCAACGATAAACTATGACGTGTACTGTGCTACCCTCAAAAAATTGAAGAAACTACTGCAGTGTGTTCGTCGCCACAAAAATGCAAATGAATTTCTCCTCCATGACAACGCAAGACCTCACACAAGTGTGCGCTCCCGAGAGGAGCTCACAAATTTCGCCGGCCGCGGTGGTCTAGCGGTTCTAGGCGCTCAGTCCGGAACCGCGCGACTGCTACGATCGCAGGTTCGAGTCCTGCCTCGGGCATGGATGTGTGTGATGTCCTTAGGTTAGTTAGGTTTAAGTAGTTCTCAGTTTTAGGGGACTGATGACCACAGATGTTAAGTCCCATAGTGCTCAGAGCCATTTGAACCATTTTTTGAAGCTCACAAATTTCACTGAACTGTTCTATGTCATCCACCCAACAGCCCAGATCTCGCACCTTCCGACTTCCATATGTCTGGCTTAATGAAGTATGTACTCCGTAGGAAACAGTGCGTGGATAATGGGGAGGTTATTGATGCAGCAAGACGTTGGAGCCAGTAAGGTGGGGTACGGCTGTCGCATTGAACGGAAACTGAGTTGAAAAATAAGGTTTTGCAGCCTAAAGAGTGGAGAATAATACGGTGTATTGGACTTCTGAACAAAACCAACGTGCTTTGAGAAAAAAAGTGTTGCCTCGCTTATTGAAAGTGCCTTGTATCATCACTCTAAGATACAGAGTACATAATACTTGTCTACAGACTAAGCACTACTTCCAGAACGAAGTAATAAAGCAGACTAATGGCGGTCTTGCTTTTTGAAACCAAAAACTACAACGAAGGCCTGTGATTAGCTGATGGCCAACTGCACACCAAAGACAAGGTTTACAATGTAGTGGTGATGCAAATGGTCTACAAACGTACAAGAATTGATATCCAATGAAGCTGACTGTCTTAGTATCATAGAGATAACTACGGAATATATACTACGGGTCTCGAAAAACGTGACATAGACGGTGAGAAAATGAAAAAGTCAAAACAGATACCTTTCATGACCTCCACTTTCGAGACGAGAAGATTAGGAATGATCTCTGGACAAAGTCATCAGGGAACATTGAAAATTACATAATTACTACTAAATGTTATATTATTTATGATGAAATCACTAAATGAATGATCGAAATCAAGTTCTAAAACAGCGATTAAAAACTAATTGTACATTATAATAGTGCCACGCGACTAATTGTGTACAACGATATTTCATGATTCCCAGTTTGTGCTTTAAGAGTGTCCTAACATAAGAAATTCAAACTTGTACTTGAAAAACGTAATAATTCTACAAAATCCGTGACCTGACAAGATATCCTCAATAATGATAAACATTTTAACATCATCATTATTCATCATATATTGCAGTGACGGACCTTCGCATTGAGGAGAAATCGGTAAGTGATACTTGCTCCAGGGTGACGCCAGGAATCGCAACACCGTCAGCAAATGCCAGGATTTCAGCGCAATAATAAACACATAGTTGAGTCTTTTCAGAGAAAGTTAACATTTTCTCTTTAGTTTGTGTGGGCAAGATTTCGCGTCAGTGAATACGCCAGAAGTAATTGTTCTGAGGCACGGACACTACACTTTCATTTAACGAGGGTGGAGGTGGATATTTTAAATGTTTTGTCAGTCAGTATCATGGTAAATGAACTGCAGGCACATGGAATAATAGACAACATTTTGGTTTGTTGACTCAGCAAAATAGGTGAGCTATGCCCTGACAGCCATCAAAATTCTCACAGCTTGGCTACACATCACACCCCCTATTCTGAACCGTCAGGAGGCGCTTTCTACTTTTTGTACCTTGATCTGCAGGTCAGACGTTCTCTGTAATCTCTGCAGATAACTGAGTATTGTGATTATCAGGAGCCTATAACTCAGTTCACTCAGTCAGTGTGATCCCAATGGATTATCCATAGGCCTCTATACTCCATTGCTATCATCTCCATTCCCACATAACATATCTTTTTGCTCTCACCCGTTTCTGCTTCTAACAGTACAAAAACAGAATACGATGAGTAGGGTGTTGCTTATGAGTTACACATACAACTGACATCGTCATTGGTAGCATCCATACCATTTTGTTGAAGAAGAAGGTGATGATGAAGCAGAAGAAGCAGCACTGTAAAGATAAGCTAAACTCCAGTTGGGCAACACATATGTTTAAAGTGATAAGTAAAGCTCGTTATGATCAGAAAATTTAAGGAAATACCCTGGCATAGGGCGACCAATAATAACGTGTGTGTGTTTTGTGTTTAAGTATCACTCACTCTTAGACGTAGTGACGAGCAAGCCCGGACACGCATAGAGAAAATTATTGTGGACATGACAAAATTATTAACTCTTTCTGTCTCGAAATAAAACATTAAGAGAAAATACAAAGAACATACTTTCATACACTGGTGTGCAAAACTTAGGGGCGAAAGTAACTTTCGCATAATGTGTCATTGCAAGCAACATACCTTGATGAAACGTGGACCATGCATAGAATGAACTGTTATAGTATAGCACTGAAGATAATTTAAAGATATACAAAATCAGATTAACAGAAATAAAAGTTTTATTAAAAAGCAGTAAGTATACTAAAGTCACAGCGATTTATGAAGGTTTCCTGGAAATTACAGACGGTGGATTAGGGTTTAAAAATTGTGTGTAACCTATTGGTTGTCTGCACATCAGAAGTTCTATACTACTCTTCCACCCCTCATGAATCGTGGACCTATCCAGGATGAGGAGGCTTGCGTGCGTCAGCAATACAGGTAGCCAGCCGTACCGTCGGTACAACAGCAATGGAGGAGTATTTGTGGAGCGACCACACTAACATGTGCGTCCTGAAGAATGGTAGCAATCTTTTCGGTGCTTGTAGGACCAACAGTCTGCATAATTGACTGACCTGGTCTTGTAATATTAGCCAACATTAATTTGCAGCGCTGCTGCTGTGAACAGCTGAACGTAAGGGGAAACTACAGCCATCATTTCTCCCGCGGTTATACAGCTAAACTGTCTGGCTCAATGATGATGGCATCCTCCTGCGTAAAATATTCCAGAGGTAAAATAGTCCCCCATTCGGATCTCTGAGCCATGTAGTAAAATTTAAACACAGAGCATAATTTAACCATCGCTAACACTTGGTTTAAGGATCAAGAGATAAGGTTGTATGCATAGAACAGACCTGGGGACACAGAGAAATTTCAGGTTGATTATATAGGGGGGGGGGGGGGGGGGGGTCCATTGATCGTGGCCGGGCCAAATATCTCACGAAATAAGCGTCAAACGAAAAATACTACAAAGAACGAAACTTGTCTAGCTTGAAGAGGGAAACCAGATGGCGCTATCGTTGACCCGCTAGATGGCGCTGCCATACGTCAAACGGATATCAACTGCGTTTTTTAAAAATAGGAACCTCCATTTTTCATTACATATTCGTATAGTACGTAAAGAAATATGAATGTTTTAGTTGGACCACTTTTTTCCCTTTGTGACAGATGGCACTGCAGTAGTCACAAACATATGGCTCACAATTTTAGACGAACAATTGGTAACAGGTAGGTTTTTTAAATTAAAATACAGAACGTAGGTACGTTTGAACATTTTATTTCGGTTGTTCCAATGTGATACATGTACCTTTGTGAACTTATCATTTCTGAGAACGCATGCTGTTACAGCGTGATTACCTGTAAATACCACATTAATGCAATAAATACTCAAAATGATGTCCGTCAACCTCAATGCATTTGGCAATACGTGTAACGACATTCCTCACAACAGCGAGTAGTTCGCATTGCGTAATGTTCGCACATGCATTGACAATGCGCTTACGCATGTTGTCAGTCGTTGTCGGTGGATCACGATAGCAAATATCCTTCAACTTTCCCCACAGAAAGAAATCCGGGAACGTCAGATCCGGTGAACGTGCGGTATGGTGCTTCGACGACCAATCCACCTGTCACGAAATATGCTATTTAATACCGCTTCAACCGCACGCGAGCTATATGCCGGACGTCCATCATGTTGGAAGTACATAACCATTCTGTCATGCAGTGAAACATCTTGTAGTAACATCGGTAGAACAATTCGTAGGAAATCAGCATACATTGCACCATTTAGATTGCTATCGATAAATTGGGGCCTATTACCCTTCCTCCCGTAACGCCGCACCATACATTAACCCGTCAAGGTCGCTGATGTTCCACTTGTCGCAGCCATCGTGGATTTTCCGTTGCCCAATAGTGCGTATTATGCCGGTTTACGTTACCGCTGTTGGTGAATGACGCTTCGTCGCTAAATAGAACGCGTGCAAAAAATCTGTCATCGTCCCGTAATTTCTCTTGTGATCAGTGGCAGAACTGTACACGACGTTCCAAGTCGTCGCCATGCAATTCCTGGTGCATAGAAATATGGTACGGGTGCAATCGATGTTGATGTAGCATTCTCAACACCGACGTTTTTGAGACTCTCGATTCTCGCGCAATTTGTCTGCTACTGATGTGCGGATTAGCAACGACAGCAGCTAAAACACCTACTTGGGCATCATCATTTGTTGCAGGTCGTGGTTGACGTTTCACATGTGGCTGAACACTTCCTGCTTCCTTAAATAACGTAACTATCCGACGAACGGTCCGGACACTTGGATGATGTCGTCCAGGATACCGAGCAGCATACATAGCACACGCCTGTTGGGCATTTTGATCACAATAGCCACACGATATCGACACTTTCCCCAGTTGGTAAACAGTCCATTTTAACACGGGTAATGTATCACGAAGCAAATGCCGTCTGCACTGGCGGAATGTTGCGTGATACCACGTACTTATACGTTTGTGACTATTACAGTGAAAAAAGTGGTCCAACTAAAACATTCATATTTCTTTACGTACTACACGAATATGTAATAAAAATGGGGGTTCCTATTTTTAAAGCGCAGTTGATATCCGTTTGTCCTATGGCAGCGCCATCTAGCGGGCCAACCATAGCGGCATCTGGTTTCCCCCTTCAAGCTAGACGAGTTTCGTTCTTTGTAGTTTTTTCGTTTGATGCCAATTTCTTGAGATATTTGGCCCGGTTATTATCAATGGACCACCCTGTATAATGGTAACGTAGAGACTTTAAACTGTAAGACATCTGCAGCTACGGAGGTGAACTCTGACAATAAGTTATTGACTATGAGCTGCGGATTAAAGCTTAAGGAATTCCAAAAATGTATTGAAATTAAGGAGATAGGACCTGGACGAACTGAAGGAATGAGAGGTTGTTGACAGTTTCAGAGGGAACGTTAGTCAACATTGGGAAAGGAATACAATAGAAAATGAATCGGTAGCTTCGAGAGATGCAGTAGGATATGCAGCAGAGGACCACGTTGGTAAAAAGACAAGGACTAACAGAAATACCTGGATAGCGCAGGAGATATTGAACTGAATAGATAAAAGGAGAGAATATAAAAATGAATGAGGTGAAAGCGAATACAGATATCAAAAAACGAGATTTATAGAAAGTTCAATATGAGCAAGCAAGAATGCCTGAAGGAAAATTCAAGGCTGTAGAAGCATCCATAACTAGGGGGAAGATCGATGCCACCTTTAGGAAAATTAGAACGACCCTTGGAGAAAATAGAAGCAGCTTTATGAATATCAAAAGTCCCAAACCGCTATTTCCCCGTCCTGCATCTAATCCACGATATAATCCTACAAACTGTCAACCAGATGTCCGTACCGTCGTGTTCTGCACGGAAGATGAGATTCCGGTCAACGGATAACCATGTCCACAATGACGTCAGGAGACCTATTGAAACGTCCCCTTGCCGGCCAGGGTGGCCGATCGGTTCTAGGCGCTACAGTCTGGAACCGCGCGACCGCTACGGTCGCAGGTTCGAATCCTGCCTCGGGCATGGATGTGTGTGATGTCCTTAGGTTAGTTAGGATTAAGTAGTTCTAAGTTCTAGGGGACTGATGACCTAAGAAGTTAAGTCCCATAGTGCTCAGAGCCATTTGAACCATTTTTTTGAAACGTCCCCTTAGAAAAATTCATGAATGACTGAGCTGATAAACCTCTTACATTATTTGATTTTCAAACAGCTGGGCAGAACTGAACGTACTCAGACATTTTGCTCTTTACCTATTCTGATCAACACTAAACTGACACACAATATTTTTAGCGCAACGCAATCTGACTTTCAATAATCCCTACAAAAGAATGGCTCTGACTAACATTAACCTATACCTTTCACAAATCACTTACCTCACAAATATCTTCGTTACTCGAACTACTGCAATACAGCGAGCGCCACTAATGCCAGCTAAATAAAAGATTCAAACTACTGAAGGCACTAACTACTGATGGGCATAGTTAGCAAATGAAAGATTTTGATAAAGAACAAACAATGTATTTACCTTAATAGTGTTCAAAAGTCATTATATATATATATATATATATATATATATATATATATATATATATATATATATATATATATAGCAGTTCATGACATCCAGTCTTACAAATTTACTGTCTCTGATGGACACACGTCCAGATCATTCGCTCTCAAAACTCCGCCATTTCTCTCCCCACATCCAGCACTGCTGGCGGCTCTCACCTCCAACTGCGCAACGCTACGCGCTGTTAACAGCCAACTGCCCAACACTACAATAGCGAATATTACAACAATGCCAACCAGCCACAGACTGTACACAGCACATCCAGTGATTTTCATACAGAGCGCTACGTGGCGTTACCAATATAAAACCTAAAGAGCCTACTTACATAGCCCCCATGCTCCCCACAAAAAATTTTACAAATTGTTTTGGGCAGTGGCCAATACAGATTTGAAAAAAATTTTCATAATTACAATAACAAAGAAATCAAATGCACACACTTATTGATACAATATTGGACAAAAGCTAAAATTTTTTCACAGTCCATAAAGACAGTCCTGATCATTCATCACAGTAAAATTGCAGTGTTTTTTTTCTCAAAGTCTGAGCAGTAAAAGAAAATGCACACGGAAGTAGTGGATTTCCATGCAGTCTTGAAGAAGTAGTGTTGTACTTCCAACGGAAAGACAATGCTGACTCTTGACATGCAGACAGGTAATGGGCCACAACAGAGCAAACCCATAGCAAAGTCAGTCGAAGTTTTGAAGAATATTGGTAGGTAGGTCATCACAGAGCAGACCCACTGTAGTCCTGGTAGAGATTATGGTATTGGTGGGCCACCAGAGGTACAGACCCACTGCAGTCCTTGTAGAAATAATGATATTGGTGGGCCATCAAAGATTCAGACCCACTGCAGTCCTTTGTAGAGACGGCCAGCAGCCATCTGCTGCGACTGTGCAGGCGTACAATCACCATCGAAGAGTCTTGCGGACAATATAGGAAGTCCATAAACCACCACTTGTGCACTCACAAAGTTTTAGGAATTGTCCTTAGAACCAGCAATGCTGTTAACCAGTCCCTTGCTGAATTATTAACGCACATGCAAACACTAACAGTCCCAACTTCTCACATATTGTGCATATACTATGACCAACAAAAACGTGTGCAGTGAAATGTAACTTAAATTGAAGAACTGGTATCTATGCAATTATAAATTTACAACATAGGAATACAATTACAAAGGTACAAAATATATCATTAAAGAACATAATAGTACAGATAACATCTGTAGTAATACAGGCTTTACGAAAGAATAGAAATAAACATGTACTTCAGTGTTACAGGAATTATGATATAAGTAAATAAATAAAATAATGAGAATAGTTTTCGAAACATTAATTGCACATATGAGCATTGAAATGAACGAAGTAGTGTTTGTCGGGTAGGCCCACATCCACAATCGCTGTGTACACTGTCACAGACGGTGCAGTATGGCACAGATAAGATGCCTACCAGACTTTCTACGATGGAGGGCCATACAAAGAAAGTAAGCAGCACAGTCGCAGATTGATTTGGTCCGATGGCTTAATGTGAATCGTTCTGTTGTTTCTCGAGTGTGGGGACAGTTTATAGAGACCGAAACTGTACCCACAAAGACCAGGCCAGGGCCGACGACGTGTGACTTTAGGACCGTTATTTGGCTGTAAGAGCACGTCAACACGGCCTTAGTATTGCACGGCAACTGGCATGTATGCGCGCAGCATCCACTCTAAGTGCTGTATCGAGGCAAACGGTGTGCAGAAAGCTTCGGCAGAGTGGCCTTTAGTGTTGGAGACCTGCTGTATGTCTTCCTCGAACGCGTCTTCACAGAAGGGAACGTTTGGAATGGAATCATCAACGGCCGGCCGTTGTGGCCGAGCGGTTCTAGGCGCTTCAGTTTGGAACCGCGCGACAGCTACGGTCGCAGGTTCGAATCCTGCCTCGGGCATGGACGTGTGTGATGTCCTTAGGTTAGTTAAGTTTAAGTAGTTCTAAGTTCTAGGGGACTGATGACATCAGATATTAAGTCCCTTAGTGTTCAGAGCCATTTGAACCATTTTTTGAATCATCAACATGCCACCTGGATGGTCGAACAGTGGGCCAATGTTGTTTTTGCAGATGAGTCCTGATTTAGTCTGGAGAGTGATTCTCGACGGATTCGCATCTGGAGGGAACGTAGAACACGATTTCTGGATCCAAACACTGTGGAAGGAGATCGATATTGAGGAGGATCTTTGATGGTGCGAGCAGGGATTATGTTTACCACTTGAATCCCTATTTGTGAAATTGTACGGGTGAATCGGCAAGGTTTAACTGATGTCAGGTATCGTGACGAGATCTTGGGACCTCATTTGCGGTTGTTGCGAGGTGCTGTGAGCCCAAACTTCGTATTAAAGGACAATAATACTCGATCTCATAGAGCACGTGGGGTTGACGTTTTCTTGGAAAACGAAGATGTTGCACGCATGGCGTGGCCTGCTCTCTCTCCCTATTTGAATCTCATAGAGCATGTCTGGGATGCGCTAGGGAGACAGCTTGCGTTGCGTTACGTCAGCATCCACCAACCACTCTCCAAGACTGCTAGCAGCTCTGGAAGAATGGCCGCTATTGCCTCAACATGAGACTGATAACATCATGCACAGCAAGCCCCGTCGTTGTCAGGCCTGTACTACTGCCAGAGGTGGTCACACTCCATACTGAGCACATTAACCAGTTTCGGAATGTGTGTGCAAATCCGCTAAGTTGGAAAAAACGAAGAACATATTTGTCTACCGTTATGCATGGTGCAGTTGTTTACGTTCTATATTCCTTGCATTGTTTCTAAACAAAATTGGAGACAATATTGTGGAAAGGCAAGACGAAGTTTGTGAAAATGAGATGGAAGATATGAGCGACAAGAATTGCACAGAGCACTGAAAGACTTAACTGAAAACAATGCCTCTGGAATCGACAACATTCCTTCACAATTATTGATATGTTTGGGAGAGCCAGCCATGACGAAATTTTTCCGCCTGGTGTGCAAAATATACTAGACAACGAAGTATCCTCAGCCTTTAGGAATACTTCCAATTTCAAAGAAAGTAGGTATGAACACTATCAGACTTTCAGTTTAGTAAGTCATCGTTGATAAATACTGAACCGAATTATTAACAGAAGAATGGAAAAAATTGGAAGAAGCCAAGCTCATCAAAGTCCAGTTTAGTTTCCAGAGAAAAGTAGGAACAAGCGAGGCAATACTTACCCTACGAATTATTCCACAAGATATATGAAAGCAAGGCTGACCAACATTTATAGCGTATGTAGATTTAGTGAAAGCTTTAGACAATATACACTAGACTACAGTAATTGAAGCTTTCAATGTAGCAGGGATAATTGCTTACAGTCTGTTCAGAAATCAGGCTGCAGTTATAAGAATCCAATAACACGAAAAGTGGCAGTAGATAAGAAGGGTCTCAAACAGGGTTTCAGTTTATTCCCATAGTACACTGAGCAGACGGAGCACTCTGTGAAGCTAACCAAGGAGAATTTCTGAAAGAGAATTAAAGTTCATGCACAATAAATAAAAACTGTAAGGTTTGCTGATGACACTGCAATTCTGGCAGAGAAGCAAACGACTTGGAAGAGCAGTTGAACGGAATGGATAGTGCCTTGAAAGGAGATTAAGAGATGAACATCACCAAATGTAAAAAAAAGGTAGTGAAAAGTAGTCGAATTAAATCAAACTATGCTCTTGCTACTGCTAGTATCTGAAAGGAATTAGCCGGCCGGTGTGGCCGAGCGGTTCTAGGCGCTTTAGTCTGGAACCGCGCGATCGCTACGGTCGCAGGTTCGAATCCTGCCTCGGGCATGGATGTGTGTGATGTCCTTGGGTTAGTTAGGTTTAAGTAGTTCTAAGTTGTAGGGTACTGATGACCTCAGATGTTGAGGCCCATAGCGCTCAGAACCATTTTTTGAAAGGAATTCACCACAGTAACTTCATGTCACACATGTATTCACTTTCAGTTGCAAACATATATACGCTGCAGAGCACAACACCGTCTACAACTTTGTATATAACACCAACAGATGGCGTAAGAGTCTCTTGTTCCCAAACATCTTCCTCAGTCTGGTCTGTCTCAAGGGGGACGACCAGCTGGACCAGTCGACAGATTTTCGTGCCGTTCGACTTCTGGTGAATGATGCATCTTATTTTGTAGTCCCTGCCGTCCCGCACCTACTATGCCCTCCACAGAATCACCTGGAAGTTCATATCACTGAGACCAGCTTGATGGGGCGACGGGTGATAATAAACGATAGGCTCCTTTAAGCGTTGCTTGAAGAGGGTGCTTGGTCATTCTCAGATGAAGAGAGCCTTAACACCATTTTGATAGAAGTAGAAATCGATAAATTGAAGACCCATCACACAAGGAGAGAGCGATGCAGCACTTCCTAGACGGTGGTGAACTGGTAACTTTTCCATGTGGGCCAGAACCAGCAACTAGAATCGATATTACCAAGGACTTCCGGTAAGACAAAAGATAAACGAGGACATTCGGTATAGGTAGAAAAACGAATTCGTTCTACATCAGGAGGATATCAAACGACGACACTTGTGGAAGAGAGCTGTGGTGGAAGGACTGATGTTGTGTATACGTAAACCTAGATGGAACCCCAAAAAGACGTCTAATGGCGTGTCATCACGGAAATCTTGAAGGCCGTACAATGAAACCATTACGGCCCATCCAGTTCTCAGAAATGTGTAATTCAGCACATTATGCTCTTTCAAACTCCAAAGCCGGAGTGGTCGGGTTGCACCTTCATGCTGGGAGACGATGGACGGCTGTGGCACTTCGATCTGCGGCAGCAGCAACTTTTCCAGCAGGCACATGTAAACATTACCGTTATGATTTCCTCTGCGAAGAAAAATGGGCTTATAACTCCATCGTGCATTAGGCAGCACCAGAAATTAAACCCCGATTTATCACGGACGTTTCCACGTGTGTTTTGTGTGGTTTAGCCCCAAATCCTAATGTCGGGGAGATTCATACGCCCATAAATGTCGATCGCTACTTCATCTGGCAACAGACACTTTCTCTGGTAACCATTTTGAGCGTTTGTGGAAGCCAGTATGGAACATGCAGATGCTACAGTGGAGGAGGATCGTTTGGCTGCAATGCTTGAACCATTTCGCACTTCGTTCGCAAAAACGCATAACCATTTATGTAACAATTCATGGACAGTAGCTATCGCTTTCTGTAATTCACGTGATGTACGATGAATACACAGGAGGACGTTCACTTCCAGGATGGTCTTTTACACTGCCTGTCTCTTTAAAGTTTTCGAGTCACTTCGTCATGTCTGCTTTGCCACTGGTGTTCTCCCGTACTAGCGTCTATAATTTCTCAGTAAAGCTGACACAGATATGGATTCTGCGTACCCGATAACACATTGCGCCTTCTCCTGGTCCGTCGTCATTTTGGTGCATAATACGTAAAAGCTACGACAAAGAACAAAGGAAAAAAAACACTTTGAAAACTGTTAAAACGTTTTAAAACAAACCACGATCTACTGTCTCTAGTAGTTTCCAAGCTATGATTTTTTGAAACGATGCCAAATTGTGCACGCTGTCACTTCAATGACATTGTTGTTTATGTGATATGGTCATTACGTTTTTGGCAGTTATTCGATCGAATGTTACAACTTCAACAGGTATTCAGACGTTGTATCGTCTGTCTCATCTGGAAACTATAAACAATGTCACGAGTATTAAGGTTCAAATGGTCTACAGTAGACATTAATGGAGACAAATAAGGACAGAAGCTGAAGTAATGAATAAAAATTTGTGCCACCGCGGGGATCTGAATTCAGATATTCTGCTTACGAGGCAAATATGCTATTCACTACACCACCGTGGCAATTTGTCTGAGACACCTGAAGCAAACTGCCTTCCGTTCGTTGAGCACTGTGCTACAAAATGAATTCAGAACCCTAACACTTTGATGCAGCCATCCCAAATAACCCAATATGTGCCAGCTGCTTCCTGCCAACGCCCACGACATCCGCTGCATTTATATGCTCATTGCGGCTTTAAGGTAATATTAATAAAATTTATCCAGTATTGCACAACTGACGAAAGGAGTGTCTGCATCCCCGCCAGTGGCGATCCCACGCTGACTAAACAAAGCTATTTGGAGTGTGAATCAAGCAGCGGCTTATACCGAGATATCCGAGGCGCTGATCATACGGCGCGGCGAGCGTCATGCCAAATGAATTCCGTGGAAACGAGCGCCGTGGAATTGAGACTGGCAGCGCCAGCGCTCGCAGCCGCCCCCAAAACAAACACATTCGGCGCGGCGTGGCGCGGCGCGCACGTCGTGCCTCCCGTTTCGGGCGGCTGAGCGCGCTCCCAGCTATGTCACGACGAAGAAGTGTGTTTCTAGTTTATTTCTGGATACAGCACTCACGTTTCCGGTAATAACAAGTTAAGGAATGTGCGCTTTCCCCACGGCAGCACGCCCCCGTCTGTAGTGGTATTCTACCGAGACTGTATTCACGAATAGCTCTGCAAAGAATTCGATCGTTTCGAAGCCAGGCGTTTCAGTTTGTCACCTTTAAGCGAGGTAGTTTACATATCACTTCAAGCAGTTTAAATTTAGGAATTACTACGCAGCAATTATTCAACGTGAGCCATAAAGGGTACCAATAAATACCTCCCTCAGTGTATCACTGGAATTACATAGCTGATCAAAAGTATCCGGACACCTATCAGTGGGCATTAATATGGGGTTGAACTCTGTTGGTGACAGTTTCAATGAGGCGTCTGAATGCCTTTGGAGCAATGGTAGCTCATTCTTCCTCAAGAGCAGAATCCAGAGGAGGTAGGTACTCTGGGCTTTGGGGTCTGGAGCGAAGTCGACGATCTAATTCATACCAAGGTTGTAGACAAAACTGTATACTGTGCTGCTCTCTTTAGGGTGTGCATATATATATGTAACTGAAACTATAATTAACGCTTTGAATGAATGCGTGAGCTGATGTTATTGTGATGAATTCCTTTGAAATACTAGTAGTAGCTACATTTTGGTGCTGAAACCCAGGAGTATATGGATATATTAACAAGGGAACGATACAATCCGACATGTCCAAACCTGCCCTGAAAATTTTTGTACAGGAAGAATACACTGAAAGTAACACAATGTCCGGTGTGGCCAAGCGGTTATAGGCGCTTCAGTCTGGAACCGCGCGACCGCTATCTTGCCTCGGACATGGATGTGTGTGGTGTCCTTAGGTTACTTAGGTTTAAGTAGTTCTAAGTTCTAGGGGACTGATGACCTCAGATGTTAAGTCCCATAGTGCTCAGAACCATTTTTTAAACAAAATGTCAGCGAATTATCAGAAACTGAAAAACTGAAAAGTGGAAATGAGACAGGGGCTGTTTGGATAAATTCTCTTAATTTAATTTTAAAATTTTATTTTTAACAAGTCGTAGAACACACACACACACACACACACACACCACACACACACGCACACACACACACACACACACACAATTTGTGAAAAGTGCAACACCGAGAAGGAATTACCCGAATAGCGCCACACTTTGTGGAAGTGGCGACGGGTGTGCAAGCAATACGTGATAAGTATTGCAGCGAGATGGGGTACACGTAGGCCGAGCAGAGCCCTCTCGTGTCGGTCCGACAGGGTCGATGTTGCGCCTAGTGTAGTCAGTGCAGAACTGTCACGCAAGGTGGAAACAATACAGCGAGTGCCAGTATGCTTCGTCGGCGTCAAAAGGAGCCATATCAGCATGTGAGCGAGTTCGAACGGGGTAGAATGATCGCTCTCCGGGAAACAGTGTTGTCATACTGTGAGATTTCGGCTCGCACAGGGCTTGCTGCGACGACAGTGAAGCGTGTGTGGAAGCAGTGGATAGAGGAAGGTCTTACGCAGCAGCGAGCGGAAACTGGACCACGGAACATGGCCACAGCACGGGATGACCGTCATCTTGTCCGCATGGCCATTACGGACCGTACAGCGTCATCCACAGTGTTGGAGCACTGCAACAGGTGTGAACTTGTCTGCATCGACGGTTCGTCGCCGTCTGCTGCAGGTTGGACTGGTTGCACGCATGCTATTACGTCGGATTCCATTGTCCAGAAACCACAAGCTCCTCCGACTGCAAAGGGCACGTGACCACCGTCACTGGAGCGCTGAGTGGCAACACGTAATCTTTTCGGATGAGTCCCGCTTCAACGTGTCCTACATTGATGGCCGCATACGTGTCCGACGCAACCTGGAGGGCTGCACTGTGGAGCGGCATAGCGGACGAACACCAGGTGTAGTGGTTTTGGGCGCCATTGGTTACAACAACCGATCTCGCCTCGAACGTATTGCGGGCACTTTGAACAACAACCGGTATCTAATGGAGCCTGAGGTACTCGACCTGCTTCAGGCATCTCCACACGCCACATTTCAACAGGACTGTGTCTGTTCACATATTGCGAGGAATGTACAGGCCTCCTTCGAAGAGCGACGGGTACCATTGCTTCCCTGGCCTGCACGTTCGCCAGACGTGTCGCCCATCTGACATGTCTGGGTTATGGTTGGTCGGCACCTGGTGAGTCACGGTCCTCCAGTAACTGGTGTCACGGATTTGTGGGCTCGGATACAAACTGCTTGGAGGGAAATCTCTCAGGAAGGTATTCAGGACCTTATTGATTCAATGCCACGGCATATAACAGCTCTAATTACAGCGCATGGTGGCCACACGACATACTGAATAGTAGGGCTCAAAAGACATGTACAGATTTGAAAAGGTAATCATTTATTACTTGTCATGTACCTAACCTGTGGTATTAAATTAATTGAATTCATGAATTTCCTTCATGGTGTTGCAATTTCCACAAACGTCCCATTTATCTTGACCACCCTAAATATCTGTTTGTCCAGATGCAAATTATAAAATGTTTCAAGCAAATGTTCTTTAGCCCTCAGGGGAACACCAATCAGCATGACTGCCTTCGTTTTAGCTTTGTTTTTTTTTTTTTTTTTTTTTTACAAAAATATGAACAGCGGTACAACTTTTTTTAACTGGCGCCCTGTATTTTTTATTCGGTAATTCATTTCTTCTCCTAAAGACCTATTCAAAAATGTATCACAGTGTACCATTCACTGAAACACAACGTTATTAGATTCATAGCACAACACTGACGTTAACGCTCCCAGCGCTTAGTGCAGGTACTCGGGGTAATGGAACACATCCACGTGCTGGCGTTGACAGAGGACAAATATAAACATCAGTAGAATGCACACCCGTCATTCCGTCGACCATCGTCAGTTGAAGAGTTGTGTGAGTAGAATGTACACCAACGAAGAGAAGGTAGAAATGCTATTCATCTATGGGGAATGTAAGTTAGCAGAACAGTAATTGCAGTACTGTTTTCTTATGTACGGGTACATTTAGTACAGTAGTTTAGTACTTTTAAATACTCTTTTGTACAGTAGACATACAGTAAAGGCCGTCCATCCTACAAACTGCATCGATATAAAGTTTCTTTTATTGTCGTTGTTGAAGGGGGTCGAAATGCTACACAAGGAGCGGAACTGTACAGAAGGCGATATCCTGACAAGAACCCACCTTCCCGACGGATGTTTTCTCGTCTTGTTGCGACGTTTCAAGAAGCGGGAAGTTTCAACCCACGACAACGCACTCGTCGTAGTACTCGCCCAGATGAAGCTGCCGAAGTTACTGTTCTCTCTTCCGTTGCTATGAATCCACATGTGAACACACGACAGCTTGGACACGAGATTGGCATTCCTAAAACCAGTGTACATCGTATTCTTACAGGTCAGCGGCTCCATCCTTACGATGTACACCTACATCAAGAATTACATTGGAATGATTTCCAGAATCGTGTACAGTTCTGTCAGTGGGCACAGCAGCAAATCATCGCCAACCCGAACTCCTTCTCCAATGTTCTGTTTACCGATGAATGTTCCTTCTCAAACAAAGGGCAGATAAATACAAGGAACATGGATTATTGGTCCATCGACAACCCACGATGGCTTAGACAGGAGCCGGCCCGAGTGGGCGAGCGGTTCTAGGCGCTACAGTCTGGAACTGCGCGACCGCTACGGTCGCAGGTTCGAATCCTGCCTCTGGCATGGATGTGTGTGATGTCCTTAGATTAGTTAGGTTTAAGTAGTTCTAAGTTCTAGGGGACTGACGACCGCAGGAGTTAAGTCCCATAGTGCTCAGAGCCATTCGAACCATTTGCTTAGACAGGTGGAACATCAGCGTCAATCGAGAGTTAACGTCTGATGTGGGATGCTTGGTACTACAATTATTAGTCCTTATTTCATCTATGGTAGTCTAAACGGGACAGCGTATGCCAACTTCCTCAGACGAATTCTTCCTCCTCTTCTGGATGAAGTGCCGCTAAGAATGCTTATGTGGTATCAACACGATGGATGTCCAGCACACAATGCCTTGCGTGGACGTCGTGTTCTGAACCGAAGGTATCCTGCCAGATGTATCGGTCGAGGAGGAACAGTTACTTGGCCTGCTAGGTCTCCTGATTCAAATCCTCTGGACTTTTTTCTTTGAGGATGCATTAAAGACGTTGTCTATCGTGATAGTGCAACAACTCCAGAGGACATGCGGGAACGTATCGTGTTTGTTTGTAATTCTCTTCAGCAGGCAACACTGGAAGCAGTAAATAATTCTTTCATTCAACGAGTGTGGTTGTGTATCGGTGTCCAGGGTCACCACTTTGAGCACCTTTGAATGTTCTACTCCTGGGTAATGATACAGGAGAGTCAAAGTCAATTTTGTGTTATGTTTTTACTTGGTTTTCATTTGCTTTCTGACAACTCCAGCAAGTGGACGAGTTTGTGATCCCGGGCTCAAAGTCATTGTTGTGTTATCTAATTAATAACGTTGTGTTTCAGTGAGTGGTACACTGTGATACATTTTTGAATAGGTCTATGGAGAGGAAATGAATTACCGAGTAAAAAATACAGGGTGCCACTTAAAAAAGTCATACCGTTGTTCGTATCTTTGTAAAAAAACATAGCTGCAACGAAGGCAATCATGCTGATTGATGTTCCCCTGACGGCTAAAGAACATTTACTTGAAACAGTTATTTAGGGTGGTCAAGATAAATGGGACAAACTATATAAAAAGTCGTAGATAAATGTAAGGTAACTCAAGGGAAGATACAACACCTAACACTTATGTCTGTTTAGTAACAAAAATAGGTCATGGACAAATACGCTAAATATATCAACGTCCTGGTTGGGTTTTAAATTATTAATCGCCGATGTATTAGTGTGGTTAGTGAAATGTCATACTGAGAGATATGCATCTGCACGGAAGGCAACAAAACTGTTATTTTCCTCTAGAATGTGGGGAAAATGGCAGTTAACGTTGGGGAAGACGCAACATACCTTAAAAGAACATCTGTGGCGTACAAAATTACAAAATTTATTTCAGCTGTGAAATATCCATCATACGTCACTGAGGGGGAAGCAGTGAACAATACGTTTATTTTGTTTTTAGCATTTATTGCAGTGAAAATTGTCTTTGCTGCAGATTTCATGCAGCCATTTCTTGCATGTTATACATTGAAGCCAATCGCATTTTGGGCTCTTTCGGTCATAAAAATATCCCTTATACGCAACACAAAAATCATCGCCCTCCTCAGATGCGGAACATGATGAAGACGAACTGTCCTACCTCTCCCTCTTCTGCAGAATTTTTCCTCTTTTCTTTCTCGTCGGAGCAGCCTTTCGTCTCAACAACTCCTGTTTCTCCACCGTCGTAAGGACTTTCGCAGTTTGCTTCCCTCTAGTTTGCTTGTGTGTCTGCGGTCTGGGGATAGGACTAGTTTTCGCAAAGGAAGTTGTGGTGCCGCTGCTGCTTGTTGCAGCTATTGGCAGAGGGGCTTTGAGTTCGTGGTTGTCAGTCAGATTGCCTTTCATATTGTCAGAAATGATAAACGCATGTTCTGGAATTTTTTGTGGTTCATATGGATACATTCCGCACGCCGAAGATCCCACGCTGGCATTTCCAACAGTGGCTGCCTTATTGCATGCAGCACTTAGCAAAGGCCCAAAATGAAGTGTGGTAGTTTTTGAGGCCCAGGTTAGAATGGATCTAGTTGTTTAGGCCCTGCTGCCAAAATGTCTTCAATAGCTTGAAGAACTACCGCTAGAGAGGCTGCAGATACTGAGTCTTGTGACGTGGGTGGCAGAGTAGTATCAGTTTATGTTCGGAAGCGAAATCCAGCACAGAAACATCGAAACAATGTGATCGGTGGCCATCTAAAATAACATGCATCTTCGTAGGCTCCTGTGGGACGAAGTCGGTCCTGAGCCAGTGAAAGAAGACATCTGAATTGACAGACGCTGATTCTTTGCTCATCTGAGCGACGGAACCCGGTGGAATCCCATCATCAAATTCGGCCTTCTTTCTGTGACCTTTAAAAATGCAGTATGGAGGCAGAAATCTCCCTTCTGCATTCGAACATGCCACTACGATGATGGCCTCATCCTTCTCCGCTGACGCGACGTGATGGACGTCACAGGAACCCTTCATTGCGAGGACATTCCCAGGGTCATTATTCAGCTGTAGACCACATTCATCCACATCATAAATTTTGCTTGGATGCCCCATAAAGCCATTTTCATCACATACTCGCAGTAGCAGAGTGAAATAGTTTGAAACTTCGGTGCGGTTCATTCCCAACCCTCTTGCCATCGAAATTCCCTGCGGCTTTCGTACAGTTACCTCAGGATGTCTTCCCCGGAATGACTGCAGCCAGTGGTAACCTGAGATTTAAGTTTCTTTGTTGAAGTGATGGACTATTTTATACTTTCCAGGAAATGAAAAGACCAAACGACGGATGTCTGCTACAGTAGGTGGGAAACTTCTTGTGGTGTGCGTACTGTAAGACCATCCATACACACACCATCAGATTATTTGACTTGTCCCTCTAACGAAGTAGGCGAGTGTCAGCAATATGTCTCGTGGCCTTATCGTGGCGTGTTTATCTTCAGCCGTTAGGTCAGACGATAGAAATGCCACTTGCACGCTTAGAGTAGCAGATTGACGGTGACCAACTTTAAACAGAACTTGATTAATTTCCACACACATTTATTAAAATAATAAAAAGCATAGACATTACGTAACTTGATTCTGGATGCTGTTTAAAATTGACAATCTGAAGTTCCTTTGGTCTTGGTACGTTAATCTTATTCTCACATATCTATGATACTTGACAAAGTGTCTATTCATTTATCTTCATGGCTATGTACATGAATACGGTAATCTTATTAGGTGCAGGCTGAAACTTGACTATAGACTGGTACAGACTAATGTAGACTGGTACAGACGGGTGCAGATAAATGCAGACTCGTACAGACTAATGCAGACTGGCTGATCGAAGGTCTGTACACTCATTATAATACCTCGCGCATTCAGGTATCACTCCGCGAGTGTGATCCGCGAGGAGAAAAGGTTCTACGTTAGCAGCAATCTCATTGGCTGCGTTACATATTAATACGCGGATCGGCCGAAGCAGAATTTGGTCCATCTCTAAGGCAGCGCCATCTCGTAGTGCGGAGATGGACGAGCACTGCGCCTGCACTGTTGTGCTTAGCGGGGCGCGCTCTAGTGGGAAAGTTGTGTACGTGCTGACTACGCGGAACTATGTACAAACACTTGTCTTCTGAAGACGTTGAATATATTCAGTAAGACTTTTCTGATTTTCTTTTCCGAGACATCCTGGAAATAATGGTAAAGAATATTGTAACATGGATTTCGTTTATTAAAAAGCAAAAATCACTAACCTCAAGGTCCAGGCGATCCTTTCTCAAAATTAGATCTCTCAAGACACTGCTTTAATGTTGTGTATGCTATTCCAAAAATTTTTGATGTATCCCATAATTTCATTAAGCTACTGCATATTGCTTCACAGGCCTTCGCAGATCTTCTCTGAACCAGGCTGCACGTTGAGTTTTACGCTCTTACATTCACCCCATGATCTGTTTCATGGCACGATGAATAATTAATTAAGCACATAAATAAACAATATTTTTCTAATATTATTACTAATTATGTTATTTTCAGTTTATGGCGTTGTTTACAATAAAATGGCGACTACTATAGATTACTAATGTCCATATCTTACAAAATACTATATTTAGTGTGTCGATGTGAATTGTTTTATGCTAATTCTGCGACATATATAATGATAATGTTATAATGAATGAGAAAATATCCATGGAACTGCGCAACTTTAGTAGGTGGTATCTTATACGAAGCAATGGGACACAATGCTAAAACGGTGTACTTGTGCACTGCAGCTTCCGCCTCGTTGTTTCACGCTAGCACGTGCTCCCTAAGATGTGCACGACACACATATCACAGCATTAAAAAGTTTAATCTAATGAACCCGTCGTCAAACCTTAAGAATCGACAGTACAGTGTTGCAATATGTGTGCTTACCGCGATCAAACACTTTCGTTTTCAGTTTCACGGCGATTAAATCCAATGAACATAATAACATTAACAAGCACAGCATTCCGGCATTGGAGCTGCTGGCATCTTGTTATTCCTTCACTGAACCTAACGGTGCTTGCGCCTTCCCCTACCTTGCGCCTTCCCCCGCCTTACCTTACACACACACACACACACACACACACACACACACACACACACACAAACACAAACAGATACAAATAATTTATAAACATTTTAAGGCATGAATAGACTTCTATTCTAAATCAAAAGTTTCTCTGCTTTTGAAAACATCCGTTCTGGACGCATTGAACTCGTGGATACGCATAATCTTTCTAGAGCCGGAGAATTTAAATGTGGGTAAACGTTTTCGTTCTTCCCACCACAATAGAAGATCACCTTCCCTCAGGAGGAAATTTGAGAAGTACACTTGTCGGTGTCAGTGGTAGCCATTTAATCTGTGGTAGTCTGAAACTTAAGATTTCGTAATTTCTGCAATTTATTTGTGGCAGTCTTCCCAAGAATTAAAATTTGTTTTGGGAAAAGATGATAATAATGGAAGCGCACTTGAATGGGAAGTTAATAAAGCTGGTTCATTATCTTTTCTTCTGGTAATAACTGCTTAACTTCACTTCAGTATGATTGCACATATATCATGATGGTTGATTTGAACTCTTTTTTCAACATTTATTTTTCGTCTGTGAGAAAAGTAATTGTGCTTGATCAGTAATATCCGACACAGAAATAAGCCGTTCGTCGGCAGCTTCATCATCCTCTACTTCACTGGAACTGTTGCCGGGGGTAGCTCTTCCCGGTTTTGAAACGAAGAAGTAACTTTTAAAAAGGTCCGAATCATAACTTTCAATTTTAGCGACGACAACCACCGCTTGTTTATTTAGTTGCATCTTAACAGACATTAAGAAATTTTATCTCATAATCTATGACTTCCTACTCTCTGTTGTCAATTTATGTTGCTCGTTTACGAGAACGGCTAAAGTGGAAACAGTGGACACTTTAAAAATTTTAATGTTTTGGTTAGGTGGCACTCAACAGATGTTTAGTAATTTAAAAAACGCATTTTAATCGTGTTTTTATTTGTACCTTCATATCTACCGGTTTCGGTAGTGGATCATCTGTGCAGAATATCTGCTAACAGTACAAAATAGAGCAAGTAATGTACACGATAACAGTATAAAATACAAAATTCGTAATAAGTATAATCATGGATACTTACAAGCCAAAAGCAAATCAGATTGAATACGTAGTTTTTTTTATGGCTGGCAGAAAATCCAAATTGTCATAATAGGTATGAGAAATGAACACAACATGCTCCAGAAAAGTCTGCTAGAGAAATGCTCAACGTGACAACAGTTAACGTAATGATATATAAAAAGATAGGAAACTGAAGAGATAAGAGCTATACTAGTTCATTATTTACGATTTCACTGCTGTAACTCTTATTGTATATGACTATAACCGGTCTCTAGACTGTAACCTCACTTTCACCTTTATTTACATTTTATGTCTACTTAGATAGTTCTAGATAAGAACTTTGATATGCAACGATAGAGTATGTTTTGATATGGTGCTTGGTTTATACTACAAAGGCTACTCTCTATGCGTTCCTTTCAATTTATTTAATGCGATAAACTTTTTTAACCGTTGTGCGAGGAACTTAAATTTTTCGATTTCATCTACATCGGGGTTATGGTTGAGCTTACAATGAAATTGGTAGTGTGTGCATATCAAGTGATGTGAGCCTATTAACAAATTTTGACCGCAGTAACAGTGTTTGCTGAATTGTCATTTAAAACAGCCAATATTTTCTTTCGCATTGTCCAGATGAACGTTTCTGTCTTAGGGTTCTGTACCTCAGTCGATAGAAACGAATCCGTTACACGACCACTTTGTTGTCCGTATGTCTGTCCGTCTGTTAAGAAAGATTTTTCTCAATAATGTGGAGATGTATCGAGTTGAAATTTATGTCAGATACTTATGTCTACGGCCTCCTGTCGATGTAAATAATTCCAGCTTCTAAGTCAATGTAATCAAAAGATACGGCCATTTATATCACAAATTTTGACACTCGCAGAGTCACTCATGAAAACCTACGGCTGAGCTACCTATACACATAATTAAGTTTCTACGGAACCCTCAGAGTTCCAGTCCTGCGCGCGCTTGTCCGATATTTTAGAAAATCAGCTATATTTTCGGCAGTGTAATGCAACAAAAATTTCGGAGAACATTATATACATGATTGTGTCTACAATAAGGTACTGCAGACTGGTAGCAACAAACCTTTGATTTTTTAGGGAAGTCCACACATCAGTGTTTGAGATGACATCTGAAGGTGAGTTCAATTTCTCTTGCATATCATCGCACAACGGATTGTATAGTTAAGGTAGCAAGCTGTTCTAAATTATTTTCCTACTTAGTAGTCGGTAATTGGGGGAGCATGGAGAAAAACTACTTTAATTGCCTTTTAATTGCTTTTCATCCACAATCCTAAGGGAATGGTATTCTTTAGAAATAATTTTAAGTAACTGATAATCAGTTTATTTGCGTTTATGAACTGAAGTGGGGGGAAGGGCTTGATAACGTTACGAAAATTTGTGAAAGAGAACTGTACCACTACCACTGAAATGACTTGAAAGGTAGCAGATTCAGGCGTCCTGCACATCAAATTGCTGAGTGATAATGATTCACATAAGTGACGGGTTCACTATTTTCGTTTCCAGCAGATGATTGGAGCCTGAGACGGAGTAGACATCATTTTCAATGGCAACTTAGGGTGTTTCCTTGTCAGATGCATTTGTAAATTAACCATGAAACAATCCGCAATGCTGATGATGGCTTCGCAGTATTCGCATTCCCTTAACCTGCCTCTTTTTTATTGAAGTGGTACCACAATGAACTGCCAGAAGGTGGAAAATCTTGCATCGGTAATACCATTAAAATTCTATTATTAATGTTCCTTAATAAGATACCTAGAATAGTTTTAAAGGATATTTATGTGTACTCGTATATATTGGGTACTACTACAAATAATTTTTTTATTTCAGTCATGAACCTCCAGACAGGTTTGATGCGGACCGCGACGATCCCCTCTCCTGCGCTAACCTCTTCATTCTGAGTAATACCTGCACTCTAGGGCCTGTATTAGGTGTTGGATGTATTCCAGTCTCCGTCTTCCCTTACGGTTTTTACCCTCTACAGCTCCCCCGTGCTTCAACTATCAAGCGCATCGTCAGACCTGTCTCTCTGGTGCCGTTACCTTTCCTAAAGCCAGGATGATCACCATCTAACAAATCCTCAGTTTTCTTTTCCGTGTATAAGTAAACATAAGTACGTACAGTTACTAATAAAGGAAGAAGTAGAATAGCGGAGAATGGAGCTTACCAGCCAAGTGGTTAAAAATTCAAAGTATCATATTTTATTTTGGAGAGAATGTTAAAACCGCATCTTTCTGTAAGTTTTTTAAAATTTTAAAATATATTAAAAGGTGTTTTAAAGAAACTAGTAATTAAATCATGTAGTTCAAACTATGAATAAGAGGAGGAACAACTTGCAATGTGGTAATTAACAATTTTACAGCTGATCAAAAGGACGGAAGGATAAGCACATTGATCTTTGGTAGCTGTAAATCGATCGTTACGTGAAAAATATAAATATTAAATACAAATTACTTTTTATGTAAGTTGTATGATTATAAAAAAGTACTTATGAGTTAATGGAAGGGGACGCTCAATGGTGTCTGCTACGAATGAGAAGTCCTGATTTCTAGATAGCTTTGAGGTCCAACGAGAACTCCGTTGAACGTTGGGTACGACAACTTGCTACAGAATGAGAAACAGTGGAACTGGAACGAAGACTGAGTAACCGCCCGGATAAAGGCGGGAGCGAGACCGAACGAAGTGAAGGATTATCGTCTGTTCCTTAGACGCCGTTCCTCCCTCCTTCCATTCAGTTACGTGAACAGTTGATTTGGACTCACTTCTTCGTGAACGAACCACCTCTGTTTTGCTGGACCATGGCAACCGAAAAACAAAACAAATGAGTCCAGTCATTTAGTTCTGCTTGCATGGACCCTGGAATGCACAACTTTCATTCACCACTGTCCCTACTGCGGCGGTAAAATAACACGTCCCGTTCGATCTTGTAGTTAGCTGATGCCAGTTACCTCCCGTCGTAACTGAGGATTTTCTCCTGAATGACAGATGATCTGTCATCTTGGAGTTGGTGAGCACCAATCTACCTTAGTTTTCCTTTCAGCGTGGCACTCCAAGGACATTTTGAATCGTAAAAATATCTATTACATTTGGTGCTCTAAATTTTCCTCCGGAATACCGAGTGGTAGGCGTGTAAAGACACCATTGTCTACACTCTGTCCCTCGAATATACCCACCACAAAGTCGAAGTCTTGAATATACACCGAGAGATTTAGTGGCCGTGTATTTATATTCCGACAGCCATTCGTAAATGTGAGTGGCCATATGGTCGATTACTGTAGATTCCGTGATTCAGTTTACAGATAACTGCGTTTACCGCAGGATAATAACACATAGAACACGTATTTAGGTCTTTGAGTATGGCAAGTGGATGTGTCACTATTGAATGATGAGGCCCTACAGTAAGCCATCACTGACGTCTGGTCCAATTGCTTCTTCATTATTCGACTACGTCCAAACGTCGTTATCAGACAACGGCGTGACGTCGTAAGCCTCTGGAACCTAGCTACAGTTCTCGCTGTCTTTCACCTGAACAAACGGGCAACGGTGAACGTAACAACAAACATGTACAACGTAGAACCTGGATAATAATGCCTCGTCATATGTGTCATACTGATTTGAAAGAAATATCGATAAATCCCTATACACTAGTGTCATACCCGGCTTATTTTAAACATGTACACAAAGAAGACGGGCTTCAAAAATACGTTTCAAAATATACGCATAAGGGGACCAGCGTGCTTATTCGAATTTCTCAAACAGTACAACATTGTGGCTGACTGCTCTACAACTACCGAAACCAAACTCGAAGCAATACAACATATAAATTTAAGATCGAATGACAAGTACACTGCGTTCGTTCTACTGGTTTTTGTTTATTTCTAACTAGTTTTCAGCTTATTAGGCCATCTTCAGGAAACAACTGACTAGCGTCTCCAAGCGACACCAGTTCCTAGGTACAATCCATTTGCACAGAATGTTGTGCACCAAGTTTGTTTTTAGCGCTGAATACGCACTTTACGCAGTGGACAATATTAAGTGTAGTAAATAATTAAACTACAAATTGTTAAAGTATTACAAGTTATATGGATGTAAGGGTAACGTTTGTGAGGTTTGACATTGGCTGATAAACTGTCAAACTGAGCACTCCTCATTTAGGTTGTGCATGAAACTTGTTTTTTCATCATTTTAAATTACACTTTACGCAATGGACAAAATTAAACACAATAATTAAAATACACAATATATAAAAACGACATATAAATATGTAGCAACAAATAGCCATAGCCGCACAAGTATGGACCGGCAACGTGAACGACTTTACACACGAAAAGATTTCTGTATATCATATGATAAGAGAAACAAAAACAGTCAAACAGAAGATACTCACCAACATAAAGGAAGAAAGAAACGCCTACACCGAACAGAGTACAACTGAGGATTAGGTCATAAAATGTTTTACAGAAATTTACTCTGAATCCACAGTAGACGTTTTAGCACAAGAATATATTTTATTAAACATATCAACAGGAATTAACAATTTTGATAAAGCTGTATTCTTGGGAAACATAATGGATACGGAGACCGAAATGATAATCCGTAACTCATCTCGGCAAAGGCTGGCGGGACAGATAGGCTTCCGATGAAATTTTGAGTGCGTTTTTGCATGTGATTTACAACAGAACTCATTACTTACAAAGAGAGGTTGTATAGCAGTAAGCTCCCTGAAAGAATTTCTCACAGCATGGTGATGTTAATTCCTAAAAAACCGCACAAAAAGGCGTTGAGTGATTTCCAACAACTTACCTTGCTCAACGCAGATTTTAAAATCATGATACACTTCTTTAGAAGCAGAATCTAACTACTCCTGTCGTAAATAATTGAGCCAGTACGATCTACATCTGAAACTATATACATACTCCGCAAACCACCATACGGTGTATGGTGGAGGTTACCATGTACCATTACTAGCCAATTCCATTCGCAAACGCAGCGAGGGAAAACATTCTATATGTCTCCGTACGAGTCCTAATTCATGTTATCTTGTCCTCACAGCCCTTACGCGAAATATATGTTGGCAGAAGTAGGACTGCCCTGCCGCAAGCTACAAATGACTGTTGCTTAAATTTTCACAACAGTGTGTCGTGAGAAAAACGTCGTCTTCGCTGCAGCGGTCCCCATATGAGTTCAGGAGCATCTTCTTAACAGCTACAAGTTGATCGAACATACAGGTAAGAAATCGAGCAGCAAGACTCCGAATTGCTTAATCCGGCCTGCTGATGATTCAGAACATTCAAGCAGTGCTCAAGAATGGGTCACACAAGTGTTCTATACGCAGCAACTGACATCTGAAGTTCGAAAAATTCAGCGACTATCGTAGGAGGTATCAGTGAGATTTGCCACGCCGCGTAGGCCACGACCACGGTGGCACGTTTATCCTGAGGCAATGTTTCAGAGTCTATCATCTGCTGTCGAATACTACGTCTCGTATTCTCCGACAACCAATGAGCGTTCAGTAGTGTTCTCAGCGTTTTGGTGTGAATGTCGTAGCTAATGCGAGTATTAAACGTGATCGTAGCGAGTTATTTAATTCCATTTGTTGCGAGTTGTCACGGCTGATGGTGGTGGTAACCGACAAATTCTGCACAAGCAAGCAAGAGACATAATTTGCAATATACACGCGTTCTTCAAACTCAACGCACGTGTATGCTCTTATCGTAACCGACGCTTGGAACCGGCAACAATGCAGTCCCCGTCCGTGCCTCGAGTTGCACGTACCACCATCGTTCGTGGATCGGACTGTAGCAGAGTCGCAGTCTCGTGGCAGCACAGCACAGCGAGACGACGAATTCGGTAGAGTCCATCGAAACGGAGCGATGTCGTAACCAGAGTCTAGCGGTAGTGGTGGTGAGACGATGGTGACGTAGCACATCTGGCGGTGATCTGCTTCAGTTGCTGCCCTAGCTGCCCTATTGTTGGGGTCTTCAGTCCTGAGACTGGTTTGATGCAGCTCTCCATGCTACTCTATCCTGTGCAAGCTTCTTCATCTCCCAGTATCTACTGCAGCCTACATCCTTCTGAATCTGCTTAGTATATTCATCTCTTGGTCTCCCTCTACGATTTTTACCCTCCACGCTGCCCTCCAATACTAAATCGGTGATCCCTCGATGTCTCAGAACATGTCCTACCAACCGATCCCTTCTTCTAGTCAAGTTGTGCCACAAGCTCCTCTTCTCCCCTATTCTATTCAATACCTCCTTGTTAGTTATGTGATCTACCCATCTAATCTTCAGCATTGTTCTGTAGCACCACATTTCGAAAGCTTCTATTCTCTTCTTGTCTAAACTATTTATCGTCCACGTTTCACTTCCATACATGGCTACACTCCATACAAATACTTTCAGAAACGACTTCCTGGCATTTAAATCTATACTCGATGTTAACAAATTTTTCTTCTTCAGAAACGCTTTCCTTGCCATTGCCATTCTACATTTTATGTCCTCTCTACTTTGACCATCATCTGTTATTTTGCTCCCCAAATAGCAAAACTCCATTACTACTTTAAGTGTCTCATTTCCTAATCTAATTCCCTTAGCATCACCCAAGTTAACTAGACTACATTCCATTATCCTCGGTTTGCTTTTGTTGATGTTCATCTTATACCCTCCTTTCAAGACACAGTCCATTCCGTTCAGCTGCTCTTCCAAAGTTTTTGTTTCTTCTCCATGGATTTTAATACCTACTCCGAACTTTTCTTTTGTTTCCTTTATTGCTTGCTCAATATACAGATTGAATAACATCGGGGATAGGCTACAACCCTGTCTCATTGCCTTCCCAACCACTGCTTCCCATTCATACCCCTCGTCTCTTATAACTGCCATATGGTTTCTGTACAAATTGTAAATAGCCTTGCGCTCCCTGTATTTTACCCCTGCCACCTTCAGAATTTGAAAGAGAGTACTCGAATCAACATTGTCAAAAGCTTTCTCTAAGTCTACAAATGCTAGAAACGTAGGTTTGCCTTTCCTTAATCTTTCTTCTAAGATAAGTCGTAGGGTCAGTATTGCCTCACGTGTTCCAACATTTCTACGGAACCCAAACTGATCTTCCCCGAGGTCTGCTTCTATCAGTTTTTCCACTCGTCCGTAAAGAATTCGCGTTAGTATTTTGCAGCTGTGACTTATTAAACTGTTAGTTCGGTAATTTTCACATCTTTCAACACCTGCTTTCTTTGGGATTGTAATTATAATATTCTTCTTGAAGTCTGAGGGTATTTCGCCTGCTTCATACATCTTGCTCATCAGATGGTAGAGTTTTGTCAGGACTGGCTCTCCCAAGGCTGTCAGTAGTTCTAATGGAATGTTGTCTACTCCGGGGGCCTTGTTTCGACTCAGGTCTTTCAGTAGTGCCCTAACACAACTGATTGTTGCACGGTGTTTTCTTTAAGACGTTTTACGCCGTGCACACAGACAGCCATCTGTTCTACGGAGCACTCCAATACCGGTTACGGTATTGGCCAGCAAACTGCAGTCTTCGTCGTCGATGAACAGCAGTCAGCATGGTTGCATGAACCAGGTGCCTGCTGCGGAGGTCCATACGCGGCAAAGTTCGCTGAACAGTCGTTGAGGAGACACTGTTGGTAGCCCCTTGGTCCATATGGCCGGTCAAGTGTTGAATAGTTGTACGTGTATTCTTGAGTACACATCTCCGCAGCCATCGTTCACCCCTGTCATCTATGGCGCGTTGGGCGCCACATTTTCCTGCTGCCAGTTTCGGATAGTGCCATTGTGTCATGCACGGTGTACTTTAACCACGGCGGCGCGCGAACATGTTACAAATTTAGCCGACCTGGAAATGCTTCCGCTCTTGGCCCGAAAGCCATCATTATGCTCATTTGGACGTCAGATAAATCATTCCGTTTTCACATTACGACATCGACTGTACTGTTTGCTGCGACCCACCCCACCGCCCGACTTGCCTTATGTACCCCCCACTGCTAGTGCTGCCACCTGCCGTGTGTCAGTGGTTTTGCGCGTTGACGTCGAACATAGACGGTGACTGACACGACTGCGTATAAAGTGGCCTGCGTAAACCTTAAAAAATAACCTGTCAATTTAAGCCAAGGGAACTACGACAGCATTTGTGTGTGGTGGAGGTTGACATCGCCTTGCTGTAGGAAACAGCGATTTATAGCATTATGAAAATGTTAAGTTATGAGGCTTTTATATACCTCGCAACAGTGACAGACATGTAAGCATTATTTCATCACAGTCTAGGACGTTGGCTACATGTCATTTTAGTTAAAGGAAGAGGAATCGCAAGAACCTTGTACACACCATCTGGTTCGAGTGTTGGAATGGCCAAACATTGTTTTTTTTTTCACTATGAGGTGACACTCTATTTCTCAGCTTTAAATATACGAATTGTTTTACTGGCAACCTTAATTGTGTCCTGAATCCAGAAGGAACAGACTCCAAAGTTCAGATGTTGTGGTGAGATTTTTAAACTAGTAAAAAGCCAGATTTTATTGATGAATGAAACAAACTCCATCTTGGAGAAATGGCTCTGTCATGTAAGACTGATTTCGCAGCTAGCAGACTAGATAGAGTGCATATTCAGACCAACCACATCAGAAAAGTAATAATAGCAAATTTTGGCGGCTATCATTTTCTGACCACGCAGTTTACTGTATTACTTTAAACCATCATCCGCATAATGCTTTCAGACACGATACACGGGGATCTATGGAAATTAAATTCTGATACTTTGAAAGACAAGCTCCTATAAACAAAATTTCATGCGCTGGTGTGGGTAAGCATGCAGAATAATGTAAACAAATTTAACGGCGTCACTGACTGATGGGAACAGTTGACTGAACTCAATCTACTTCAATTAAAAGAAAAAAAAAGCTCAAGGGAAGAGGCGTCATGGGTGCGAATTACCAAATAATTCCACTTTATGGGCCTGAGGATAAATTACGAAACATTAGCATTTTCAGAAGGGCTAGAGCCAAAATCGCCAACAGCAGTTAGTTCGTGGCGACAGTCTTAAAAATACGAGCGAGGAAAGGTCAAAACGAATTTTGGCAGCGTACTTCAACATATCACTTGTTATCAAGTAACAGAAGACAGCTTAAGACTGAATCATTGAGGGAATAGTGTATAAGCAGAGCGATATATATGACACTCAGGAAAGAAATCGTGATTAAATTCGATTTATTTTTAGCCCTTACATAACACAATTACACAGCCGACAGCCCGACAGAGATTCTAAAGCACCGGATTATGAAAGAGAGGGTGCGATATGTCATATGAACACACCAATATCTAAATCTAAAATTATCTTCTACGCAATAGGAAGTTATAATCATTACAACGTTAACTCGAAGACACAAGGCCCCTGACAGAGACGGACTATCGACAGAATTGTATAAAAAGTATTCGAGTATAACCGAAGACAAATTTGTCGATATATATAATGAGGCGTTGGCGGGAAAAAAATTACCTATCAAATTCGCGAAGGACGTTTTAGTTTTTCTGCCCGGAAAAAGCAAATGCAGTGAAAATTAAAGCGTATTGCACAGTAACATTATTTAATGCCTACTTTAAAACTGATGGAAAGCTCCTCAACAGCAGACTAAAAGCACACACCCGTCAAATCTTAGAACCGTATCAAAGCACGAAGATATCCAGCATGTCGATATTGGAAATTTTTGCAACTTATACAGTGATGAGCCAAAACATTATGACCACCTGCTTAGTAGCTTGTTTGTTCGTCTTTGGAACGAAATGAATCACTGATTCTGCGTATCAGTAATCTGACAGTTTGTCCGTAGGTTTGTGGAGGTAATTTGGCATTAGATGTCTACGCATAGGTCATGTAGTTCGCGTAAACAACAGGCCGCTGATTTGCGTACGCGGTTATGGCGCCCGATAGCGACCCATATACGTTCGTTAGCATTTACATCAGGCAAATTTGGTCCCCGGGGCATCAACGTGAGTTCACCATAACGTTCCTCAAACGACTATAGCACGGTTCTGGCTCTGAGACACGGACAGTTATACTACAGAAATATGACATTACCGTCAGCAAAGACATCGTCATGAAGGTATTCAGGTGGTTTGCAGCTGCCAGCGTGTCTTCGATTACTAACGTAAGTCCAAATTAAGCGCAGGAGAACTTCTCTCATAGCATAAGACTGCTCCCAATAGCCTGCGTACGTGGCGTGCTGCACGTTTCGAGCCGCCGTTCACCTCGATGAAGGAGTTTGTGGAGAGGACCCTCAACCTAGTGTAGCAAAAATGTGATTCACTCGAAGAGCCGACACGTTTCCATTGATCGACGGTCGAATCCCGATGGTCCCGTGCCCACTGCAATCACAACTGACGATGTCGTTGGGTCAACGTGTGAACACCTAGGGGTCGTCTGTTGCGGAGCTCCATACTCAACAATGTACGATGAACGGTGTGTTCCGAAACACTTGTGCGTGCAACAGCATTATGCTCTTTCGGCAGTCTCTACAGAGCAGACAAGCCTTCGAACTCCATGTTGTGTGAAGAGCCGTGGAGGTCCAAACACTTAGTGTCTAGTGGTGGTTTCACTGTTCTTTTACCTCTTTCCATAGATACTCACGACAGTCGCAAGTGAACATTCGATAATCTTCGCCGGTTTTGAGACACTCGTTCACAGGTTCTGCCTAATAATAATCTGCCATTTGTCAAAGTGGCTTATCGCGATGGATTTCCCCATTTTTAGCGCATATCTTCACTAGGGTGATCACCCGCACGTGTCTGGTCGGCTTATATACATTTTTTTACCGCGTCATGTGCCCGCAACGCCGCCAAGCTGAGCAGTGGTCATAATGTTTTGGCTTGTCAGTGTAGGTATCTAATTCATTTAAATTGTGGTTCATAGATGGCGGTAAGCACGACATTTTTAAACTTCGAAGGCACCTGTCACAGGTAGAGCATTGTAGCAAAGACATGGCTATCAATAAGGTTTGCAAGAAACTTTGTGAGCACGTTAGATAGGAGTCACGTACACTCACATTAAATTTAGCTGGCCATTTACACCATAAATAAATTTTCAAAGTAAGCTGAAGCAGCGATGTCGAGTATCCGCCACGTTGCACACAGTAGAACCGAAATCACTCCTTAGCAAGACACGCTATGCTGCGGGGTTTACATTTTTGAGAATCAAAGTCGGTGATACACCTCTACGCGGATGATGCAAGTCTTTTAACAAACAACCGACAAGGTTAGGTTAGTGTTGTTTAACGTCCCGTCGACAACGAGGTCATTAGAGACGGAGCGCAAGCTCGGGTTAGGGAAGGATGGGGAAGGAAATCGGCCGTGCCCTTTCAAAGGAACCATCCCGGCATTTGCCTGAAACGATTGAGGGAAATCACGGAAAACCTAAATCAGGATGGCTGGAGACGGGATTGAACCGTCGTCCTCCCGAATGCGAGTCCAATGTGCTAACCACTGCGCCGCCTCGCTCGGTAATGAACAAGAGATGGACATGATGCAGGACAGTGCGTCAGGACTGAACTTAGAAAAGCACATCATAACAAGTTTAGGAAAAAATATGAACGCTGTTAGTTCCCAAGGAATGTGCTGGAGAGAGGAGGGAGCTGCACTATGTTAAAGATCAATCCAAGTCCACCAAGAATATTTATCATTAATAGGGAAAATTAGAGGGATTATTTAGGGTGGCATTAAGAGAACATAAAATGCAACCGTTGGAAGATGGCTTTAATCGTCAATATATGCTCGGTGACTAATTTGCAGCAATAAATTCACCACCGGTGGTTAAATCCACAACTTTTTTAGCATTGGCAGCATGGCGTCTTTGAAAAAGTTACATTTTCGAAGTTTTCTTCAAGATCACAACACCTTTTTACATAGGGAGTTAAGGTTTGTGCAGTGCCGAACTACATCGTGAAGGAATCTATTTCAGTCTATCTCTACTGAACGCACAAAATGCTAACGGACGAAGACAAGGGCATTACGAGTTAACTGTTGTTTCTAATGTTGGAACCAAGCAGTTTAGAATCACTGATGGACATTAATAGCATTATGGTTCGGTTTGATTACGTCCGCCAGTAGTATTTCGAGAAAATATACATAGAAAATGAAATCGGCAATTTATAAAAAGCTCACTCTAGTTTCGCTAGAGTACCCTAAGAAATTCCAGGCCAGAAACTGTCAATAAGTGTGGTCAAACATGGATATCTCCTGCTTCTTACAGATGTTCATAGACGATGATGTGATGCTGTAACGGTGTCAATTATGCAAAAGGAAAAACTGTTTTAAAATACGATAGGCTGACCCTCCAATCTGAGATGAATTTGTGGTAATGGCTTTAATGGAACCTCTTTTTACTTTCTGGGAACAGTTTCAGGTTTGTAACTGGATGAACAAAAAATTGACAACTGTTACCAGGACATCAAGAAGTTATATACAACGTGAAGACATCTTAATACCCAATTGGAAGCATTTCCCTATGGCATAAAACAATGCATATTGTAGGATGCTGGGACATTTTTTTGCCTTTCCTGCAAATTTACGTGAATGATTCGACTATCTCACCAACTGCACTGGATAATTTGCAAGACTGATGGAATAACTATAAGAAACATCTTAGAAAATTCCTTTGTATGGCATTACAGCATTAGTATTAGCAGATTTCGGACAATGCAGTAAGCGGCTAATCAAAAGGCATTGAGAGATCACAAAGTTACTCCATAACGGCTCAAAAAATGGCTCTGAGCACTATGGGACTCAACTGCTGAGGTCATTAGTCCCCTAGAACTTAGAACTAGTTAAACCTAACTAACCTAAGGACATCACAAACATCCATGCCCGAGGCAGGATTCGAACCTGCGACCGTAGCGGTCTTGCGGTTCCAGACTGCAGCGCCTTTAACCGCACGGCCACTTCGGCCGGCGTCCATAACGGCGATTACTGCTAGATGCAAGGGATACAAAGTGGTTTTTGAGAGATCAAATTATCGCAAACAGTCGATGAACTAGCGTGGGCATGAGAAAAACTGTTAAGCGGTGTTAGTGTCACAATATTGTGAAAATATACATATAAATCGTTAAATTAGAGCAGTTTTTCCAGTTTATGAGAACCTAGTTACTAGTAAGTGTAATAACTGTACGGCATAAACTTTTTCGAAACGAGGAATTTCAATTACACGGTGAAGATTCAAATAGCAGAGTTTAACATTTTCCTATTGGCTAATTCGCCGAAAGGGAGGTCAAGGGAGATAGCAGTTGATTTTTACGCCTTCAATAACACTTTAGGTCACAAGCGGAATTTTAATTTCTAGAATAATATCAGGAAACCTTTTTCCAACGTACAGGAAGAGCTTTAATTTAATAATGAAGAGTCAGCTCCAAAGAAGTTTAGCTTTTCATCATCAACCGTGAGGAAGAGTTATTTTTATGAACGATCATGATCTTAAGGTTAGCTGCATTTTAAGAAGATTTCTCTGTTCCAGCAGATTTTGGTTTCAGGGGTAATTTTCATTAATAAACTTTAGTTATCAAGAGGAAATAGAACAATAAAAATCGTAGATTTTTAGTTGTCAAGTGAATCTGAGTTTCATTTTATCAGGAAGATTTCAGTTTGCCACTGTGATATGTCCGAAAGGAGAGACACGACATACACCGATATGTAAATACATCCACCTTGACGGCGACATGATATCTTCTGCACGGATGCACTCACTTTTCCGAACCCTTACGGAATTCAGCTGAATAGCTGTGAGCTGTGGGATTGTAAGTCTTTTTCAGCCATGTGTCCGGATACTTTTGATCACATAGTGTAACTACTAAATACTGAGCCATCTGTTAGCGAAATGTGGTTTGGAGTATTAGATGGACGTCTTCTGCATTCATAGTGCACTCTTGCACACAGTCATCATAACACAGTAGTAACGTGCCTCCGCTAATATTTCAGTAGTAGCCTTATGTGTTACCCTGTAGATATTTGGGAATAACGTTTCTATATAAATTTTACACAGTAATTGCATCAATTTTAATTAGTAAGTAATGCTACAGTAGATAAAAATACACTCCTGGAAATGGAAAAAAGAACACATTGACACCGGTGTGTCAGACCCACCATACTTGCTCCGGACACTGCGAGAGGGCTGTACAAGCAATGATCACACGCACGGCACAGCGGACACACCAGGAACCGCGGTGTTGGCCGTCGAATGGCGCTAGCTGCGCAGCATTTGTGCACCGCCGCCGTCAGTGTCAGCCAGTTTGCCGTGGGATACGGAGCTCCATCGCAGTCTTTAACACTGGTAGCATGCCGCGACAGCGTGGACGTGAACCGTATGTGCAGTTGACGGACTTTGAGCGAGGGCGTATAGTGGGCATGCGGGAGGCCGGGTGGACGTACCGCCGAATTGCTCAACAAGTGGGTCGTGAGGTCTCCACAGTATATCGATGTTGTCGCCAGTGGTCGGCGGAAGGTGCACGTGCCCGTCGACCTGGGACCGGACCGTAGCGACGCACGGATGCACGCCAAGACCGTAGGATCCTACGCAGTGCCGTAGGGGACCGCACCGCCACTTCCCAGCAAATTAGGGACACTGTTGCTCCTGGGGTATCGGCGAGGACCATTCGCAACCGTCTCCATGAAGCTGGGCTACGGTCCCGCACACCGTTAGGCCGTCTTCCGCTCACGCCCCAACATCGTGCAGCCCGCCTTCAGTGGTGTCGCGACAGGCGTGAATGGAGGGACGAATGGAGACGTGTCGTCTTCAGCGATGAGAGTCGCTTCTGCCTTGGTGCCAATGATGGTCGTATGCGTGTTTGGCGCCGTGCAGGTGAGCGCCACAATCAGGACTGCATACGACCGAGGCACACAGGGTCAACACCCGGCATCGTGGTGTGGGGAGCGATCTCCTACACTGGCCGTACACCACTGGTGATCGTCGAGGGGACACTGAATAGTGCACGGTACATCCAAACCGTCATCGAACCCATCGTTCTACCATTCCTAGACCGGCAAGGGAACTTGCTGTTCCAACAGGACAATGCACGTCCGCATGTATCCCGTGCCACCCAACGTGCTCTAGAAGGTGTAAGTCAACTACCCTGGCCAGCAAGATCTCCGGATCTGTCCCCCATTGAGCATGTTTGGGACTGGATGAAGCGTCGTCTCACGCGGTCTGCACGTCCAGCACGAACGCTGGTCCAACTGAGGCGCCAGGTGGAAATGGCATGGCAAGCCGTTCCACAGGACTACATCCAGCATCTCTACGATCGTCTCCATGGGAGAATAGCAGCCTGCATTGCTGCGAAAGGTGGATATACACTGTACTAGTGCCGACATTGTGCATGCTCTGTAGCCTGTGTCTATGTTCCTGTGGTTCTGTCAGTGTGATCATGTGATGTATCTGACCCCAGGAATGTGTCAATAAAGTTTCCCCTTCCTGGGACAATGAATTCACGGTGTTCTTATTTCAATTTCCAGGAGTGTATTTCGCACTGTATCCATTAAGTTCTTAAGAACCACTAAAATCTTCCTAAAATGGATAAGAGAACCCCAAAAATAAATATTTAGTTTAAAAAGAAAAAATTAAAATTATATTCATAAGTGCTGCTATTCATTGACTACAGCCACGAGTACAGCTGCCGATGTTTACAGCCTGCTGTGCACTGCGTGGTGCTACGGCGAACAGCTGACTTTTTATGGGCGCTATTCCTGCACTATGTACAGTTTAATTTCCTTAGGCGTTACGTATAAAATTTTTATAGTATTTCGATAACATGTGTTACCTGTTTTTGACCTCGTAAGAGATGGCTAGAAACAGTCTTATCGTTCAAACCAATATGTTTCTTAAATCAAGAACTCAAATTTTGCCTTATGTATACGAAAACAATCACAGGCTCTACACTGTAATCAATACACACCAGACGTTTCATATTTTTATGTTTTTATTTTTATTTTGTATAGCTTCAATCTCATTTGGCCTGCTGTCCAAAAAGCTATTTTGCACTATTTTTGGAGAGCGTGTTCTAATTTTTCTCTAATACAGCCATAACACTTCAGTGTAAGAAATTTTTTTTCTATCCTTGTGTGGGTTCTTGTCACGTTGTTGTATTTTCTGAGGATCTGTATGAATATGCATCTCTTCAGCTCTTTCGATAGTGCTATTTGATTGAGTGCACAAACATTTCACTACGTGTCTATTCCACCTACTGAAGCTTACAGAAGTGAGAGATCATCGAAAATGTACAGATTTTTGTACAATGTCAAATGGTTGAAGTGCTCCCAATTATTGCATCCAATTGTGTTGATGTACGATGATTTCAAATTATTATCGGTTCTCGTTACTGTTCAGCCTCAAAAATTTGTCTTTCTTATCGTCTCTTTTTCTAAAATGCATTTAACGCTGTGGTGCTGCTCTTTATACGTCATGTGGAAGGGGTGCAGATTCTCTTCCCATCCGTTTGTTACAGCAAAGGTGCCGCTTGTAAGTAACTTCCTCCTGTGCCACTAGTGGCTTTTTTTAGAAACACTGCTGTCTCTGAATCATAAGTAAAGTTGTTGTTGTTGTTGCTGTTGTGGTCTTCAGTACGAAGACTGGCTTGATAAAGCAGAATCTATCTTGTGCAAGCCTCTTCATCTCTGCATGACTATCGCATCCTGCACCCATTTATACCTGCTTATTGCATTCAAGTCTTGATTTCCCTCTACAACTTCCCCTCCCTGCCACCAACCTCGCCACCTCTCACCCCACCCCCTCAAACACACTTCCTTATATTGCCAAACTGACGATCTGATGGTGCCTTCGGGAGTGTCCTATCAACCGATCCCTTACATTAGTAAAGTTGAAATATAATTTTCCTTTTTACCCAGTTCTATACCTACCCATTTGTTATTCGATCTATCAATCTAATCTTCAGCATTATTCTATAACACCATATTTCGAAATCTTCTTATCTGTTTTTGTTTGATCTGTTTATCTTTCACGTTTAACTTCCATATAAGGCTTCGCTCCAGACATATACCTCCAGAAAAGACTTCCTAAAACTTAAACTGATATTGGATGTTAACAAATTCCTCTTTTACAGGTATGCTTTTCATGGTGTTGCCAGTCTGCATTAAGCATTTTATATCCTCTCTTATTTAGCCATCATTAGTGTTTTGTCAACGAAATACCAAAACTCAACATTTCAAAATATATTTCTTTTAGCATCACCATATCTAATTAGACTAAATTCAAATACCCTTGTTTTGATGTTCGTCTTATAATCTCTGTTCAAGATACTATCCATTCCGTTCAGCTGCTGCTCCAAGTTCTTTTCTGTCTCCGGCCCTAAAGATCGCTCTATCGACGGGACGTTAAACTCAAATCTTCCTCCCTTCCTTCCTTCCATCTTTTTTTTTGTCTCCGGCAGAATTACAAAGACATCGGTAAATTTTAAAACTTTTCTTTCTTCTCCCTGACTTTAACTCGCTTTCCAAATCCCTCATTTGTTTCCTTCAGAGCTCGCCTTGTGTACATGTTATATAGCGTCTGGAATACGCTACAACACTGTCTCACTTCCATCTCACGTGTGGCTTCTCGATCATGTCCTTCGACTTTTATAACTTCTCTCTGGTTACTGTAAAAGCTGTAAAGAACCTTTCGCTCTCTGTAGTTTATTCCTGCTATCTTCAAAATTTCAAAGACCGTAGTCCAGTGAGCACTGTCAAAAGCTTTTCATAAATCTACAAATGGTATAAACTTACGTTTGCCTTTCTTCAACCTATCATCTATGATAAATCCAGGGTCAGTACTGCCTCAAGTGTCACTACATTTCTCCGGAACCAAAGTGATCTTCCACAAGGTCCGCTTCAACCAATTTTTCCATTCTTCCGTGAATAATTCGTGTCAATACTTTGCATTAAACTGAATGCTCGATAGCATTCACACGTATCAGCACATGCCTTCTTTGGAGTTGGAACAGGAATTGGTGAAAATTTTTAGTAATAGCCCAGAGAGGCAGTTACCTATCACATAAAATGTTTCTGTTGGCGTAACTGATTGGTTAGCGCGGCAGAATGCCGTGCTAGGGGCACGGTTCGATTTCCGATCGAGCCGGATATTTTCTCCGCTCGAGGACCTGTTGCTATGTTGTTTGCATCATCATTTCATCCTCACTGACACGCAAGTCACCAAAGTGGCGACATATAAAAAGACTCGCATCAGACGACAGATCGCCTCGGCAGGATAACATCTACATCTACATCTACATCCATACTCCGCAAGCCACCTGACGGTGTGTGGCGGAGGGTACCTTGAGTACCTCTATCGGTTCTCCCTTCTATTCCAGTCTCGTATTGTTCGTGGAAAGAAGGATTGTCGGTATGCCTCTGTGTGGGCTCTAATCTCTCTGATTTTATCCTCATGGTCTCTTCGCGAGATATACGTAGGAGGGAGCAACATACTGCTTGACTCTTCGGTGAAGGTATGTTCTCGAAACTTTGACAAAAGCCCGTACCGAGCTACTGAGCGTCTCTCCTGCAGAGTCTTCCACTGGAGTTTATCTATCATCTCCGTAACGCTTTCGCGATTACTAAATGATCCTGTAACGAAGCGCGCTGCTCTCCGTTGGATCTTCTCTATATCTTCTATCAACCCCATCTGGTACGGATCCCACACTGCTGAGCAGTATTCAAGCAGTGGGCGAACAAGCGTACTGTAACCTACTTCCTTTGTTTTCGGATTGCATTTCCTTAGGATTCTCCCAATGAATCTCAGTCTGGCATCTGCTTTACCGACGATCAACATTATATGATCATTCCATTTTAAATCACTCCTAATGCGTACTCCCAGATAATTTATGGTATTAACTGCTTCCAGTTGCTGACCTGCTATTTTGTAGCTAAATGATAAAGGATCTATCTTTCTGTGTATTCGCAGCACATTACACTTGTCTACATTGAGATTCAATTGCCATTCCCTGCACCATGCGTCAATTCGCTGCAGATCCTCCTGCATTTCAGTACAATTTTCCATTGTTACAACCTCTCGATACACCACAGCATCATCTGCAAAAAGCCTCAGTGAACTTCCGATGTCATCCACCAGGTAATTTATGTATATTGTGAATAGCAACGGTCCTATGACACTCCCCTGCGGCAACCTGAAATCACTCTTACTTCGGAAGACTTCTCTCCATTGAGAATGACATGCTGCGTCCTGTTATCTAGGAACTCCTCAATCCAATCACACAATTGGTCTGATAGTCCATATGCTCTTACTTTGTTCATTAAACGACTGTGGGGAACTGTGTCGAACGCCTTGCGGAAGTCAGGAAACACGGCATCTACCTGTGAACCCGTGTCTATGGCCCTCTGAGTCTCGTGGACGAATAGCGCGAGCTGGGTTTCACATGACCGTCTTTTTCGAAACCCATGCTGATTCCTACAAAGTAGATTTCTAGTCTCCAGAAAAGTCATTATACTCGAACACAATACGTGTTCCAAAATTCTACAACTGATCGACGTTAGAGATATAGGTCTATAGTTCTGCACATCTGCTCGACGTCCCTAGCCATATGCGCAATTCGGGTCATTGTTGATATATTTTCCCACCAAACTGTCACTAATTAAAACTCAAGCTAAACTCCAGCAGTTCCAAAAGTTGAAGCAATTGGCCTCTTACCGTGTTGTCATTATTTTTAAAGTTTCATCTGTCAGCACGTTCGTGTTTAGGTTTACTCTGTTCCATAATGCAGCAACAAGTATTTTTTTGAACAACCTTTTAAGTGAACATTGTTCTCTCCGTAGCTGCGTATGCGTTTAGTTAGAAACCCCACAAGCCCAATGAAAACTCGCTCTTTGTGTTGACTCCTTAGTGTTCGGAAACCTCGAATGCGGGCTAGTTTCTCCTTTCCAGCTCTAATTCGGTCATGCTAAGCACTTGTCATAGAATGCGTATTTTCTTCCAATTATTAAAGAGCAGGGTTTTTCCAGTGGTGGCTGTTGCACTTAGTCTTTTTTCAATTGTCTTACACTGTTCTTCAAAAGTACATGGACACCAACATGATACGATCTCAGAATCACAGTGCGCCTTAGGTCAAAGCTCAGGAGCAAGAACAGAACCCTGCTGAATGCAGCCACAGTCAGATTTAGACAGAAAGAGAGAAAAGTCCACCCACAGGCATGTTTGTTGACTAGGAACTCTGTATGCTTCCGAGAGGCGTCCGACAATGGAATATGCCAGTACGAGGCCGTAAGGTCCAAAGGTGTTAAGTACTTAGCACCTTCGAAATGTAGCGAGCAAATCTACGAGCGCTTTCGGACGTCCCATATCTGTAACTAGGAATCTATTCAGGTTTCGTGCATCTAGAACAAGACAAATTCCGCTATCAGACTTTCCAATGGCTACCACTGCTGTGTTGTACTCACGGGAGGACCGGGTAGTCGCCATCCATTCCAACTTTCGGTCGATCTCCCCTTGCACTGCTTCCCTTTTCGCTACCGGTGTCGAGTGTGGCTTTCTATAAAAACATTCACTCAGTATTATCTTCTTCAGTTGGCAAACGTAAGTTATCCGCAAGTCATCCGTCAGCCAAAAGAGCACAGGATACCGAGAGACCATGTGTACCACTTGCTCCTGTTGCTACTTGCTTAAGCAGCAACTTCGTGTGACCTCCCGTATTAGTTCACCGACCTCGGGCTCACAGCTGGTAGCCCGTGTTGGCTCTGCGAGAGTAGGCCGCTACCTGACTATCAATGGCGCAGTCTTTAAGCTGCCTTTCACTTTCGGTTGGGCCCCCGGCTCTAGCGGCTGGGGCTTTCACAGAAAGCCAGCCGCATATTGTTGTTACCTTCACGGAAAACGCACTAATGTCACAGTCTATAACTGCCATGTACAGCACTAGCCAATCTACACTGAGAGTTAGTGGCACCATCAGACAGTAAACCATTCTTATCAGTCGGAGCCATTCCATCTGATCGATTGACAAAGGTAATTAGGCCCTTTTCTTGATTGTCTTCACATATCCTGCGATCACACCGCAAATTCCTACCATAGTAACTGCGAGAATATTGAGTTTGGTCTCTTTCAAGACCAACGTAAAAAATAAGACTAGCATGGTTGTTACAACCGCGCCAGTGCTGATTTGACACATTCTCACACCAACGTTTATTACCGAAACTACGATAATATGGAGTGCCATACCCAAGTTATTACTTGACTGAGGATGCTCTGGTAATCTCAAGCAGCGTAAGTAATCAGAATTTGCCCCAGTTTACGGACGAAATAAATTTAATACTTCCTGGGAAGAGGCGGGCAACATATTACTTCTTCCCACATAAATCTCGTGAAATGACCATGAGGAGGAAATTCGAAATATTGGAGGTAATAAAGTAGCTTACCAGCGAAAATACTCTCCATCACACTCTGTCAGGTTGGTTGTGGAGTACTGATGCAGATGTAGATGTAGAAATATTCGGGTGCTAGTTGGCAGCTCCCGTAAAGCCTCTATTGCAACAATAAACATACGAAAATGTAAAAGTTATGAACAGATGCAAAATGCATTGTAACTAACTGGACAGAAGCCTCTGACACAACGAGAATGCTAAACCTGAGTTTCACAGAACACTGACAGCGGTCTAGGGCAATCATCTTCAGAATAGGATTCGGAGCTATACCAGGGTGACTGCAAAGAAACTCTCACAAAGAACTTAACACCACGCAAAAAATAGCACATAAATAATGTTTCACTGACGAAAATATGGTATCTAGTACATATACATACATCAAAAAAAGTTTTACATCAGCTCGGTTCCGAGAGCTCAGGAATTTTTACAGAAAATTGGAATAGAAATCAACATAAAAATCATTTCCGCCCTTTTTATTGCTCATGAAAACCACACATTGCATATTGACCACCATAGAGCGAGACCTTCAGAGGTGGTGGTCCAGATTGATGTACACACCGGTAACTCTAATACCAAGTAGCACGTCCTCTTGCATTGACGCATGCCTGTATTCGTTGTGGCATACTATCCACGGGTTCATCAAGCACTGTTGGTGAGGCGTAAATCCCTCAATGTGGTTGGTGGGTCATGTTGTCCATAAACAACCCTTTTCAGTCTATCCCAGGAATGTTCGATAGGGTTCATGTCTAGAGAACACCCTGGCCTCTCTAATCGAGGGATGTCGTTATCCTGAAGGAAGTCATTCAAAAGATGTACACGATGAGGGCGCGAATTGTCGTCCATGAAGACGAATGCCTCGCCAATATGCTGTCGATATGATTGCACTATCGGTCGGAGGATGGCATTCACGTATCGTACGCTTTCCATGACCACCAGCGGCGTACGTCGGCCCCTAATGCCATCCCAAATCAGCAGTGAACCTCCACCTTGCTGCACTCGCTGGACCGTGTGTCTAAGGCGTTCAGCCTGTCCGGGTTGCCTCCAAACACGTCTCCGACGATTGCTTGGTTGAATTCATATGCGACACTCATCGGTGGAGAGAACGTGATGCCAATACTGAGCGGTCCATTAGGCATGTTGTTGGGCCCATCTGCACCGCGCTGCATGGTGTCGTGGTTGCAAAGATGGACCTCGCCATGGACGTCGGGTGCGAAATTGCGCATCATGCATCCTATTGCGCACAGTCTGAGTGGTAACACAACGTCCTGTGGCTGCACGAAAAGTATTATTAAACATGGAGGCGTTGCTGTCAGGGTTCCTCCGAGCCATAATCCGTAGGTAGCGGTCATCCACTGTAGTAGTAGCCCTTGGGCGGCCTGAGCGAGTCATGTCATCGGCAGTTCCTGTCTCTCTGTATCTCCTCCATGTCCGAACAACATCGCTTTGGTTCGCTCCGACACGCCTGGACACTTCCCTTGTTGAGAGCCCTTCCTGGCACAAAGTAACAATGCGGACGCGATCGAACCGCGGTATTGGCCATCTAGACGCGGATGAACTACAGACAACATGATCCGTGTACTTCCGTCCTGTTGGAATGACTGGAACTGATCGGCTGTCGGACCCCATCCGTCTAATAGGCGCTGCTCATGCATGGTTGTTTACATCTTTGGGCGGGTTTAGTGACATGTCTAAACAGTCAAAGGGACTGTGTCTGTGATACGATATCCACAGTCAACGTCTATCTTCAGGAGTTCTGGAAAGCGGGGTGATGCAAAACTTTTTTTGATGTGTGTATTTCCGAGCGCAGCAGGGATCCCACGTAGAATATAAATGGCTGAGGTGTTTTATGAGAACGATGAAATACTTAAAATTCCGCACAATGTAATGTAGATTTCCTATGAAAGAGGACGATAGCAACTTGCAAACATCAGAGCGAAATGTACCGTCATCTTCCTGTGAAACATGCTTGATTATCTCCAACATCTTCAAAGAAGCACTGCAAGCTATATCATCAACGCGGTAGAGCCAAGAACTAGAAACCGCCAAGTTGATGTAAGCCTCATCAGTCCGCATCTTAGACACCTATGCACATTCTTCTTAGAGTATATTTATATAGAAAAATATCCGTGATCCACTGATCAGTTCAAATGCACGATCTCTGTGGCGCAGTGTTATTCAAAATGGGTACACAAAGAGCAAACTATTCAAAATAGCGCTTATCGTGTCGCCAACGAGTACTCGCTATAACGCAGGAGATGCCATATATAACCGCCTAATATGCTGCGAAGAGCCTGAAATTTGAGAATGGACGAGACGAAAACTAGCAGTCATGACGGAAACTTCACCATCAACGTACAGATAACCTTTGATTTTCCCACAAGTCCTTTTACTCAAAAATTAAAAAAAAATGCATTTCTCTGGCCAAGAGCCAGTTATATCTGCTACTCAGCTAGCAAGAAAACCTAAATTGGTCTAGTAGATTGCTGGTATTATCTGACAGTGAAGCACAACAAACTGCTACAATACACGAAATACGAAGATAACAATTTCCGGTTTTTGGCCCTGACCCATGCTGTATTCTAGAAGGTGAGCTCAATATGTTCTATAAGATTGTATGATTTAGGAAATAGCCTCGTCGGTGTTGTTTTAGAAGAGAAGCCCTTGTTTACTTTAGATAGAGGAGAAAGATTCACTGTAGAACAGAAGTTTGTTTGTTTGTTCTCGAAGTGGAGATTCGTTGATTTACAAGCGGAGTGTCGTAGAATGAAGAAAGAAGCTTTGCCTGTTCTCGAGGAGGCGCCTTGTTTGCGTTAAAAGAGGTGTGTTTATATCGTTAGAAAAGAATCGTGAACTGAAAGAGAAAACTCGTTTGTTTTAGACAAAGAAGAGAAGAAGGGTTTGTTTCAGAAGAGGAGCAATGTTTGTTTCAGAAGAGAAGGCTTCTTTGCTTTTCGAAAACAAGTTCCCTTTGTTATAAGATAGGAATCTTTCATGCTTCAGAAGAGGAGTTTTATTTGCCTTAGAAGAGAAGTACTGTTTGTTTCGGGGAGGTATCATGTTTGTGATTTGAAAAGGATTTTCTTGTTTCATGCAGTTGATTTAAGAGTTATAATAATAACACAGTAGAACAATTTCGACAGCTTTGCAATTTAAACGATATAAAATCGAAGTTTTCACTCACTCAGTATTGCACTTATCACTACAGTTTTGAACTTATGTTTCCAGTGCGAGCGTGTAAATGGGGGAATGCTGTTTCTTTCAATAGTTCCCGCTTATGCTCCGTTTCGTTTGTTAGTGGAGGGTCTTTACCTTTTCGGTTTTTCGTACCTGCCTTCATTGGATTTGTTGATTTTGCCAGTGAACTCGAGAGCCGTGCTGGATTCGTTGTTGTCTGCAGCCTGTTAATGAGCGCCTCTGCTTGGCTGGAATGTCTTCTGCTGCCGGTCAGCCTGCAAACTCATGCACATGATCTAGCCCTGGGACAAGAACTGAAAAGTTATCTGTGTTAAACTTAGCTTGAAAGATTCAACTATTACTGACAGACTTAAGGGTGTGAGACAGCTACGCGGCACTGCTTACCCAGCCAACAACAACAGCCCCCATCTGTCACATTGGTCCTCTTCAAATGCACTAATTACACTAACAATACAATTTTTCGGTTAATTAGTTCATGAACGGCGATTGAATTCCTAATGAATGTGTATGTGTTTTCTTATATCTTATTTTTCATGTGAACAGATGTCGTTTTGTTTGACAAATCTTCATTGACACCCAAGGTAATTAAATTTTAATTTTTAGGCTATAAATAATACTCACCAAAACGGAGGTATATCGAACTCTGTTATTTTCCTGCTTATCAGTATTCATGCTCATTGCAACGCAATTGTTGAATACGCTAGTCTACAATGTTTGTCCAGCATAACATTAAAAGTTGTTTTGGTGAAACGTTTTACATACCAGTTGCCAACTCACATAGCAATTTGGACAGCTACTATTAGGAAGCACAACACTGTGCTCAGTGAATCAAGCAGCACTGCACAGTAGGTGTTGGAGTCACTCGTACCTGTGTAATGTGTTTCGTTTTACGTATGTTTATATGCAACGTGAAGTGACCGCGCCTGATACAAATACATAATCCGTACACAATGTCAAGTTCGTCTTGAGCGGAACACTGAATAAACACCAAGAATGTAGGTCAGTAAGTCAAAGTACAGAGCGGGATCGGTCAGAAGCTGTCAGTGCTTCAGCCCACTTGACCCGCTTTCTGGGCCACTGATGGCGCTCTTTGAGCAGGAAATGCAACGTCTCGGATATGCTATCGATATCGTCCACTGGCAGGAATATTAAATCCTCCCCCTTGAAATCGGCAAGTAGAACTGGAAGTGTCCCAGCGTATTCTAGTGTTAGCGAGGGTGTGAGGGAGGGAAGGCAGTACTCTCTGCGGATCTAGAATCACTGGCTTAGGCTTGATCCATCAGGAGGCCTGTTCGAGGACTGCAGAGACGCCAGAGGCGGCAGCGCGTCCACGTCATTAGTCTTCTCTGGTACAAAAAGACTGAGGGGAAGATGGGTTGGAGGGAGAAGCTCCATATCCATAGATTCACGAACCATGGTTCCCTCACCCAGCCATCAGTGAGTGGGAGCGCACGGGTTAAGGTCATACCGTGGCGCAGCAGAGGGCAAGTGGCCCAGCTGCTGGGACCCTGATTTTTCGATAGAGGGGTCGGAGGTGGAGGTGAGGGAGGGGGTACGGATTTTGGTTGAGGCCGCGGACAGAGATAGTTTCAGTAGCGCTCAGGAGGAAATGTGCAACTGCAACATGAAACAGCTGATGCCCATTGTGGTCCACAGAAAGCGTCTAGGACCACTCTGGATGCTGGCCGAATGTGCCCATCTACAAGCGCACCACACGTTTGCAAGCCTGTACTCAGGTTGAGTATGTTGCATGGGATGCTGGAAGTGTAACAGGGTATGATTCTGGCCCCTGTGCAGCATTTCAGCCCGAATGACCTAGTTGACAGGGGTGGACCTATAGGTCGTGAGGAAGATGTGCAAAGCATCGTCAGTTGATGATGGCAGCAAAGTCTTCTGTATCTGAGCTGTATTGAGGTTGAGACTTCCATATTGGAGGCAGGACGGTAGTCGGATGGTCGATGCCATTACAGCGACAGATGGCCTTGAAATGAGTCTATCTGAACTGAGGGTCATTGTCTGATTCAATGTGTACCTTCAGTGGCGAAAATCCTCTCAATGGCATGGATTGTAGCAAGTGTGGTTGTATTTGGTATGCACACCACAAATAAGAAATTTGAGAGGGCATCCACCACCAACAACAACATAGCTCTCTGAAATGGCCTGGTCAAAGTGACGAGGATCCTCTCCCATGGATCGTCATGTTGGGTCATGGCGAAAAATTTTGTGCTGGGAATGCCTGATTGAAGGAGTAGGCCTTGCAGGAGCTACATTGCATTCAATGTCGACATCGATCCTGGGCCCGTAACCATGTCACTTGATCAATGCGTACACTAGTGTCATCCCCAAATATGATGCGTGAAGAAGATGGAGGGTGCAGGGTTGGAGATGGGGCAGAGCGACGTCCTAGCAATCAGAGTCCTCCATGGCCAACGCTGAGACGTCCTGAGTGACGCTGAGGTGATAGCACAGCGCTAAATAATTGTGAAAAGACGTGTCGGCCTGGAGGGAAACATTCTGTGACCACCCTTTGTGGACTGCCGATTTAAGTCCACTAATTCCAGAAAGCAGTCTCAGTTATATCTCTAGATAGACGTTCTAGATTACTTTCGTTAAAGTTTTTCTTTAGCGCCGAACACCCATGGTTGACCAACAGTAAAATGAACAAGATAAATTTAAAGTAGTTATTGCTAGTCAAGATGGCAACGATCAACTCAAACCCAATTGAAAAAACAAAATTGTTAGTTTTAAAACACAAAAATCTCGTTCACCCTAATGAGAGCAACAGCCGGAACCGTTTATAAAACCAATTTCTTCAGAAAATGCCAGGGACACAAAATGTTAAACAGGCCATTAATTTCAGCAAAATAGGAGGCGTAATTATACTGATAGAACGGCCGTGAATGTCCTGCGGTATCTGTATATAAAAATGCATATTTTTCATTTCACAAGGACGGCCGTGACTGACGCCTACAAGCAGTTAATATAAATATTTAAAAGGAAACAGCTGCGACTGACCAGTAAAAGCATTTCGATTAAAAATTTGAAGGCAGTTATAACATAGCATGAAGCACACAACAGTTATTAACCAACGGTTAAGTAACTTACACAAAACAAGACGTAATTTTAGTGAGAGAATGGTCATGACTAACTGGCAGTATCAGTACATTAATATGAAAATTTTCGATAAACAAGGATGGCCATTACTGGTTAGTAAAAAGAGTTAGATTAAACAATTAAAATTAAATACAACCTCGTATTAAGCATATGCGCTGTCACACCTAAAACGTACACACTGCGGTCCACCACTCTTCCTATGTTTAACAGCTGCTTGTCCTAGGTTTAACAGCAGCTTGTCTCTGTAACACCCGGTTCTTCTCAGACAAGACCTCTCCACGCTTCTCATCAGTGTACTTAATATTTTCCATACCAATCGCCGTATGGTCTAAATCTGAAAACTATATCGGTTTGTGTGCTAATACCATCTGCGATCGATCCGAGTGTCTCATGCCTTCCAAAATACTCATTACTGCTTCAGTTCCTGAAATGTCTAAACACAGAGCATTGTAATCGGTCAAAGTTTCTTCAACTGCTCGAACCTTATAGAAATATTCGTCAGACAGGTATTTATGTTTACGTGAGCCCAGACAGTGGCTAACAATTCTTTCACAGAGTGTAGTAAGAGATTATCGCTCCTCCAACTCCTCGGGTATGGGCAGACTTAAACGGCCCTGGGCTTAGGGTGAATGGCCTGACAAACCAACGCTCCAGAGATCTGTAAAACTCCGGCTTGTTCCTGCAGCCTAACAGTAAGCCACAAGATCTCCTTGATATGACAAATATCTTTAAAAGACAGCCTCAGAATGTTTAGGATTGCAGCCAAAAGTTTCTTCCTGAAGGTCTTGTATAGAGCTTGCACTCTTGCGGTCTTCATCAGTTAGGGGGCTATCATTAAAGCGGTTCGCAACATGATCCATCAAGATCCATCAGAGAGTATAATCGCAACTTCTGTTTTGGGTGGGGGGGGGGGGGGGGGGGGGAGGCGGTGCCTTCTAACAATCAATACTCTCTCACACTGCACCAAGCACAAAGGAACATGTAGTACATGTGGTACTCACCTCACCGACCACACGCACAATGATGTTAATAAATTTATCTAATACATCCCGCTGCCGCTGGCACAACTCAGTCTGGCTGCCTTGGTCTGGCTCGCCTTTTATCGTAAGCCCATACTGTACATTCTCCGTCCTCACATAGTTCACAGCACAATGTGTTTACATTTTGCGACGTGCAGTTGCAGCTGTTGTAGTTATAAAGTTAAGTACTGACAATGTTATTGCTGCACTGTTATACAGTTATTAAATTTAATAGTTTTCAGCGGTTTTTCGTGCTGTTCGTGGTGAAATAACGATTTAAATAAACGTTTAGAAACGTTCGCTCGCTGTGTTGTTTAGAGTTTTATAAGAGTTGAAGTCGTTTAGGAAATACCGTGCTTTTAGTTTTCAGCTGACGTTCCTTACTATTTTTGGTGAAATATTTCAGTGAAATTTTCATTCAGTGTTTTAACTTCGTTGAGTGTTTCAGTGGCCGCTTGAATTTTTGGTTTTAGTTAATAATTTGGTGAAGTTTTGTTGGTATTGCTAATAGTTGTGGTTTAGTTGTATTAGTAGTTGCTTTCTTAGTAGAGAGAGAATTTCGAGACTGCTATTGTTAGTTCTGTAAACAGTTCTACTGGTGTAACTGAATTTAGGTAACGTAGACGTATAGTTTTTTTCAGTAACTGTAAAATTTTACCATGAGTGAGAAGTGTGGGCTCTGTCGTAGATTTGTGAGTACTGGGTTACGGTGTGGGATTTGTTCGAAGTATTTTCATTGGGGGGTGGGGGGGGTGGGGGGGGTGCAGTGGGGAAGCCAGTGGGCAGGCTAGCAATATCCTCTGCTGGGAATGTGGAATCTGTAGCAGAAATAAGTTGATAGAGGAGCAGGAGCGTAAGATCTGCGCCTTTCAGGTGCACTTGCAACACGCAAACGAGAAACTAGATAGGTTGAGGAGGTGAAGGGTGCTGGGGAATGGGAACTGGCAGTTGGCAAGAAGGAAGCTAGGAGGAGGAGGTATTCAGACAGTTATACTAGATTTGACCAACTGTCAGGGTTGAGTGGAGAGGAGCTGTAAGTGTAGGGAACATGCTTTTTTTTTATTAGGGAACATGCAACAGTCCTCATCAGTTAGGAGACGTAGGTCAGTTGCAAACTTTAACAGATAGAAAAAGGTTCTGCTGCTACATAGTTCGCACGGTAGAGGTGTGGGCCAGCAGTTGGAGGAAGTGTTGGGGAGTGAGTACCAGGTCACCAGCATTGTGAAGCCTAGTGCAAGATTGGCTCAGGTGACTGACAGCATAAGTGAGTTGTGTAGGAATTTTAAGAAGGAGGAATCGGTAGTGACAGTGGGTGGAGCAGGGAACAGTCTTGATAGGGACGGGGAGTATGATGTAGGTGGTGACCTGGTAAAGACAGCTACTCAAACTCATGGCATTAGTATGCATTTCGTGCAACTGTTTCAGCGTCATGACCGGCCTCATCTTAATGCGGCTGTGAGGCGCGTTAGCATGGGGTTGCAGAAGGCACTGATGGCAGAGGGCATGGGTCACATTGCAGTGGTGCCAGTTGCGTCTATCAGTAGATCGGGTTTACTAGTCATGGGCTGCACCTCAATAGGTATGCGAAGGGGAGGCTGACAAAGCTTGTAGGTGACAGTGTAGTGGGTGGTGGTGGGAACACTCATGGAAGAATTCCTATAGTAGTTGGTGTTAGAGCTGCACCTTTTCTAGATTGGGTCAGCTGATAGGTATACCTGCTTAAATGAAGTCCCTCTAACCTTCAGAGAACAGCATGTTTCCAAGTAGAGAAGGAATTAGAATATTTCATCAAAATATAAGAGATATTAGAGATGAAGTTAGTGAACTGCTTATAGATGTTGACTCTGAAATTAGTGGTACATCAGAGCACCACATAAATAATTTGACAATTCAGAGGCTTCCTTTACCAAGATACAGATTAGCTGGCTGTTTTTCAAGAAATTCCTTGTGGGGTGTGGGGAGTGGCCACAAATGTAAAAACAGTATTCCATTTGAGTCCATAGACGTATCACGGCACTGCACTGAACAGATATTTGAATGTTGTGCGGGGGCACCTGAATTTAGTGAAACTAAACTTCTAATTACTGTTGTTTATAGGTCCCCTAAGTCTGACTTCAGAGCATTTCTGCTCAAGCTAGAGAGGGTTCTGGATTCACTTTACAGGTACTACCAGAAATTAGTTATATGTGGTGACTTCAATGTAAATTTTGTATTTGATGGTGTAAGAAAAAGGATGATGGTAGATCATCTACATTCATATGATCTGATGCAGACTGTTTTTTCCAGCTAGAGTGCAGGGGAACAGTAGCAGAGAAAAAGACAATATTTTTATTCATTCTTCGTTACTAGATGGGCATTCTCTTAGTAAAAGTGTGAATGACCTTTCAGACCATGAGTAGTAGGACAGTGGTGGCGTCAGGACACTTTTGATATTAAATTGATATGAAAATTAATTAAACTGGTCAATTATTCACCCCAACCCTGCCCACCACCGCCCACCCACGCCCACTACACCCCCTTCGCCCTCCCCCCCACCCCAACCTAATCTACTGGCGGAATTTCGAATTTTTGCGGGAATTTCGAATTTTCGCGCGACTTTCTTTGCCCGATGGCTGTGCTGACATCCCTCCCTACCCCCATCTGGCCATTGGCGGGAAATTAAAAATTGGCAGTATCCTTTCTAGGATTCGAACGCTGGTCCTCCTGGGCAGAAAGGCCAAGTGCGCCCCCCCTAACACAATTAAACAACCAGAGGCGCTTGTAATTGACGGGAAATTAAGAATGACGGTGTTATTTCTGGGACTCGAACCCGGATGCTCTTGGGCGGAGAGTGCCCCCCCCCCCCCCCCCCCCCCAGCACACGGAAACTGTCTAGATGCGGGAGAGGAAGGTTAGGTTAGTGTACTTTATTTATTTTGGTCGGGAAACTGAAGCAAAGATCGATCCTAATTACGTAATTAATCACAATATCAGTCCTAAATACACAACTATGTATATGCATAGCGCTGCACAAGGATGGCATAAAATCGCAATAAAACTCAAAAACTAGTGATACCATACAACAAGTGTTATCTTGCTAAGAAAAAATTTCGCAATACCAGTCGAAACCATCGACAGAAACTCTCAAACTTTACCTTATACCTACCGGGAAAAAGGCTGTGGTGTAAGTTATTATCTTTATTCTTTTTGCTGGGAAATATGTTCAACTGACGAGTTGTAATGAACAGGTCATAATGCAGCACATGTACTGGGGAAAATCGTCGTCTTAAAATATTGCAATGGGGTGGTAGTTGAACATGCGTTCTGCTCCATGTACAACCACAAACTGCCGAAAATCGAGGCCCTCTCCCCTCCCTCCCTCCAACCACCTACAAGATGGATGGATGGAGGGGGAGAGAGAGCTACTCTGCCGACAGCCTCGCGGCATGTGGTGGCAGCTGTCCGCCTTGAGGCGATGGTCCTTCGCCAACACAAAAGCAGGTATAGTTAACTAAACAATAGGAGATAAAAGGAAAGCTATCCTGAATGCATCTTGGTCATCTAAAGTATAGTGACACAGCCCGCCCTAATGGTTAGGGGGAGCACCTGCTGCGATGAGCTATCACAGACTAGACAGGTCGCCAACGACTACAATACGCCTCTCATTCTCCGATGGAAATCACTTTTGTTTAACGTCACATAGGACGCTCCAGATGGCCGAAGAGCCACGGTCTCATAGGGAAGTCGCCCGCCGTTCTGTGCTGGACTATTTAACATCAACTCGACTCCTATAATAAAGCAACTATTAAAAAAAGGAAAATAAACATTCACGATGATAATAAATGTCCTCTTTCCATGAAAATAGACAAAGCCCATTTTCGTTTAGTTTTTTGCGCAAAATCGGTATAGTTTTTACGTTCGACTGCAGTCGCATCTCATTATTTTGTGGCGTCCAGCGAAATGACATCTAAAGCTGACCACAGGGGAATTCTACAGCCCACAACACATTTCGTGTATAGACCATGCTATTTAAAACATGATCGTCGCGACGACATTACCGTCACTCTGCATAAAAATCGGTCTTGAGTCTGCAGGTACACACATGAACCGCTGATAGTGTAACACTTCCGCCGGCCGGTGTGGCCGTGCGGTTAAAGGCGCTTCAGTCTGGAACCTCGTGACCGCTACGGTCGCAGGTTCGAATCCTGCCTCGGGCATGGATGTGTGTGATGTCCTAAGGTTAGTTAGGTTCAATTAGTTCTAAGTTCTAGGCGACTGATGACCTCAGAAGTTGAGTCGCATAGTGCTCAGAGCCATTTGAACCATTTTTTTGTAACACTTGCTGGTGGAAATGCCGTCTGCGATTTGGAATCAAGTATATCCATTCAACAACCTACTTGCGTTGGATCCTGTAGAGACATCTTTTAATGATTACAACCACTGGTGAATCATATTCGTGGCACTCTCATATCTCGTAATGAGTAACCTTTTTGTCTCTCAGGGTGCATTCATGTCTGTCACCCAAACATAAGTGGCGATTCTATTAAATATACAGGTATGGGTTCATTGGAGCAGGTGGTTCACGATCGAAGTCGCTTCCACAGACCAGTGTAAAGTTTCATCATCTCTACTGTAGGATGACCATATCCAACAGGCTATCAATCACACGAGAGGGTCCCTGTATTGCTCCTTTATAAGCAGTATAATACATTGCTTTTTTTCGGCTGTAACACATCCAGTCAACGTACACCGCCATACAATTTGTTTTTTCCTACCACGAATCAAGTGTCAGCTGCTGCTAAACCGACATTAACACGATTCGATCCCTGTCTCTTACAGAAAACTGAACATTGCATGGCATAAACGGTACAGCCACCACACCACAGGCTGGTAGAAATAAAACACAGACGAGATGTTTCTCATTGAGAAAAATGTGGAAGACACCTCAACATATGAAAACTGGAAGAGTCTGCGGTATTGTGGAGCGCTTCCAACAACTATTCGAAGGTGATTACCTGCACTGTTAATCTCATCTTCCAATTGAAAGGGTAGCGGATGTCTCGGTGCTCTTTTTCAAAAAGCATTGTTACTTCATTTTACAGTCATGCACATGATTACTGTTCCAGTGTTGACCATCGACGGAAGATGCTGTTCACAGCACTCGTGAGGTACCACAAATAAAAATAAGTACTGTTATCTCATTGGTGAAAAAAAATTAAAATCATGAGTAAGTTATCGCAGCATATGTAAATAGGACGAGTCTGTAGCTACGAGGAACGCTTCTAAACAAATGTATTAAGGTGATGACCTCTACATTTAATCCCATGTTCCACAGTGACAAGTATCATATATCCACTGTTCCGTCAAGGTTCCCTCCATCTCAATGGAGTGGTGTCAGTCAATCATTATGCGGTAATCAACAGCGTACCCAGTGGACGGTCGGGATTGGAAAGACGCCACTGATATGGAGCGATGTACTGTAATACACACCACAGTTGATAGCGAGATCAATTTTAGCAATTTTACACAGAAGACGGAGAGATCAACATCCACCACGTTCTGCAACCTGTTTACAAACAGAGTGAGCTGAGTTAATGCTATGGGAGCGTGTTTTGACCACTCGGTGGAAGTGGAAACTTGGTATCGTAGCTCCACCACCCATGTATGATGTGCAAGGTCAGCGTCAAATGAAGCCTGCTCCTGCAACACGACGACAGTACGAACAGTTACGGTGGTGTTTCTTGTTGGGAAAATTAGGAAGACTCAGCATCGAAGCAGATCCGCGTCCCTCAGGATCCATTCACGTCTATCACCCAAACATTCTACCATCGTTATTCTATACCATCCAGCAGACAAAAATTACGAACTATCTGCGTGCCAGCATTGAGCACATGTAACGATCCTATTAAATATACAGGTATTGATGCATTGCACAGACCACTGTAAAGTTGCATCGACTGTACTGTAGGAGGATGACCATATCTCCCAAACTATACAATAAGTCGCAATAGACGCTCATTGTGACCCTGTGTCGTTGTTTGAAACATTGCTTTTTATGCTGTAACACACTTTGTACACTGCCAAATATTTTGTTTTTATGCCACGACTTCGAGCTCCATGTCAGGTTCTAAACTGAAATTAACACGTTCTGATCCATTGATTCTCGCAGAAAAATAGACGTTGCATGGTGTAAATCATGTTGCTACTGCTGCTACCATAACACACCACACACATTGGATGATTTTAAACAAAAGACATTTACAACATAAGGAAACTGGAAGAGTTTTGCGGCGTTGTGGAGAGTTCTCAAACTGCTGTCCATATGTGATTGACGACCACCACATTTAAACTCATCTGTCACAGTAATGGAATAGCTGATGGCTCTGTTTTCCGTTTCGACTGGTTCCCCATATCACAGTCATGCACGCGATTACTGTTTCGGTGCTAGCCATCCCCAAAAGGTGTTGCTCCTCCACCAAAGCTCTTACTCCACCTCCAACAAGTCATGTCAATCAATCATTATGTGGTAACGAACAGCGTACCAGTGGATGGATGGGGTAGAAAAGACACTGTCGATGTACTGTAATAATAAGCAACACAGTTGATAGTGCGAACAATTTTACCAGTTTTACAGTAAGTTCAACACTGACCAATGGTGCAACAGCATGTTTCCCAATTTCTGTATATTCGCAAAATCGTCCCTTCTCTACTTTGCAAATATCACTGCGAATGTAGATAGATCACAGTGCGGTATGTCCATTCATTGTTAATTCTGGAACATATACACCATCAAATTATACCAGACAGCGCTCTACATATTTCTAGCACCTCGAGCATAGTGCATAATTTGCGATCTATCTCTATGCGGGTAGGAGTCACAGAGCATTCTGGCAGCCTTAGGGTAATATTAGAGACCGAAAGACCCCCTCACGCTGTCTTTGACCAACCCACCCTGCAATACCGTTACTGATTTAATCTGTAGCTGACCAGAAGTAGACCACTACATTCTGCGTCTCATGAATGAATGAAGCTTGCTAAGTCCTTGCCCATCCAAGTGCACAAGATTTCTACAGATGCACCCATGTCGAGGAGGTTGACACCACTTATCGGTGTATAGTAGTAGATTTGAAAGTGCTGTGATGTAATAGTAGACCGTTAAAAAGAACAAGAAACGTGGGGTTTTTATGCATAATGGAGCTCCAGACAGATGGAATTTCGCGAAGCATTTTACGTAGATCAACTTCGCTATCAATTTTAAAGTATTGTTCTAGTGTCTGGGATTAGTACCAGGAGGATATTGGTAAGAGGGAACATAAACACACGCAATCCTACGGCTAAACGGTTCTGCACTTAAAACATGATATAATGTTAAATTACATCAGTCTCTGACCTATCATTTATGTGGAATGCAGCGCTGTTATCATTACATTGTAAGAAATACATTTCCAGCACATGACATACATCCTTCCTCCAGGTTTCTCAATGATAAATTATGGTAACAAACTGTAAAATGAAAAAACCACTTTCTTAAAATATGGATCCTGTGTGATGCATTCACAATGTAGTTTTCCAGAGATGTATAGCTTCCACTGTTCACATCCGATCGTGGTTCAGAAATTATATTATGCTAGCATCAGTCCTATATAAAATGAGCGTTAGTGACGGACAATACCTCTTACAAGGAAACAGATAAACGCACAGCAGCGGCGTCCGACATGTGAAATTACATGTCATGCCACCACTAACTCGGCAAATAGGACATCTGTCAAGCAGACGTATACATGGGGATGGCAGTGTCTCACAAACACCTATTGCTAACTTAGAGTCATCTTAGTTATGAAACTGAAGTATCGATTTTATACCCAAGATGCGACAAGGGAATGGAGTACATCGCATAAATTTTCGTTCGTTTAGAGGAATGTGTCGAAACAGGATGGTCTCGTTTCATCACACATGAGATGGAAGTCCTCTGATGACGGAGTGGTTAGCTGTTAACGATCGCAAGTATGGTAGAAAAAAAAGTGTATGGCAGTTTACACTGACTGGAAGTGTTACAACCGAAAAGAACAATGTTTCAAACTGTTTATGAAGAAGCAATACAAGAACTCTCTCGTGTGACTGATAGTCTGTTGGATATGGTCATCCTACAGTACAGCACAACCCTGGGACAAAGAAATTCCTGTCAAAATTCTAAATTCCCGCCAAAATTCGAAATTCCTGCCAATAGGGTAGGTTGGTGGGAGGGGTCAAGTGTGCAGCTGGGAAAAACATGTGACGTCATCCAGGAACCGGTGGTGTTCGGGGACGGGGGTAGGCGGGGCTGGAAATGATTAACTGATCAATTTAATTAATTTGCATATCAATTTGGTATCAAAAGTGTCCTGACACCGCCACTACCCTACTACTACCATGATGCACAAATTTTAACACTAAAAGGCTTTTGTACTCAAACAAGTGTCACATATAACTACAAACTATGTAGGAAAGTTAACCCAACAGCAATAAAGAAATTTTTTTAAACCTCGTCAAGGAACAAGAGTGGCAGGATGTTAATAGCGCTGTTTGATGCCAAATATAATGTTTTCTTTAACACATTTCTCATGCTGTTTGAAAGTTACTTTCCATTAGAACGTTCTAAACTGGGTACTAGCAGTAAAAGGCAACCTGGGTGTCTGACTAGTGGGGTAAGGGTATCATGTAGAACAATGAGAGAATTATATCAAAATGTTAGAAGTAGTCACAACCCAGCTACAATAGCCCATTACAAACAGTACTGTAAGAAGCTTAAAATGTTATTAGGAAGGCGAAGAGTATGTGGTATGCAAATAGGATAGGTAATTCACAGGATAAAATTAAATGCATATGGTCAGTTGTGAAGGAAGTGTCTAGTTAGCAGCACAAGGTCGACGATATAAAGTCAGTTCGTAGTAAAAATATTTCTGTTACTCATAAACCAGATACATCTACAGTATTTAACAATCATTTTCTGAGCATTGCTGGTGAATTAAATAAAAATTTAGTTTCTACGGGAAATCATATAACACTCTTGCCAAATGCCTTCCCGAGATTGATATCTGAAACACTCCTCTGTGATACAGACAAGTGGGAGATTGAGTGAATCATTAAATCACTGAAGACTAAGGACTCTCGTGGATATGATGGAGTGCCTAGCAGAATATTAAAATATTGTGCTGCACATGTTCGCCCTGTATTTAGCCGTATTTGTTATATTTCCTTTAGGAATGGTCAGGTTCCTGAACGATTAAAGTACTCAGTAGCAAAGCCGCGTTGCCGGCCGGAGTGGCCGAGCGGCTCTAGGCGCTACAATGTGGAACCGCGCGACCGCTACGGTGGCAGGTTCGAATCCTGCGTCGGGCATGGATGTGTGTGATGTCCTTAGGTTAGTTAGGTTTAAGTAGTTCCAAGTTCTAGAGAACTGATGACCTCAGACGTTAAGTCCCAAGTGCTCAGAGCCATTTGAACCATTTGAACCAAAACCGCGTTATAAAAAGGGAGAAAGGGATATGTAGGCAGTTTTGGGGCTATTTCTATGCCATCAGTGTTCGCTAAAGTTATTGAAAAGGCTGTGTATGTAAGGATAATTGATCATTTTGTATCACACAATTTGCTATCAGATATACAGTTTGGCTTTAGAAGTCGTTTAACAACTGAAAATGGTATATTCTCTTTTCTCTATGAGGTAATGGATGGGTTAAACGCTAGGCATATTTTTAGATTTAACTACGGCATTTGTGTTGATCACAAAATATTGCTCCAGAAGTTGGACCATTATGGAATACGGAGAATAGCTCAAAATTGGTTCACCTCTTACTTTAGCAACAGACGACAAAAGGTCATTATTCACAGTGTTGAAAATAGCTGTGATGTGGGGTCTGAGTGGGGTATGGTCAATTGGGAGGTGCCCCAGGGATCAGTGTTGGGACCACTCCTGTTCCTTATTTTATAAATAATATGCCCTCTAATACTGCGGGTAACTCTAAAATATTTCTGTTTGCTGATGACACTAGCTTGGTATTAAAGGATGTTGAGTGTAACACTGGCTCGGTTTCAAATAGTGCAGTTGATGACGTAAGTTCATGGCTTGTAGAAAATAAACTAACGCTAAACCACAGTAAGACTCAGATTTTACGTTTTCTAACACACAATTCAACAAAATCTGATGTTTTAATTTCACAGAATGGGCATATGATTTGTGAAACTGAACAGTTCAAATTTCTACTGTCGTGCAAAGCCCACGTTCAGGATCTTCTTCAAAGACTTAATGCTGCCATTTTTACTATTCGAATGGTATCTGAAATAAGTGATCATTCGACACGAAAATTAGTCCACTTTGCTTATTTTCATTCGCTTTTGTCGTATGGTATTATATTTTGGGGCAACTCTTCCCATTCTAAAAGGGTATTTTGGGCTCAGAAACGGACGGTTCGGGCAATAAGTGGTGTAAGTTCACGAAACCCTTGTCGACCCTTGTTCACGAGTCTGGGTATTTTGACATTGGCCTCTCAATATATGTATTCCTTACTGTCATTTCTTGTTAACAATATTAGCTTATTCCCAAGATTAAGCAGCTTTCACTCAGATAATACAGGGCAGAAATCAAACCTGCATTTGGATCGAACTTCTTTAACTCTTGTGCAGAAAAGTGTGCAGTATACTGCTGCATCCATTTTCAATAAGCTACCACTCGAATTCAAAAATCTTAGCAGTAATCCACGCGCTTTCAAATCGAAACTGAAGAGTTTACTCATGAGTCACTCCTTCTATTCTGTCGAGGAGTTCCTTCTAAATTTAAGCTGATTCTTGTTGTATTGTTGATTGCGTTTACTTAAACTTACGGCTTGACATTTTTCGGGTTCATAAGCATTTTATTTTTATTTATTATTACTTTTACGTTGCAATTTCATGTACTGACACGTTCCATGACCTACGGAACGTCACGTGTAAATAAAATGAATAAACTTCTCGCTTTCATGGTGGAGAGTACTGCAAGTTTAGAAAATCTTCCAACTCACCCTAGGTCATAAACAAACCGCATAATACCATAACTACCTAGTAACTATCCCCTTACCTGCGCAGTACCATGTACAGTATGTACATGCCTAATAATAACCATACGATATACTACCATTTGTAACGCACCTAGGTGGGTAATGGGTGGTACACAACGCTAGACCTGGTTTACTTGGACACCGCGGTCGTGGAGAGATAAGTCACTGAGCTCTTCTCGAAATTTATTTTAACATCGAAGAAAACAGTACAGACATAGGTACTTGAGCAATAAATGGAAAGACATACATGATTAAAGCACTCCCTTCTTAAAAGAAAGCAAAATAAGAAGTACCATTAATTCCAGAAAATAGTTACAATTAAGGCTATTTTGTTAGAAGATACAGTTTCAATTGAATCTGTACTTCCGTTATATTTGTCTCAAGTGAATTACTCTTTGCTGAAAAAGGATTTAAGTCCACTAATCACACAGAGTAGTCTCAGTTATATCTCCGCACAGAAATTCCAAATTATTTGTTAAAATTTTCTTTATCCCCGAACGGCCATGGCTGATCAACAGTAAAATGTACAAAATAAATTTAAAATAGTTATTACTAGGCAAGACAGCCATGGCTGACTCAAACACAGTTGAGAAAATTTAGTTAGTTACAAAACACAATAATCCCATTCATAGTCGGAACAGTTAATAATACTAATTTCTTCAGAAAATGGCCAGGACACAAAATGTTAAATAGGCCGGTAATGTCAGCAGAATACGAGGCGTAATTTTACTGAGAGAGCAGTTATGACTGACAGAGGGTATGAGTATACAGGATGAAGAAGAAACGTCACATTTGATTGTTGGCATGCGATTACTCGTCTCAATTCAAGACAAAAGTGTATGTAGCAGAACCTAGTCCCACCAGTAGGTTTAATAGTAATGCGATTTAAAGACGAGACTCTAGCAACGGTGTAATTATGTGCAGAATGCCCAAGAACAGGTAGCATGAACTCTGCACTGTACTAAAGCCGTGTCATTAACTCAGTGAGACGAGGTAATGCCGTGGGCAACGGATAAGCAGACTAGCCGACGTCTGAGTCGTGTTCGCACCAAATATTTTTTTTCAGTTAAAGTATATTATGTATTTCTTTCTGCTACTATTATCTTTCTTTAAACGTTGAGACTATCATGGATATCTTACAGACGTAAACGAGCACATTGTTTCGTCCATGACACAAATAAAGCCAACAGAAAATAATAGTGGTTACAGTAACATTATCTGTATCCAGTGAGGCAAAGAAAACACAATAGATAGGGTACAATAGATTGCACATTATGCTACGTACAAAAATTTCCTTCTGTTCCCGAAGGCGTTGCTCCAGGCGACGAAAATAATTCTTAGCCTATCGGTATGGCGGCTTTGAGGGCACCGTGAACATATGCACGAGCAGTACCAGTAGCTTGGTTATCGGATGCACCCAGCACCAAAAGCATATCGAGAACTAGGGAACGGACTTAAAAAATAAAAAAGAAGGAACAGGGTGTGGATTCACACCATCGCTCCATGGTGGATGAGAGTTTGATGTCCCAGAGGTCTACTCAATGTGCTACAACGGCTAGTATAATAGTGCGGGGTGACACACGTTATTCCTCTGCACATTCTGATGTTCTGCACGATGTGACTGTGTTGCCAGCTCTTCGTTCTCATACAACTGTGTTTTCAAAATGCACTCGATTTGATTTTGCTAGATAAACATTTGTCTTCAGTCTGGATGAGGAATATCATGCTGGCCTCCAAGGGCGACAATTTTTCTTCACCCTATATTATGATTGCAACTGAATATACAGACTGGTCAGAAACTATCTAAAAAGATTGTAGGGCTGTTGCAGGGTAGATTGTGCTAAGAAATAAGTGTTAAGAAAAAATCCGATAGGCTGCTCAATTTTTGAATTAATTAGCACTGAAGTTAGCCAATCAGGCAAAGTGTGCGCAAAGTCAAGTAGCCACCCAGAGATGGTGTCGCTAGACGTGTTTTTCATTTGGTTTTCTGTAAACGAACGAGAGTGCGATACAGAAATTGGACATAAGGTAGTACTAAGGATCGTACCACAGCCAAATACTGAGCAATCTCATGTGCTATCATCTACGCTGTGACAACTGACACTAATTGTATCTGGTGGGCAGCTTGAATTGGCTACTTCAGTCCTAATTAACTCACAAACAGGGCAATGTATCGATTCTTTTAACTGTTGTTCCTCAGCTCAACCAATCCTGCAGCAGCCTTATAAGTTTTTCAGACAGTTTCTGTCCATCCTGTACAGAAAAATGTTAAGATGATAAAAAACAATGAATTGTCCATAAAATCCATAGTAGTAGTATTTTAAATTACTTCCCCTTCCCTATTAGTGTTCGTGTGAAAAACGAAAGAAAGTATCTCTTCTTATAAGCAATCCTTAACTTGAAAGAAAAGAGAAACAATTTTTTTGTTGCAAATACAATAATGATTAAAAAATAGTGTAAAGAGCTTTGTGAAATACATTGTTAGTGATAATAAACTATAAGTTAATTTGTTATATCTGTGTTCTTATTGCTAAAACACCCTGATCCTTTCTCTATAAATGTTATTGTTGACAGAGTATAACATTCAGTTTTACAGTATTGTCCAACCAGTTGTTTGGTGTATGCCTTGAATTTGCCCTGAATCGTATTCAGGCCTATAGGTGCAATTACACGCAAAGTCCTTCAGTAAATTCGGTTTCCATAGGTTTTATGCTTATGGAGTTTTCAGATGCACAGTTTGGCGCTGAATGAATACAGCCATTTATACACTGTTCTAATTGATTTATATTCACACACTACTCACTAAAAGTGTCAAGAAGGTCACAGTATGCACCTCTAGTATAAGGACATGAGTGGCTCAGTTGTCTGCTACAAACAGCAAAGAATCGTACAGGTCATTTGAATTCTACACATCTGAATGTTTAATGTATATGAATGAGCCTTCAGTTCTTAGCTCAGCCACTGCCTCTCCATACATATCAACAAGTGATGCTTCAACCTTTAACATACTGATGTTAACTGGAGTATGTGATTGGCTGTATTCAGTCGTCATCTTTCTGTCTGTGAACTCTATCATACTACACAGATATTCCTATTCTCACCAGGCATAATGCAGTATAGTACCAAGACATTTGAATGTTCTCTGTTTCAGTTACCAAATCAAAGTCACTGTGGCGTGGTATGCCTAAATGCACACTTTTAGATCTATTTGTAGTCAAATCGTACGTATTGGCAAATGCCAGTATTTTGCTGGCAAATAGCAGAGATTCGAGTGCCGACTGCTGCTGCTGCGGCTAAACTATAGTGTAGTCGAAAGGACAACAGGTTCAGTAGGTCGTGACAGTAGCTGCTGCTACTGCTGTGGTGGTTCAGACAACAATAGGTCTTGGAAGACCTGCTTGTCATCGTCTAGCATCTGGTCATGGTCTATACAAAAAATTAAACCTAAGTATAACGAAGCACACACACATAGAAATACATACTGATGGAGGGACATAATACTTACTGTTAGCCTTGTGTTTCTTACTTTGCTTGGCTGATCGCTGCTACTACCAGTCTTTCATCCCCCTAACAGCATGAACCGCAGCCAGCAAATGCTGAAACTCGTTTAATGGAATTATAAACATTAAAATTGATTGGTAGGTAGAGGGAGATGAGCTTGCACGTCATTGGCCGCGACGTCAGTGCCTCAGGGCCCCACGGCGACTGGCAGACAGCACGATAATGTAGGTGCCCACACATTGGCCACGGGAGGCGTGGAGATGGGGGAGGTAATTTCAGGAAAAGATGCCGATGAGATTCTGATTCCAGGACAGCTGATGTCGAAAAACGCTGACATCGGTGATTTTCTGCCCAGAACCAGCAGTGATACTCTACTCACTGCTGCACCAGGCCACCGCTTTTCCTACGTCATGAAGAGGTAGAACTGCATTCCGGTGTCCACTTGTGAGAAGAAATTGTTTACCTGGAGTAACATCGACAAAGGCCCGGCCGGATATCAGTTGGCGGTTAAGCTGACCCGTCTGGCCGGCGCCAGCCGAGATTGGGGGCGGCCGCTCTCCGCGTGAGGATCTAGTTACAAGGTAGTAACTTATTCCTTTCTTTAGTACCAATTACAAACTGCTCTTCATTATCTCATAGGGGAGTACCTGTAAACTACAAGCGGAAAATGGGATCTGAAGTGTGTTAGCTACCGATCTCCCGCAATTATTCTGTTATTTTTGAGTTCCATTCTTATGTCTTTTATCAGTGATGGAAAATTAGCATCACATTGAAAAAGACAGCCTGAAAACAGGCAGACGCATTTCACTGTTGTTACCAAAGTTCGAGAAACGAGTCTGTAACACCTACGCTGGTCGTCGACGTAACGCCGAAAAGCTGACAGTGTAAGTGCTCATCGCCAATAAAGTGCCTGGGCCTTACATGCAAGTGTAATCTATAAAAAAAGGTAAGAACGAAAGCTATTAAGTTGAAATACAGAGCAACTAGGCGAGATGCGGAAGCCCTCATACGGCGTACAATTTATGACTGGGCCATTGTGGCTTCTTAAACTGTGCTGTTAATGCCACATCCCACATGACCCGCTTTCGATGTATATGGCGGCACTTCTTTGCTAAGGAGCTGCAAGGCCTCTGATCCGCTGTCGGTATCGTCAATTAGCAAAGATATTTAACAAGGCTGTTAGCACATCATAGCAAAATATCCCCTACAGTCAGTCGTATTCAACAGGCTGTCTGACTAATACCAGATATTTATATAAGATGGTCAACAGCATTTGTCACGAAAAATGTAAATGGCTTTCTATGCCTGTATATCTAAATCCTTGGAAACGCTGCGTTTCAGTTAGTCAGCTGTGATTTCATTTACTTATTAGGCAGAAGTAACCGCTGAAAAACAATCTAATGGTGTAGAACGTACAGGGTGTTTCAAAAATGACCGGTATATTTGAAACGGCAATAAAAACTAAACGAGCAGCGATAGAAATACACCGTTTGTTGCAATATGCTTGGGACAACAGTACATTTTCAGGCAGACATACTTTCGAAATTACAGTAGTTGCAATTTTCAACAACAGATAGCGCTGCAGTCTGGGAAACTCTATAGTACGATATTTTCCACATATCCACCATGCGTAGCAATAATATGGCGTAGTCTCTGAATGAAATTACCCGAAACCTTTGACAACGTGTCTGGCGGAATGGCTTCACATGCAGGTGAGATGTACTGTTTCAGTTGTTAAATTGTTTCTGGATTCTGGCGGTACACCTGGTCTTTCAAGTGTCCTCACAGAAAGAAGTCACAGGGGTTCATGTCTGGCGAATAGGGAGGCCAATCCACGCCGCCTCCTGTATGTTTCGGATAGCCCAAAGCAATCACACGATCATCGAAATATTCATTCAGGAAATTAAAGACGTCGGCCGTGCGATGTGGCCGGGCACCATCTTGCATAAACCACGAGGTGTTCGCAGTGTCGTCTAAGGCAGTTTGTACCGCCACAAATTCACGAAGAATGTCCAGATAGCGTGTTACAGTAATCGTTTCGGATCTGAAAAATGGGCCAATGATTCCTTTGGAAGAAATGGCGGCCCAGACCAGTACTTTTTGAGGATGCAGGGACGATGGGACTGCAACATGGGGCTTTTCGGTTCCCCATATGCGCCAGTTCTGTTTATTGACGAAGCCATCCAGGTAAAAATAAGCTTCGTCAGTAAACCAAATGCTGCCCACATGCATATCGCCGTCATCAATTCTGTGCACTATATCGTTAGCGAATGTCTCTCGTGCAGCAGTGGTAGCGGCGCTGCGGGGTTGCCGCGTTTGAATTTTGTATGGATAGAGGTGTAAACTCTGGCGCATGAGACGATACGTGGACGTTGGCGTCATTTGGACTGCAGCTGCAACACGGTGAACGGAAACCCGAGGCCGCTGTTGGATCACCTGCTGCACTAGCTGCGCGTTGCCCTCTGTGGTTGCCGTACGCGGTCGCCCTACCTTTCCAGCACGTTCATCCGTCACGTTCCCAGTCCGTTGAAATTTTTCAAACAGATCTTTTATTGTATCGCTTTTCGGTCCTTTGGTTACATTAAACCTCCGTTGAAAACTTCGTCTTGTTGCAACAACACTGTGTTCTAGGCGGTGGAATTCCAACACCAGAAAAATCCTCTGTTCTATGGAATAAACCATGTTGTCTACAGCACACTTGCACGTTGTGAACAGCACACGCTTACAGCAGAAAGACGACGTACAGAATGGCGCACCCACAGACTGCGTTGTCTTCTATATCTTTCACATCACTTGCAGCGCCATCTGTTGTTGAAAATTGTAACTACTGTAATTTCGAAAGTTTGTCCGCCTGAAAATGTACTGTTGTCCCAAGCATATTGCAACAAACGGTGTATTTCTATCGCTGCTCGTTTCGTTTTTATTGCCGTTTCAAATATACCGGTCATTTTTGAAACACCCTGTATTAGTGATGGGACAATCGAGCGTTTTTAACAATGGATTGGTCGGTTGATTTATTTTTCGTTCAGTTGTTTTTTTTTCAGTCGAATGAAACAACTGAATGAAACTAGTCTCAGCAACTATGTCAGCTATATGAATGTTTCCAATCAATCATCGGGTTTGAGTGGTTTCATTAAGTGTGAGGCAACCGACTGAAACAAGTCTTCGTCACTTGCTGCCATTATATGAATGTTTTCACTCACTCACCTGGTTTGAATGATTTTATTTACATACTTTTTCAGCCTTTTCGGTAATGCATGAAACATGACTAAGATTGGCAACTTTTTTAGAGACAAATAAAGTATTTTATTTCAAGGAGATATGAATAAAATGTATATTTCTAAAAGTAAAGTACAATCAAAATGTACGTATTTACTTACTGAAATCCGATTTTTCGTACTTGTGGCATTAAATATCAATTTTTGGTTGGTTTTAAAAGTTTAATATCCGTTGCTGCACAGTAAATTTGTGTATATATAAATGAACCATAATTTTTAACATGTCTTTATTAAGTCGGTTTCTTGTCTGTTTTTCTTTGTAGAAATTTTTGGATTGATTGTAAACTAGTTTCCCAGTAAGGTAGAGACTTCAGACTTCCGACATATCCCAGAACTGGATGATAATGTAATATTAACTTGCTTTCGAGTCTGGTGTGTAGTGGAAGGTACTTCGTTTTTCGGTCTGTCAGTCTCTGTCTGATCGGTACAAATTTTGCAATTGATTTTAAACTAACTTCCCGATTAGCTAAAGGCTTGAAACTTTCAACCTAGCTCAGTACAGAATGACAGTGCAATATTAACTCGCTTTCTTTTCTGGTGTGTGACGGAGAGAAGGTACACAAGGCAATATCTATTTTTTAAAAAAACTTTTTAATATAACACGTTTTTAAAAGGAACTAATACATATTAAATACGAGGGCAGTTCAATAAGTAATGCAACACATTTTTTTTCTGAAACAGGGGTTGTTTTATTCAGCATTGAAATACACCAGGTTATTTCCCAATCTTTTAGCTACACTACACTACTTTTCAACGTAATCTCCATTCAATGCTACGGCCTTACGCCACCTTGAAATGAGGGCCTGTATGCCTGCACGGTACCATTCCACTGGTCGATGTCGGAGCCAACGTCGTACTGCATCAATAACTTCTTCATCATCCGCGTAGTGCCTCCCACGGATTGCGTCCTTCATTGGGCCAAACATATGGAAATCCGACGGTGCGAGATCAGGGCTGTAGGGTGCATGAGGAAGAACAGTCCACTGAAGTTTTGTGAGCTCCTCTCGGGTGCGAAGACTTGTGTGAGGTCTTGCGTTGTCATGAAGAAGGAGAAGTTCGTTCAGATTTTTGTGTCTACGAACACGCTGAAGTCGTTTCTTCAATTTCTGAAGAGTAGCACAACACACTTCAGAGTTGATCGTTTGACCATGGGGAAGGACATCGAACAGAATAAACCCTTCAGCGTCCCAGAAGACTGTAACCATGACTGTACCGGCTGAGGGTATGGCTTTAAACTCTTTCTTGGTAGGGGAGTGGGTGTGGCACCACTCCATTGATTGCCGTTTTGTTTCAGGTTCGAAGTGATGAACCCATGTTTCATCGCCTGTAACAATCTTTGATAAGAAATTGTCACCCTCAGCCACATGACGAGCAAGCAATTCCGCACAGATGGTTCTCCTTTGCTCTTTATGGTGTTCGGTTAGGCAACGAGGGACCCAGCGGGAACAAACCTTTGAATATCCCAACTGGTGAACAATTGTGACAGCACTACCAACAGAGATGTCAAGTTGAGCACTGAGTTGTTTGATGGTGATCCGTCGATCATCTCGAACGAGTGTGTTCGCACGCTCCGCCATTGCAGGAGTCACAGCTGTGCACGGCCGGCCCGCACGCGGGAGATCAGACAGTCTTGCTTGACCTTGCGGCGATGATGACACACGCTTTGCCCAACGACTCACCGTGCTTTTGTCCACTGCCAGATCACCGTAGACATTCTGCAAGCGCCTATGAATATCTGAGATGCCCTGGTTTTTCGCCGAAAGAAACTCGATCACTGTCCATTGTTTGCAACGCACATCCGTTACAGACGCCATTTTAACAGCTCCGTACAGCGCTGCCACCTGTCGGAAGTCAATGAAACTATACGAGACGAAGCGGGAATGTTTGAAAATATTCCACAAGAAATTTCCGGTTTTTTCAACCAAAATTGGCCGTGGAAGAAAATGTGTTGCATTACTTATTGAACTGCCCTCGTAATTAAATAATCTCTCCTAGCCCCATACGGATTGCTAACGCCGTACAGACAGTCTCGAAAATTTGTGCTTTTGAATTTGTAATAGCTACGACACTATCTGTAAAACAGAAAATGTGGCGGTACGTACGTACCAGGGGACGTAGTTTTCTGTCCACACAAATAAATTGCTGAAAATTCAAATGATTTTGCATTTGTGGACAGCATCACACATTGCTTATAAAACAGAATGCAAACTGTCGCTAAAACGAGGCAAGATTCTTTTCTACTACACATATCCTTAAGGGAACTATTGCGCTCGCCTTTGCAGCTCACAGCTAGGGCTGCCGTACGGATTTCCCTCTTTTGGTCCTAATTTTGAGAGCGTACAGAGGCGTGCTGGAGCGATTTTTATAGAACTGTTCCGGGTAAACCTAGATATTTTTTCGTGCCTGTGGAAATTCGATTGATTAGAAACAGTTTGTAATAGACCTTAGTTAAAATTCACTAAAGGAGAACCCTAACTATGGATAGTTTCTTCGCTTTAGCCTATTAAACACACAGCGGCAAGCACGCTTAGCCGCTCTCCTACGCGCGTACAGCATGCTCCAAAATTGTCATTACAACTTTGAACACGTATATTTTAGAAATGGGAGTATGTAGAAAGGTCCGGTTTGCGATATAATGTTCACACACACCTAAAGCTATTTTTTTCTTATTTTCCCGTGTTAGTTACTGACTGATCACCCTTCAGCAGTTGGCACAGTGTGTGGAATGGTTTGTACAGATCAGATCTGACACCCAGGTCCTGCGGATCCCGATTGCATTTATTCTGCTTCGGGAGGGTGTTGCACGAACTGCGAGCTCGCATCAGACCAACAACAGATCACTTCAATGACGACATCCTAGGCTGGACATGGAACTGGAATATCGCTTAGATAATCCGTGCGCTACAGACAGGGCACGCAAATGAGGTGACTATCCCTCCCCCTGTAACCACTTTTTTCCTGACAGTGATTATTTTTCTGGCTCTGTGCGGAATTTTTTCAAAAGTTATTCGGGCCATCTATTTGCCACGGATTTAACAATTGTGAAACGATTTATTCCGAATTGTATGTTCATTTCACCTATGGGTATGCTGCTACTGAAAGGCTATTTTCCCAAACGAGTAATGTATGGAGCAGTGACAAAACACAGTTCGTTTAGAAACGACGAAAGAGATGTTAGTGACTGGAGTGAATTATTATGAAATTTGAGTTAAATGTTTTCATAAGGCTGCTGAAGAATACAGACATGGTGAAGAAAATCTGCAGTGCTGATAAAAACTGTAAGCCTGCTCGTACGCCTTCACCTTAGTAGATATTAATAAAATGTACATTAATATACTTTTTGAAACAAATTAAAGTGATAGTTTGCATTTATTACGTCCGATTCAGACTTTTTTTGCACAATCAAAATTTTTAATGTGTCCCGAATATGGCTCTAGAAAATATAGTCATCTTAACACACTGACTCTGTTAAGGGGCTTAGGTGTATAGGTGCCGCAAACTACGCTTCTCTACCTATCCCCATTTCTGAAACATATGTGATCAAAGTTGTGAAAACAATTTTGGAAAATGCTGTATTTTCCACACTTCTTTATTGAGACAATGAGAGCCGCCGACAATGTGCGATCGCATACACCGCGGCGCCGCCCCGACGGCCCGACAACTGAATGTCTTAAATGTCATTTGGCTTCTACTCTTTGAGCAGTATAAAACTAATTTCACTTACTTTCATTTTCTTTACTGCGTATTAATACTACCTCTGAATATGAAAGTTTTTATAATGCGCTTTCACAAATCCTTGTTACATGTGTAATTTATATCTGCTGATCGGTAGGAAGCGAGCGGCAGCTGCCATTGTTAGCACTGAAACGCAAGCGAGGAAACATTACCACTCATATGTCCCCGCTCCCCGCGGATCATCGTGGCCATCGGCCAACTTATCGTCTACAGACTGCTTGTGTCCGGGAAAATAATCCGATTTGATCCACTTGTTCGGGGTTTTCGAAGTTTTTGTCTGGGGTCGGCAATTTAAATGATGGCAGGCCTACCCCCAGTTACGCGTTAATGGCACCTGGAACAGTTTAGTACACAACAGTATTTGAATCAGTTTTAAACGATGAAAATAAAAATTACTCCTTTCAGTTCATAACTAAGTAAACATATTGCTAAGGTTAACTGGGAATACCTCTGAGATACGTTTTAACTTAAGACCACCCTGTGTCAGTATAATGTAGCACTATACTACCTCAGTTAATTAAAGTACTGAAGGCTACTTTCACACAGAAGAATGAATGGATAACTCCGACAGCTAAAACACTAAATAGCGATTTCAGTTAAAATGGCTCAACGGACAGAAAAAATACTGAATACTCCAACTGAAAAGAAATAATGAATAAGCCAGTCAATACGCAAAGCTACAACGGTGTCGAATCTTTTCGTTTGATGCTCGCACTAACTGCTTTCATTAAAAAAAAGTATATCAATAATAATCCAACCGACAGGTAAAAACTACAACCGACTGACACGATTGTTTTCATTCGGTTGCTTCCACAGACTGGTTTCACTCGAAACAACGAATCAGTAGTCAAACTGGCTGAATCGATTGTTTTCATTTGGTTGCTCCCACAGATTAGTTTCACTAACGAATAAACGAATAATTCAACCGATACGTATAGCTACAACCGAATGAGTCGATTTATTTCCAGCAACCGAATGAATCGATTGTTTTCATTCTGTTGTTCCCATCACTACAACGTGTTCTCATACGCCGCTTACAGTTCAGATTCCTGTTTCCGGGAAATGATGGTTGGTTAACAAAATTGTTCGAGCATGTAAAATCGAAGTCCGTTAAGCCAGTTGCGATTTACATCTCCTAAGGGGAACCCGCCATTCCTATTTGGCTTAGGTGCCAACAGTCAATAGTTTCCGAGAAAATGTCTCTCAAGGTTTTGACGCTACACCATTAGTGCCGACGCGAAACATTAATTTCAAGCGATATGGTAGCGTCATGGCTAAGAGCAGCGCATTCAAATCCAGTCTCACGTTTTTAGCACAGAATTATGTGCCATCAGTATTGACGAAAGAAGACCCGCCAGGTTAGCCGAGAGCGCTAATGCGCTGCTTCGTGGACTCGGGTAGGCGCGCCGGCCCCGGATCGAATCCGCCAGGCGGATTACCGACCTCGGCCGGTGTGTCGGCTAGCCTGCATGTAGTTTTTAGGCGCTTTTCCACATCCCGCTATATGAATACCGGGCTGGTCCCCACTTTCCGCGTCAATTACACGACTCGCAGACATCTGAACACGTTCGCACTATTCCATGTATTACACTAGATGCAGACAGCTGGGGTACACTAATTCTGTCCCAGGGGGTATGGGGTGGCGCAGGAGGGGCATCCGGCCAATAATTAACCTTGCCAAATCCGTTCTTAACCGTGCCGACCCTGTGAAACTGCGGGACAAGGCACCGGCAAAAGAAAGAAAGTACTGACGAAAAAAATAAGTACTTCAAATCTTATCAAAAACAGATTTTATCATTACAAATCTTATATAATCATAAATACTTAAGATTAACTGAAAATTAAGAAAAACCATAAATTATAATATTTCAATTTTTGCTTTGACTTCAGGAGAACCAATATATTCCCCAGGGTCATATCTATCACAACAACATTCAAAACATAAAAATTCGGAGCATCATGAGCAACTCGCGAAGGCACATAGGCAACAGTCACATTTTTAGCGTGAATATCATTAGGAAAAGCAAGCTCGTTAACGTTGCACAATACCTCGCAAACTAACGATAATTTTGCGGCCAACAATACATATCGAAGCATTTTCTTCAAATATAGAGCCTGCTATTGATTATGAATCAGGGGTGTATTTTAATTGCATCGCTTCTACTTGTGATTTCGCTTTGCTGAGCTATGAGAATGAGGCACGTCTGAAATGTAATTCCTCGACCGTCAGTCAAAATATGGTTCGTTAAGTTGAAAGAACGGCATACACTTCGGAATATTACGTTTAATGAACGCGTCGGTATTCAGATTGTATCGAAAAACATCCGATCGTATGTCCAAAAACTGGTGATGGATATCTTTCCACAGCTTTCCAGATTTTGTTCCTGTCGCGTACACATTCTGTTGTCGTTCCATTAACTGGTATATGTCTTGTAGTGTCGATCCGTATCGGGCCTTCTGTGTTTGCAGAAAAATGTACGCATATATCGATGAATGTGAAACGACGAGGGTACGACTCAGTAGTCAGATGATAAGTTATCTGTGCAGCAGAGTGCATGTCCCTAATGAAGAAGGCTCCAGTAGGAGTCCTCGAATTACAAGAAAGGAAATTCCTGCGAAATATGACGGGGCCAAGGATCCTACCAAGTGGCAGACGACGCTACAAACCTAATAGTGAACTCTACCAACACCAAGCAAACCTCATCAGTGCCATCAGAAGAAGAAGACCAGCCTTCTGTAGCCATCTGCACGTAATGGACCCCTAAAGGCTGTCCTATAAGATCTTCAAATGAATCGACAAGAGCAAAGTCATTGTATTCCTGTGGAGACTTAATAACTAAGAGGGGTGACTACCATCCATTTCTGTAAATCAGACACTTCCAAACTTCCCTTACAGACGCTGAGCACAGTAAGTGAGACCAGAAAGTGGTGAGAGGAACACATAGAACTCAGCAGGAAAATGAAGGAAAACTGGGCTAATAGAAAAGCTCAAGATATTAAGAAGAAAACAGCTCCTAAACTTCACGACGAACACCAGAAGAGATGGACGACAACAAAATCGCAAAACCGTTAGCAACGTGGTCCACAGACGGCGCAAGTAAGTAAAAAAGAACTCATCATTCACCACCTACTGTGAGGTCCCTTCTGCACAGCGACGAATTAGCGGTATCAGTGACTCCAGAGAATGTTCAAGTGAGTGAAGATGAAAAAAGGCAGTACAGACATTAGGTCATATATATGCATAAAGAACCAATATTTCAAAACTTCTGTGAATGAAATGAACCACGTTTTGTATCATGTGAATCTCAATGAATTTGTTCGTAATTCAAATGTATCGATGCAACGGCCTTATCTTTTAGTTCTAAGATTAAAAGAGTAGAATATTTTGTTTCGGAATAGAAAAGTAAGTGTATCTCGTGACCGCCAATGTCTTTTCTGAGAACGTTTCTACAAGGTAGGTAATGTAGTATTTTTGTACTGATGTCGAATATGTTATGAGGATTTTTGACCATCATATCTATTTAGATAAGTCTTGCTGAAATGTAGGGCGACGATGGCTTTCCATGAAGGGCAACCAAACCGGGATGGGGGGGGGGGGGGGGGGGGGTAGTATATCGTCGCCGTATCACTGTGCTGTATGAATGTCGCAGATGACAACCAAAGTGGTCCTGCTATAAAACCGGATGGCAGGCCAGATCACTCCCAGCTGCCGGGCCATATGTCAGGCTACAGTCAGGTTGGTATCTCACTGCTATCTGGGGCGTCCCCGCATACGTTTTCGCTTGTGAACGGGACTCAGTTCGAATTGGGACTCATTACTGCAGACAGTTCTACACCAGTCAATGAAAGACCAGGCCGAAGACTTGTCTGCAGACGCCTCGAACAGTGGTTGGATACCAACCTGACTGTCGCCAGCCATACGGCCCAACAACCAGGAGTGATGGTCTGGGGTGCCATTTCCTTTCGTCCTTTGTTTGTCATCCGCGACACTCTTACAGCACAGCGGTACGTCGAGGAATCCTACGCCCCGTTTTGTTGCCCTTCATGGAAAGCCATCCTGGGCTTACATTTCAGCAAGATAGTTCTTTTCCGCACACGGCGATAGTTTTTACTGCTTGTCTTCATGCTTGCTAAGCCCTACCTTGGTCAGCAAGGTCGCCGGATATCTCTCCAACTGAGAACGTTTTTTGGCCGGCCGCGGTGGTCTAGCGGTTCTAGGCGCTCAGTCCGGAACCGCGGGACGGCTACGGTCGCAGGTTCGAATCCTGCCTCGGGCATGGATGTGTGTGATGTCCTTAGGTTAGTTAGGTTTAATTAGTTCTAAGTTCTAGGCGACTGATGACCTCAGAAGTTAAGTCGCATAGTGCTCAGAGCCATTTTTTGAGAACGTTTGGAGGATTATGGGAAGCGACCTTCAACCATTTTGGGATTCTGATCATCTAATGCGCCAGTTTGGACAGAATTTGACACGATATTCCTCAGGAGGATAGTAGTGCTGTAGATAGTACATCACAGTTACAGATTTCCGTCTTGTTCGGATAATTCCTTCATGGTGCATCGTTTTTTCTTGTCTTACAGTGTGTTTTTGAATGCTCTAATACGACAGTTTCTGAATAACTTCAGAAAATCAGAAAAGAAATTATGGCAGAGCCAAGGCGCAGGGAGTAACAAAAACAGTTTGCTAATGAACGCGATCCCAAACGCGTAGCAGTTGCAGAGATCAGCGGCATTTTGACGAGCGTCACATGTTAGATGACCAAAATACCCGGCAGGCAAGACGACAACAAAGCAGAATTTAAAGAAGAATCTAGTAACATTTTTGAGGTCAGTGCTCATGGTGTCGTCACTGTTAAAAAACACCTCGTCACACTTAAATATGATAATAGATGGAAATTACTGTAACAGCATTCATGTGTGAGGCGCAAATAAACACTCTGCACAAGAAAATTTGGCTTTCGAAATCCGGTAGGTATAGAGACGTCAAATCAAATACTGCTTTAAAAAGGCTCTACGCCCACATCACAGTGACAGATGTGGCTTTGTGTAACATGCTGGTGATTGCGCTGAACTTCGGAAGAGACTGCGTAGTTCTGAGTCAAGTGCACCAAAGACACAACTGACGAAGAATTTAAATTAAAATTAATCCCAGCGCACTGGGATCTCACGATACAGGTCCTAGTAAAGTCAATATTGTTTTTATTGGGGCAGTACACCACTGATTAGTATGCTGATGGACCTGCAGTGGACGAAAAGTTAATAAAAGCTATTCCCGTTCTTATATTACCATCGACAGGTACAGGTTCAGAGCCGACCGCGGTATATAATAGGTTTGCGGAAAGCTGTCTGAGTAAAACACAAAACTGTATAAGACTCAACCGAAGAGGGTTACGTTAGTTTCGGCTAGGTGCCACATGAAAGTCGATCGAGTCGAGAGACACGAACTCGTCGAAATTAGCGACAAGGTATATAATTTGTCGTTGAATGCTTTTTTGGTTATTGGGATGTCACTAGAATTTGTTATGAGAAAGGGCTTGTTGAGTACGATAACCGTAATCACAGACCTGTCTCATAATGAAGTCAATTATGTGAAACAGTACAGAGAGAAGCCCTAATGTAGGAGCTATTATGGCAGATAAGGCATTCTATGATAATGTGTTGGAAAGAAATATCCAAGGGACAAAATTTCGGGTATTTACTTTTTTAAGTCTGGCAAGTCATAGGTCTGGCAAGGATCATGACTCTTTAGTGGAACTAGGAGCTCGTAAAAGGCATACTGATAATGCTAAAGGAGCGAATTGGAGTGTAGAGCAAGATATGAAAAATACGTTTGGAGAATGGTGGATAAAGTTGTAGGAGACATATATAGAAAGAAGAGGGGAGAAACGTAATTAAGGTACGTGATGAGAAGACAACGGTACTGGAGTTTCAACTGACATGCGATCCTGTTTACAAACTTATAAAATGGGAGTAATACCGAGTACCGCCAACAGGAACGACAATGTTAAGAAAGAAGAGGGTAATGTCAATGTGGATCACAGTTTTCAACGAAACTAAGTACAGGATGTATAATCCAATGCTGTGTTATAGAGAACCCTGTGAACAAAGAAGCACAAAGAGGATGTAATGAACCCACTGGGTGCACGGAGGTAACAATCCTTCTGAGACATGAAGGCTGAGAGTAGCTGTAAGAAAATTCCAATCCATCAGTAGAGCGTAACGACAGGTCAGATAATACCCCTGTCAACACAAAAACAGTTTTACGAGGAACTGAGGCTCTCGCCAGAGAAGGTGGCTTTTTTAGCTTGAAAGTGGAGAGCGAACAGCGCAGTATATTTCCTCATGATCTTCCTTGTGATGCCGGACAGGCCTAGCATTGTCACTTGTGTTTAGCTTTAGAGTGTGTTTTGCTTTACGTTACAGTGCCGAAGTTGTACGCTGCTAAAATTTTATAACTGCTATGTTTTATTTGTGAATTCCCCCAATATCATTGATGTAAGACCAAAGTAGAGATGTAATACTTCGTCTGTGAAAGAAAGTACGAACGGATAAACTACGGATGTATGAGTCCATGTGTACACATATACTGTGATGATAAGTATTTTTTTTATGGTTTGTATCGCACACATGATTTACGTGCATACATGTAACACAGCTCGCACTGCACACAACGCCACAACACCAACAGAATAGGCACAGATTCGATAGCACTAGTGGAAAAAAGGACCGTTGACTTAGCATCCCACACAACTCTATTGTTTCATTCTTTTAGTTTTCTTAAAGCTGCTGTAACATAATTTTTATGTGTGCAAACTCAAAACCTAAATTTCTCTTAAATATTAAGTTCATCACATGAAGAGAAAGATATAAACTAGCCACCAATTTATCTCTTACTCTTCGTGTGATGGATGTAATATTAAAGGGAATACTGGGTATTTTGTGTGGTTCTTTTTATGGAACAGTACTGCATAAGTGATTCACTTGAGTGGAATGCTGGATGTCGTATCCCACCCCGAATATTCAGTTTGGTTACAAATGTTAAGCACATTAGTTCATAATATGATATTCTTATAAGTTATAATTTTAATGATGGCATTTGATGTATTTTTTACCACGTGTGTGGTGCATGTTTCTCTACTTCTCATCCACACCCATTTTGTATCTATTATGTGTGAAACACTGATTTGCATGTGAGGACGTCCCCTGTACCAAGTATACACATACACTACAGGACATTAAATACTGTTTATTAGAGATTTTATTATTTATTGATATTTCATTCTGCTATTTTCACTGAATAAGCCATACATGAAATACGTTGACGGAAAAGATTCGCAACACAAAAAAAAATTAATACTGAACAACGAAATTTCGGAAGTACATTTGCATAGGTAACATATTTATGGGACTAACAATGCAAGATCACAGGTTAATGTAAGCGCGAAATAAGCCATTGTAAATGTTAAGTGGTCGTACATTAACATCCGGTGTAACTGTCAGAATTCTATGTGGCATGTCAATTTGACAAATATATAGAAACTTATCGCTCCGTGTCACCAACAACCACATGTGTCGTCCGCAGCTCGTTTATTTATTTATTTAGTTTATGGCATGATACCCTACATTGGAAACAGCATAAAAGAGAATATACGTTGTTAAAATATAGGATACAAACTTAATAAAATAATGTAAATTGAACACTGACGCATAAAAATAAATATATAACTACATTACAAAACAATAAGATTGCATAAAGTTCAGATTCCAGTATTTTCATGAATCACAATTCCACGCATAGATTCTCCAGCCACTCCACAGCTTGTGGTGTTGCCCTCAGGAAGTCGTCATCAGTGCCGGTGAACGCCCTCAGTGGACACTCACTGAGTATGTGGTGGATGGTTAGTTCTTTGGCACCACAGTCGCACCCAGGCTCAAGTCTCAAGTCCCATCTGTACAACGAGGAACTGCATCGGTCATGACCTCTCCGTACCCAGGTTTTCCTTGGGAGGTGAAAGCCCACTGGATGGTTGGGAGTCTCAAATAAAGTATGCCATCTTGGATTGGCTCCGTTTGTCCAGTCCGTTCGCCAGATTTCAACGCCATTGTAGTTTTTGCTCAGAAGTTGCTGTGCAATCTTCACAGGGGGATTTCTGTATTTGAGTCTTCTAAATACAGTAAGGTCCTGGTGGATTGACAAGCAATTATTCGCATCGTCTGATTTAGCACCACATCTACTTTACCCGCGTGCAGGCTGTTTAGCCACACCGATGCGCAGTATTCAGTTGTTGAGTAGACCAAGCTTAGAGAAGTGGTATGGAGTGTCTCTGCACCAGCTCCCCAGGTCGTTCTCCCTAATTTGTGGAGGATGTTATTTCGAGATTTCAGTTTTGCTGCCAGGTTTGATAGGTGTTTTTTTATAAGAGAGTGCGATCCAATGTTGCGCCAAGATATTTTGGATGGGAATTGTAAGAAAGCGCAGTACCATTCAGAGCTATCTGTAGAGGTGTTCCAGCCAGCCTATCATTTAGGCAGGCGGAAGCATGAGATCTCCGTTTTAAGTGCGCTTGGGATTAGTCGCCCTATCCTGAAGTATTCAGCCACCAATTCTAGATCTTGGGTGAGAGTCTGTTCAAGAGCTGTCATATTAGTATGTTGGCACGCAAGAGAGATGTCATCTGTGTAAATAAATTTTCTTGATGCTGTAGAGACTGAACAGCAGAGGCGCAAACACTGATCCTTGGGGGAGACTATTACTCAGGAGTTTTGTTTTGCTGAAAGAGCCACCCATTGAGATTTGCAAGACTCACCGTTGGGTGGCTTGCGGAGTATAAATGTAGATGTAGACGTATTTGACAACATGTTCTCTAAAAGAGACGTCATCGTTTTACATCTAGTAGCTTTTAGGAACTTGCATGTTAGACCCTCTCTCCAGACAGTGTCATATGCTGCTGTCAAATCGACGAAAACCGCACTAGTTTTCAGTCGTTATTCATAGCCACGCTCAGTGGACTTTATTAATGCGAGGACCTGATCCTAGCTGTTTCGATTGGGTCTGAATCCGGCTTGGTCGATAGCCAGAGATTCCAGTGTGATTGGATTTAATCTGTTGTAAAGGAGACGCTCAAGCAGTTTATATGCTACACTTAAGAGAGCGATGGATCTATAGCTCTCTGGTGTATCGTCTGGCTTTCCTGGCTTGAGGATGGTAATGATCTTTTCCCTCTTGAATTCTTTTTGCAAAACTCTTGACTGGAGCATGTGGGAGTAAAATGTCGTCAGCCATTCTTTTGTTTTTGGTCCACAGTGTGTTAGAAACTCTGGGTGTATGTTGTCGAGAGCAGGGGCCTTGCCGTTTCTTATGCCTTGTCGGGCCTGTAGCGTTTCTGTGACTGTGAACGGTTTTGACAAGTATTGTTGTTTACGACTGTTTTCCTCTAATGTGTTTAGTTCTTTCTTTATTTTACGTGAGTGTTCTTTATCGACTGGTGCTCTAGACGTTTTGATTATATTGTTGGCAACTTGGTCCGGTGTAGCACTTGATTTAGTTTGTGGTACATGTGAATTAGCTCCTAGTTTCTTCAGAAGGCTCCATGCTTTTCTGCTAGAGCGTCTAAAATCCAGTTTTTCAATGGTGTTCCTCCACTTGACCCTCCTAGCTTCGTCCAGGATGTGCAGGAGGTCATCTGCGACTTCAGACCTTCCGCTTTTCTCGCAGTCCTCATACAGCTGTCCACTAGCTTCACTCCATCATGGTATATACTGCTTCCTAACAGCCCTAGGAATGTATTTTTCAACGGTCTTTATAATGGTGTCAGCAAATTTTTGGTAATTTTGAGGATGAGGAGGTATGAATCGTATATTAGGGACCAGATCTCTAGAAAAGCCGGACCAGTCATCTTTGGAGAAATTCCACTGGGGCAGTGCAGACGTAAGGATCACGGGGATCTGTATGCCCACCTCAAGAAAGATTGGTCTGTGCTGGCTGTGCGGGAAATGTTTAACGGTGTGACGGTTAGCAGGGATTGGCTTAGCCCTAGCGTCGGTGGAAACAAAACATAGGTCGGGGTTTGTCTCCGACTCCCATCTGGCTGATTTGAAGATTGCCATGTCTTTATGGCTATAAATTAGGTGCATGTTCTGTATCTCAGCCCACTCCATAATCCTGAGCCCGTTTGCGTCGTTTTCCTTATACTTCCATTCAGTATGGTGGCTATTAAAATCACCTGTAATTAGGGCCGAGTGGCCGACGAGTGGAGGCTGATTTGCTGGCCAGGAAACGGCGGGGGGTTCGTATATGTTAATGATAGTTAAATCTCTCACTTTTATAGTAGTGTTATGGATATTATCGCTATCAGATATAGAGACAAGCTTCACAAAATCAATGGTTGTCTTTGCGTAGGTAGCGGTACCATAGTTTGGGTGGTATGTTGCGCCAATCAATCTGTACCCTGGGAGTTTTCCTCTCGATTGGAGCTGTGCTTCGTCTGCAGTGTGTGTTTCTTGTATTAAAAGGATGTCAGTGTCATGGTTTAAAAGAAGCTTTGATAAGCATTCACTCTTTAGTTTACTTATGTTTTCTACATTAAACTGGCAGAAGCGCAAGCTTGATCCCACGGTCCTTGTCCTAGGGCCTCGGGGAAGGCCATTCGCTTGTTTCGCTTGCATTGTGTCCGGTTATCCTGGAGATCGTAAGACAGTCCGGATTGCCTTGGTTTCTAGCTCTTTAGCTGCTTGTCAGCGCTGATCGGGGTGTACCACGTGGAGGCGAGTTAGAAATTACATCCCCCAGGTCGTTTAGAAGGTGCATTGAGTCGTGCATTCAAGAAGATGGACACAAGTTTGAATACCTCACTTAAAAGAACATTCCGCCACCAGTACATCCATCTGAACACAGAAAATTAAATACAGCAGGTTTCAGCCACTCCAAAAATTTTGAACGCTTAAAAACCCAAAGTAAAGCTGACAGAAATTTGATATTAACTGATGTGATATAGTTCGTTTAAATGCGTCAGCTGCACGATTGAATAAAAGTAATGCTTTATCTAAGAGTTTATAACTCTTTGCCTTACGTCTCTTCCAAATAACAATGAATACTGTGGTCATAACTACACAGTAACAGAAACAAGTTTGTTTGTGTGGCCATCCCCCGCAGCAAGCACAGAACTACTTGTTTTGTAAATAAAACCTCCATTTCCTGCTACTACTTAATCTATTTTTCCCCGACGCGTTTCGCCTTTTTCTTTCTCTAAGGCATCATCAGTAGGAGCTATAACGATACAGTTTTGTTATTTTTAGATTATCAAACAGTTCACGTCATGATTATTTATGTAAAAAAGTAAGTACTTACAATTTACTGCGATCTGCGTTTCCTCTCATCTGGTCTGGAGGTCGCACTACCACTTTATTACCGACATATAAGCACAATATTGAGTTCCGACCTTTTTCATACTGTTCACCGTGTTTCTCTTTCTTTTTTGTGGTGTACTATTATTCTTTTGCCACTCGATATAACTATTTCTTCGGACACTGTGCTGTTAACAACAAAATTGAAAGTAAAATAAAAGCGAAAAGCACCAAACCATAGACAACATCACAATAGAACGAAACAAACACGCAGTCCCATTACAACTACACAGGATAATCAGAAAAAGATGAAAGAAAACACAAGATGGTACACAGTGACATACAAACAGAAAATCACCAACATTTGCAAAAGGCAGGGTATAACCATAGTATACACAATAGACAATTCTGTACAAAAATACACCTCAAAACTGACAAAAAACAGAGACATATACCAGAAAGCAGATATTTTCAACTACAGTGTAACACTTGTGAAGGCAGATACAATGGACAAACAGATAGAACATTTGATGTCAGATACAAAGAACACATGAGAGCCTGGAAATATAGGACAAACCACTCCACATTTTTGGAACACCTAAGAGAACAGAACCACAAACCAACCACTAGAGAAGAAGACATGAAAATAATTAGAATCAACAATAAAAGACACCTTCTAAGCCTGCAAGAAAATTACCACATACAGAAAACCAAGGCAGAAAGGAAAAACCTGTTGAATGATCAAGTACACATGCCAAACAATTCATTGTTTACACTAACAGATAAAATAATGGTATAACGTTCCCAAAGATGATTAATATAATACCATCCAATGTAATAATAACGCCACCCAACGTCTTTATCCATAAACCCCTCCACAGAACATTGAAGCTAAGAGCTGTCACCGAAGCTTTCAACCAGTCGCTACAGCTGGACATTCATATTCAACACCCTACAGATCAAACCACCAACCACCCCCTCCCCCTCCGACACACACACACACACACACACACACACATACACACACACACACAAAAGAACACATATACTCACTCATCACCTCACTCTGTCTCTCATAAAGGCACAGAATATAAACATCATGAATAGAAGTTGGTGTTGAACATGTACTTCGTTAGGTTGGCAACAAGTAGGTAAACGCACCAAAGAGGAGGAGACACGTAATTAAGTTACAATATTTACGTTGTTAAAAGCACAGTGTCCGAAGAAATAGTTATATTGAGTGGCATTACACCACATAAAAGAAGAAGAAACATGGTGAACAGCATGAAAAAGGTCGGGACTCAATATTGTGCTTATATGTCGGTAATAAAGTGGTAGTGCGACCTCCAGACCAGATGAGAGGAAACGCAAATCACAGTAAATTGTAAGTAATTACCTTTTTACATAAAAAATCGTGACGTGAACTGCTTGATAATCAAAAAATAACAAAACTGTGTCGTTATAGATCCCACTGAAGATGCCTTAGAGTAAGAAAAAGGCGAAACGCGTCTGAGAAAAATAAATTAAGTGGTAGCAGCAAAAGGTGGTTTTATTTACAAGAAACAGTAACGTTTCTCACGTTTACCTATATAAATAAATTTTCCTTTCGCTTATTATTTTGTGTTACAGAAAAAAACATCTTCTCTGAAACACATTGTCAAGTCATAGATAACTTTTTTCAGAGAAAAATAAAAACTGACTTTAATTTTGGAGTTTTGTTGTTGATGTTGTCTGTCCGAAGACTGGTTTAATGCAGTTCTACACTATTCCATCCTGTGCAAACATCTTCATCCCCGAATAACTGTGGCAACCTACATCCATTTGAACTAACTTTTTGCATTCACGCCTTGTATTATCCTATGATTTTTACTGGGCCATGTCTTTTTGCTTGTTTGATCGTCTGCTACCTTAATTCTTTTGTCTCTCTAAAGGCTATCCATTCGTCTTCTGTTGTGCTCCTTATCCGTATTTCAGGCAATAGTTTCCTAGTTCACCATGAAAGTCTCAACTACCTCTGAATCTTACAAATTATCGGGATTCCATCTCCTTAATTTCCTACTTTTCTTCAATTTATTCAGTTTTAATTGTTGTCGATAACCAATAAATTATAATCAGTATATGCATTTTGCTGCCGGCCGTTGTGACCGAGCGGTTCTAGGCGCTACAGTCCGGAATCGCGCGACTGCTACGGTCGCAGGTTCGAATCCTGCCTCGGACATGGATGTGTGTGATGTCCTTAGGTTAGTTAGGTTTCAGTAGTTCTAAGTTCTAGGGGCTGATGACCTCAGATGTTAAGTCCCGTAGTGCTCAGATCCATTTTGCATTTTGCTCTGGGAGTGTTTTGCAGTTCAAAGCCTGGTTTCGCAGTCTCTGTCTTGCCATCATGCAATCTATTCGAAAACTTCTGGTGTTTCCAGGCCTTTCCACGTACACAACATTATTTCACGATTTTTTAAACCAATTAATAGCACTCATGTACCCGTTGAAAAATTTGACCAGGTTGGTTCCTCTCCCCCAGTCCATATTCTCCTACTGTTTTTCCTTTTCTTCCTTCTTCCACTGTCAGATTCCAATCCCAATCACAATTAAAGTTTTGCCTTGCTTAACTATCTGAGTAATTTTCGTATACATTATTTCACATTTTATTATTTATTTCATTTTTTTATATCATTATTTATTTACATACATTATTTCACTCTCTTCATCATTTGAAAAGCTAGTTGGAATATAAAATTTTTCTTCTATAGTGGGTTTCCGTCAGGCCTGATGATGGATAAAGAGAAACAAAAACGACGACGACTGTAATGGGTATTGGGCTCATGCCTATCCCCACTACGATAATGTGTTCAGTATGCTGTTCATAGATGGTTATCCTCATTCCTATTTCTTTATTCACTATTAAAGCCACTCCTACATTATACCATTCTGCTTTTGTGCTAACTTCAATCTAACCACTTTCTTTCTAATTTCTGTAGCCAATCTATTCGATTAAAGGATCCAATATTCCACGCTCCGGCAAGTAGAATAACAGTTTTGTTTCTTCTGGTGACAACATCCTAACGAATAGTCCCCGCCCCGTGATCCAAATGGGGGCTAATTCACCTGCGGAATGTTGTACTTAAGAGTTTTTCATCATTATTAAGCCACACAGTGGAGCTGCATGTCCTCGGGAAACTTAACAACTGCAGTGTCCCCTTGCCTTCAGCCGTTCACAGTACTAACATGTAGTTGTTGTTGTGGTCTTCAGTCCTGAGACTGGTTTGATGCAGCTCTCCATGCTACTCTATCCTGTGCAAGCCTCTTCATCTCCCAGTACCTACTGCAGCCTACATCCTTCTGAATCTGCTTAGTGTATTCATCTCTTGGTCTCCCTCTACGATTTTTACCCTCCACGCTGCCCTCCAGTACTAAATTGGTGATCCCTTGATGCCTCAGAACATGTCCTACCAACCGATCCCTTCTTCTAGTCAAGTTGTGCACAAACTCCTCTTCTCCCCAATTCTCTTCAATACCTCCTCATTAGTTATGTACTCTACCCATCTAATCTTCAGCATTCTTCTGTAGCACCACATTTCGAAAGCTTCTATTTTCTTCTTGTCTAAACTATTTATCGTCCATGTTTCACTTCCATACATGGCTACACTCCATACAAATACTTTCAGAAACGACTTCCTGACACTTAAATCAATACTCGATGTTAACAAATTTCTCTTCTTCAGAAACGCTTTTCTTGCCATTGCCAGTCTACATTTTATATCCTCTCTACTTCGACCATCATCATTAATTTTGCTCCCCAAATAGCAAAACTCCTTTACTACTTTAAGTGTCTCATTTCCAAATCTACTTCCCGCAGCATCACCCGACTTAATTCGACTACATTCCATTACCCTCGTTTTGCTTTTGTTGAAGTTCATATTATACCCTCCTTTCAAGACACTGTCCATTCCGTTCAACTGCTCTTCCAAGTCCTTTGCTGTCTCTGACAGAATCACAATGTCATCGGCGAACCTCAAAGTTTTTATTTCTTCTCCATGGATAGCAAGACAATGTTAGTTTTATGGCCAGATCAGACAACCATCTTGATCGGACGTCATGCAACTACCGAAAAGGCTGCTGCTCCTCTTCAGGAATCAGATGTACGTCTCACCTCTCCACAGATATCCATCCCATGTTACATCTACAGTACGGCTATCTGTGCCATAGAGATACGCAAGCTACCTTACCTCGATCAGGTCCATGGTTCACGTGTGGTGAACAAATGCGTCTTCTATTCGCCTTTCGTAATTCTAATTTTACGTGTTCGTCGTACAAGGGATGGACAAAAACATGAAAACACCGCGAGAAATGCGTGCTTGAACATAAATGCAGATGATAGCCAAGCCTGCAGGTAGCGCTGTTATATTTGACAACGAACTGCTTCTGTGCAGTGTCCTCAATACGTTACAAGTGTCTCGGTAGTTGTGAGTGCATTATGTGGGAGCTCATTGCGATAGAACGGGGGCAGACTGCTGGTGCTCGTTTAGTGGGGTGCTTCCATAGCCAAGGTAACCGAAGTGCTAGATGTTTCAAGAGGCACCGTATCGAAGATTTGTACCCCACACAGGGAAAGTGGAAAAACATGCCACACTCAGGAGTCTTCTCAGCACATAAACAACACCAAGGTGACTCTATAAGCAGGGAATTGTTGGGTTAGTTGCAAATTCCCGTAAAAGTAAAACGTGGTGCCGAAGTCATAAAACGTGGACTGTGGAGTTGGAGCAATGGAAGAAAGTCATTTGGTCGGATGAGTATTGTGTCACAGTGTTCCAACTTCTGACCGAGTTTACGTCTTAAGAGTGAAGCGTGGTGGTGGTTCGGTGATGATTTGGATAGCCGTATCGTGGTATTCCATGGGCTCCATGGTTGCTCTGCGAGGTCTCATTTCTGTCAAGGATTATGTGAACATTTTGTCTGATCAGGTCCATCCCATTGTACAACGCTTGCACCCAAAAGGTGATACTGGGTTCCAAGAAGACAAGGCCCCTGTCCACAAAGCTCGCATCGTCCAGGACTGGTTTTGTGAGCACGAGGGTGAATTTTCGCATCCATCCTGGCCCCGACAGTCACCAGATCTCAGTGTTACTGAGCCTTTGTCGTCTACTTTTGAGAGAAGGGTGCGTGATACCAATGCACCTCCATCATCGTGAATTAAACTAACTACTGTTTTGCAGGAAAAAATGTTATAATATTCCTTGGAAAACCATAAAAGACCCGTATTTATCCATTCCAAAACGAATGGAAGCTGTTTTCAATATCAGTGGTTTCCCTGCATCGTATTAGGCACGATAATGTGTTGTGTTTCTGTTGTTTCCATGTTTACGTCCACGCTATGCATTTCATTTAACTTCTTAATATGACCAATAAATACTCCAGACGTTGTGCACTTAACGTATAACAGAATACTTCTGGTTTTTTTCTGTTTGTTATAAGCATTATGTTAAATTCTTCCACATTTAAACAAAGCTATCATTCACTACACAAAGTGGAAGTTTTATCAAGTCTCTCTGTGTAGGTTTACAATTGTCCAACCATTATATTTTCCTCTGGTCAATCTGAGAGTGTTACTAATCCTATTTGATGAATTGTTTATGTATGTTGAGAACATTAGAGGTCTTATTACACTCCTTTGGTGAACATTCAGTGTTCAAAATGGTTCAAATGGCTCTGAGCACTATGGGACTTAACAGCTATGGTCATCAGTCCCCTAGAACTTAGAACTACTTAAACCTAACTAACCTAAGGACAGTACACAACACCCAGCCATCACGAGGCAGAGAAAATCCCTGACCCCGCCGGGAATCGAACCCGGGAACCCGGGCGTGGGAAGCGAGAACGCTACCGCACGACCACGAGATGCGGGCCATTCAGTGTTACTTTTCTTGCTGTTGTACGCTTGCCCTCCAGTATAACGGAGAGGGCTCTGTTAGTGAAATATCCATCGAACTCATCGCATATCAGATTCATCATTTCAAAACAGCTACTGCCCGCACAGGCAGATAAGATCAAAACAAATAATACAAGACTAGTACCGCCAAGACTGAAGAATGAAGATTATCAAGTTTAATAGAAGATGAAGAAAGGAAAGGGGACTGATTTGGTAATTCATACGAAGATATTAAGGTATCAGATCACAAAGAATATTTGTAATATAACAGGTTATCCATTAATGTTGAAGAGGTTTTCAGAAAAAGAAACTGATGGATGCATGACATAAATTTAAAACGATACCTTTACTAAACACATACGTTCATACTGCAGGGTAATTTGTATTTGAAACAATTTTATATTTACGATATTGTAGTGCCTGTGTTATTCCAAACTACGATGCAATATTCCTCCGGACATGCATGCAGGCACTACGACGACTTCAGCCGTTATGAAATACGTGAAATGTATTCGCAGTTGCTAACGTGGACAATCGTCGTTTGTATAATGGAATTACGACAATGAAAATTTGTGCTGGGCTGGGACTTGAACCCGGATTGTTCGCTTATCACGTGCGGTCATCTTACCATATTTTTTACTCAGTGCGTTCATTTTAACTGAAGACATTGGAATATCTCTAAAACTACACATCAGGTCAAAAAAAGTTATACGAGGTGCGGCTAGAAAAAAACCAGACTGATGCTGGAAAAAACATTTATTTACAATTATTTACAATTTCATGTTATCTCCTTCAATGTACTCTCCTCCTCGGTCTCTACACCGCTCCATACGAATTTTCCACTGTTCATAGCAATGCTGCAGATCATTTTCGGTAAGTCCATACATTACTTCCGTCGCTTTTTCTTTTACTGCTTCAACAGTCTCAAATCTAGTTCCTTTCAAAGCTGACTTGACTTTAGGGAAAAGAAAAAAGTCACAGGGGGCCAAATCAGGTGAGTAGGGTGGATGATATAAGATGGGAATGTTGTGTTTTGCCAAAAACGTCTTCACTGACAACGCACTGTGAGCTGGGGCATTGTCTTGGTGAAGGATCCATGACTTTTTTCTCCACAAATCGTTCCGTTTTCTCCGTACCCGCTCACGTAGGGTAGCCAGGACGCTAATGTAGTAATGCTGATTCACTGTTTGTCCCTCTGGTACCCAATCAATGTGCACAATCCCTTTGATGTCAAAAAAAACAATCATCATTGCCTTGAATTTCGATTTTGACATTCGTGCTTTTTTTTGTCGTGGAGAACCAGGAGTTTTCCAATGCATCGATTGGCGTTTAGTTTCGGGATCGTAAGTAAAAAACCACGATTCATCGCAAGTAATAACATTTTGTAAGAAAGTGGGATCACTTTCAATGTTTTCCAGGATGTCAGAACAAATCATTCTTCGGCGTTCCTTCTGTTCAATTGTGAGACACTTTGGAACGATTTTTGAACACACTTTGTTCATGTTGAATCTTTCATGAAGAATCTGCCTAACACTTTCCTTGTCAACTCCTGTTAACTCAGACACTGCTTTGATTGTTAAACGGCGATCTTGTCGAACAAGTTTACCGATTTTTTCAATGTTTGCATCAGTTTTTGCTGACAATAGTCTGCCAGTGCGAGTGTCATCACTGGTGTCTTCGCGGCCATCTTTAAATCGTTTAAACCACTCAAACACTTGTGTTCGCGATAAACAATCATCGCCGTACACTTGTTGTAACATTACAAACGTTTCACTTCCAGATTTTCCTAGTTTGAAACAAAATTTGATGTTAACACGCTGTTCTTTCTGTACACTCAACATTTTCCGACGCACAGACAAAACGTCAACTACTTAAAACAGACGCCACGGGCAGACTGAGTGCAGGAGGCAGATGAAACTCGAGCAGTAGGCGGAGCGAGAGTCACGTGACAGGCCACGCGACTTTCAGCCTTATTGCATTCGTTTTATTGTTTCACCAGTACTAGTCCGGTTTTTTTCTAGCCACACCTCGTAATTCCAATTCGCTTGTCTTGGAGGAGACATCCAATCATATCACACTCGAGCATGGGCAGCAGGGGACGACTTTGAAATCTTCAATGGAAACACCCGTTTTGAACTGAAAATTACGATTCTACTACAAAATCTACATTTTTTTTTGTCTGAGGCGTTTTCTTCGTTTCGCCACAGATGAGGTTGTTTATAAATGGGTACAGAATCGTAATTTACGACCTGATACTCAATGACCTTTGAATATCCAGTGGCACGTAGGATTCCACCTCAATTCTGCGATGGTAGGTCGTACCAGTATTTCCTAACTTCTAATAGGAAACCCCATTCGCGAAGTTGATTCCTCCGACATATCGAACAGGGGACTTCTCGACGCGCCAATTGGAGTAAGTGTTCAAACGCGTTACCGCCAACTTCAATACATTTAGTGATCCCCTTTTCACAGGACGAAGCATATTTATGGGAATGTCAACACGGGCGTTTTTGATGTTCTCGACCATGTCTTCACGGCCTGTTAGCGCCTGCTGGTACGCCTTATCTTTTAAATATTCCCATAGAAAGAAATGAACATCCTGTATAACAGTAATTTATTTAGTAGTCTACATGTACAGTTAATTTACATTGAAATAAAGATCATAAACATGAGTCTTACATAGTTTGCATGTAGGAGAAGAGAATTAATTAGAAAAATCTCAACAGAAGCATCTAAATAGGCGTGCAAACAGGAAATACAATTTACGAAAAGCAGTCAATAATAGTCACAGTCAGATTCAGGCTGCTGAGACAAGGTAGGCAGGTGGCCAGAATGCCCCCCTCCCCCCTTCCCCCCCCCCCCCCCCCCCCCCCCCCGCCCTGGCACTGCGCTGCTCCCTCGCATAGTTTCATATCTTTCTTTCCTTTTTTGTTGTGTTTCAAATTTACAAAAATAATACCAATAGCACAAAAGGAAGAAATACATAACAAAAACAGGGAAAACGAAAGCAAAATGAAGCGGTAGCTTCTGCCGGAATTATCCAGCGCTTTTTCGAAAGATAATATTCAGAATGCTGGTAAAGAGTTTTCGAAATTGGTTCAAAATGGTTCAAATGGCTCTGAGTACTATGGGACTTAACATCTAAGGTCATCAGTCCCCTAGAACTTAGAACTACTTAAACGTAACTAACCTAAGGACATCACACACATCCATGCCCGAGGCAGGATTCGAACCTGGGACCGTAGCGATTGCGCGGTTCCAGACTGTAGCGCGTAGAACCGCTCGGCCACTCCGGCCGGCTCTCGAAATTTGGGCAGTTGCATGCAGGAACAGTAAGCTATAGAAATTCACTAGCGAAAAGCCAAAAGTCATCATCACCTTCATCAGCGATGACAAAATTTACTAAGTGACCAACCAACCAAATTACCGTATTAGTCTTCGTCCTAGGAAAAAAAGAAAAAAGAAAAGATGCACCAGGCTGCAAAATTATATTACTGGAATACGCAGCATCAGCAGAGCGAGTGAGGAAAGCCAATTGCATCCTGAGCCAGGACCAGTTTGGTAGGTGACCACGAAAAATAAACCGGTGCTGCAGCGTATCCACCTGTGCACTTATCTGAGTCACTAATCCCGATACGATATAGATGTTCGTTGGTGGAAGTCGAATTGTTGACAATCCCGTGCCAGGAAGAGGCCGCTGCCATTGATAGAACCGGGAGGCTGATGGCCCACGCAATTTTCCAGAATATTTGCGGTGATGATAGTTTAACGAGATTGGCACAGTAAGTCCTTTCGCAGCGAGTCAACAAAAACTTAGCAGTGAGCACCAGACGCTGCAATATGTCAACCACCAAATAGCTCACGGCTACGCAGAACTCTCGAGTGTGTCTCAGTTTAAAATTCAGGTAACAAACGTTAGCAGGGGATCAAGAATCGTCGAGACGTAAAGGTAATTAAGTCCTCAGTGATCGACAAAATGGTCCACCGAATATAGAAAATAGACGCCTTCCTCTTAATGTCAGAAACGTCCAGTCCAGCAACGGAACGTGGATTCGTCAAAATCTTGTATCGCAACCTGAAGATATGATTCTTCCATAAAAAGCGTCAGGACAACTGCTTCAGTTTCTTATCCATCGTGGAGGGAAGCGGAAAAAATTCTGCGATAGAATAGGCCTTGCACAGCACTCCTTCTGAAGAAGGGCAAGAGAGCGTCGTTCGTGTCCCAGTATTGCCCCCTGGATTTTATCAGTAACCGATTTCCAAATGAGACTCTCTGTTTGGAGCGGACAAAGATCAATAACAAGTCCTAGTGACTAATGACGACCCACGGCAGTGGCACACATGATCACTGCTCCATTGAAAACCCGTAAATTAAGGAGTATACCTATGCCCTCATTAAGTCGGCCTCCCGAGCCACGGCAATAATCGTCGATGATCGCTTCCAGCAGAGATATCTTTGCACTTCGACGGAGTAAAGCCATCACATCATCAGCGCACGCGCGAGCAGCGAGGATCCTTCCAGAAAGTGTCCGATGCTGAAGCTGGGACGTAACCTACCGAAACACCGGCTCCAAATATAAGGGGGAAAAAAGGACGTCTAGAGCAGGCTCCCCTGTGTTACTCCCCTAGGGATGGGAATCGGGGGTGTCAAAGCTGCAATGTCCGCAAACAAGTTAGAAAACACTCTACGAGCCTCAACAGTAAACCTGATCATCTCCAAAATCCGAATCAGAAAGTCATGATTGAAATCCAAAAAAGGTAAAGGCACAATGGACAGAAATAACGGCAGCAACGGAAACCACATCACGGTATTCGGCCACATGTGTTAGAACAGAGCCACCAGGGGGACAACTCTGATATTCGCCGATGACAACCGCTGGCAAGGCAGACATCCTGCGATTTATCAACCTCACGACTGTCTTATAACCAGAATTCAGCAATGTGTGAAGACGAAAATTATCAACAGTATTACGACCAGCATGTTTAGATATCAACACAATTTTCGCCACCTAGAATGGAGCGGGATCAACTGCCCCCTTATCACCTCATTTAACATGGACATAAATGTGACGCCCAAGATGGGCCAAAAACACACATAAAATTCCTTGGGGAGCACATCCATACCTGGCGATTTGTGAGAAGGAGAAGTAACAGGGTGAAAGTCGGTCAAGAATTCGGTGTTCTCTTCCACTAGCATGGTCTAAGGGAAAGTCGCTAGGTGTATCCACGTCGTAAAGATCCGCATAGTACTGATGTAAGGCGTGAAGAACGTCAGCTGGCGCTGTCAGTTTACGGCCGTCAGCTGCTGTAAGAGAAGTAATGCAAGAGTGGCGAAGCCAAACTTGATGTCGAAGCAGATGGTACAACGAAACCAATTCCTCCATGTCTAGTGAACGTGGTTTCGGTCGCAACTGCAACCTTTTCGTCTGTTGTCGCTTCAACTGCAACAGCTTAGCTATAATACATTGTACCTATGAAATCCGCAGGAGGCCCGATCCACACCGTCATACAAGTAACAAAAGAGAGAATAATAAAATTCGTGAGTTCTTCGAAAATTCCTCTCCCTAGCACACAGTAAGTGATCAAAATTTGACGGAGCTTCTGTTTAGTCATTGTAGTCCACTGTTCCAGAGTAGTAGAGTAGCTCCCAGAGGGTAGAAGACTACGATCCTACACATTGTGCTTCACATCAAAAAATTGGTTCAAATGGCTCTGAGCACTATGGGACTTTACATCTGAGGTCATCAGTCCTCTAGAACTTAGAACTACTTAAACCTAACTAACCTAAGGACACCACACACATCCATGCCCGAGGCAGGAATCGAACCTGCAACCGTATCGGTCGCGCGGTTCCAGACTGAAGCGCCTAGAGCCGCTCGGCCACTCTGGCCGGCGTGCTTCACATCATCGAGAGAAAGAGCTGCCAAATGAGCTAGATTTAACGCCCACGGGGAACGGAATCGTTTAATTGGTTGCCGATCAAGTTGGAAAGTGGTGGGCAAAGCACAGTGATCAGAAAAGCTACCAGGGATAATGTCGATTTCAAGAATGCGATCGTGCATGCAACCCGATAAATAGAATCGATCAACCCTGGTACTATAAGTCACAGTAAAATGCTTTAATTTAACCAACGTCGGATTTTACACTCCCAAACATCTTTCACGGACATCGAGCTTAAATCTGACAGTAATTAAAATGGAGAGAATGATCAGCAGGACGCAGAACACAGTCAAAATTACCACCCAACGACAGTACCGGAGGATTCCTACATAAAAGATAAATAATATCCCCTTTATAAAAATTCTAACGTTCCACTGTGTGACCAGAACCAAACGGAGCATATGAGGTGAGATCATAAAGTCTACAGCCGAATACCCTACCAAATTCAAGAACTTCTTCTCGAAAGAATAAGGCAGTTCCCATTGAAATGTAGGTGCCACATTAGAAACAGTGAGAAGTCCAGGGAGAGGGAAACTGGTAAATAAAATTTATTGCAGGAACACTATACTCGCAAAGGAGTCATAGGAGTTATGTATAAACTGACGCAGCGAAGCTAGGCGCAGCTCTGATACCACTCGTTTAACATTTAATGTGACAAATGTAGACGCCTAAGCGAAAAAAGAAAAAGAAACAGAACAGCACGACCATTCCACCTGTCACCCAGCACAGTCCATCGCGGAGTCCAATAGCGAATCCGAGAGTCAGTTGTGGCCCAACTGAATCTTTACCCTTGTTTGTTTTGCGCGCAGCTGCACGTTCCGGCTGTACACGTTGTTTGACCCGGCAGCGATTCGTAATAGCATCTGGAGTAGGCGGCGTCGACTGATCTTGTACCACTTCTATATCAATCTGTGACTTCCCAGGGTCCGAGGCCTGCTCTACAGCAGGGTCACTCTGCAAGGCATGCCGACTCCGTAATCGAGCGCCATCGAGTGTTAAATTTAACTTCCCTGTGCAATGCTTTACTGGCTGTGGCAGACTGAATCACTGGCGTCCTTATATTAGAGCTGCATACCATGACTTTATTGACTGTGTGAGTACAATGTGAATATAAATCAATTAAAACAGTGTATAAATGCTAGTATTCATCCAACACAAAAATATGCTATTGAAAACTCTTTAAACATACAACCTTTCAATTCAAAATTAAGTTAAGGAATGTCTATTGGATGTAATTGCACCTATAGGCCTGAATCCGATTCAGGACAAATTCAAGGCATATGGAAAATAATTATCTGGACAAGATTGTAAAACTCAGTGACTGTGTGTATACCTCATATACATGAATAAATAAAAAATGGTCTACCAAAGAAAAAACAAAAAAGTTCTTATTTGCTTCCACCTTACAATAACTTTCATAGCGAAGGGCTCATGGCCTTTTTACAGATAATTCTGATCTACTAATTTTACTTTTGATAAAATGTTATCAACAATACATTTTTCAAAGTTATTTATAATATCGTAATAACTATTTTATTTTTCAAAAAGAGATTGTTTATACGAGGAGATAGAATACACTAATACGATTAATTCTTTTATAAATGAGAGGAGGAGAAGCATTTTATACAGGGTGTTACAAAAAGGTACGGCCAAACTTTCGGGAAACATTCCTCACACACAAAGAAAGAAAATATGTTATGTGGACATGTGTCCGGAAACGCTTACTTTCCATGTTAGAGCTCATTTTATTACTTCTCTTCAAATCACATTAATCATGGAATGGAAACACACAGCAACAGAACGTACCAGCGTGACTTAAAACACGTTGTTACAGGAAATGTTCAAAATGTCCTCCGTTAGCGAGGATACACGCATCCACCCTCCGTCGCATGGAATCCCTGATGCACTGATGCACCCCTGGAGAATGGCGTATTGTATCACAGCCGTCCACAATACGAGCACGAAGAGTCTCTACATTTGGTACCGGCGTTGCGTAAACAAGAGCTTTCAAATGCCCCCATAAATGAAAGTCAAGAGGGTTGGGGTCAGGAGAGCGTGGAGGCCATGGAATTGGTCCGCCTCTACCAATCCATCGGTCACCGAATCTGTTGTTGAGAAGCGTACGAACACTTCGACTGAAATGTGCAGGAGCTCCATCGTGCATGAACCACATGTTGTGTCGTACCTGTAAAGGCACATGTTCTAGCAGCACAGGTAGAGTATCGTGTATGAAGTCATGATAACGTGCTCCATTGAGCGTAGTTGGAAGAACATGGGGCGCAATAAAGACATCACCAACAATGCCTGCCCAAACATTCACAGAAAATCTGTGTTGATGACGTGATTGCACAATTGCGTGCGGATTCTCGTCAGCCCACGCATGTTGATTGTGATAATTTACAATTTGACCACGTTGGAATGAAGCCTTATCCGTAAAGAGAACATTTGCACTGAAATGAGGATTGACACAGTGTTGGATGAGCCATTCGCAGAAGTGTATCCGTGGAGGCCAATCAGCTACTGATAGTGCCTGCACACGCTGTACATGGTACGGAAATAACTCGTTCTCCCGTAGCACTCTCCATACAGTGATGTGGTCAACATTACCTTGTACAGCAGCAACTTCTCTGACGCTGACATTAGAGTTATCGTCAACTGCACAAAGAATTGCCTCGTCGTTCTAGGTCTTCCCCAGTCGCGAGTCATAGGCTGGAATGTTCCGTGCTCCCTAAGACGCCGATCAATTGCTTCGAACGTCTTCCTGTCGGGGCACCTTCGTTCTGGAAATCTGTCTCGATACAAACGTATCGCGCCACGGCTATCGCCCCGTGCTAATCCATACATCAAATGGGCATCTGCCAACTCCGCATTTGTAAACATTCCACCGACTGCAAAACCACGTTCGTGATTAACACTAACCTGTTGATGCTACGTACTGATGTGCTTGATGCTAGTACTGTTGAGCAATGAGTCGTATGTCAACACAAGCACCGAAGTCAACATTACCTTCCTTCAATTGGGCCAACTGGCGGTGAACCGAGGAAGTACAGTACATACTGACGAAACTAAAATGAGCTCTAACATGGAAATTAAGCGTTTCCGAACACATGTTCACATAACATCGTTTCTTTATTTGTGTGTGAGGAATGTTTCCTGAAAGTTTGGCCGTACCTTTTTGTAATACCCTGTATACAATTCTTTGTTTTGCACATGAACAGGACCATCTGATTGGTTCTATGCAGATACATCACATTAATATAATTAATTTGTTTATACAATATACAGTGGTGACCGCAGATTAACATTGTGAAAAAAAGCCTATCACCAGTAAGGATGTCCTACTTCTCAAATTCTGTATTTGCATAAGGCGCAATAAAGCCGCAAAACGTTCTATGTCAGCACAAATGAAATTGTACTATCCGACAGTGGCGCGCCTACACAGTTGGGGAGCTGAAAACTGGAAGAGGAAACGAAACTTGACGTGCGAGTGAATCTACGGGAGGCAGAGAGGCTGATCACTGCGCAGACTGGCAAGGAGGTAAACACAAAATACTACCAACGCGAACCACTGAACGCATGCCCCGCACGGGGCGTCCCGGCCAATGACGCCAAACGCTCATTTCCATTTACCACTAAACGCAAACACATGGAAACACACCACGGTGCGAGGCGAAACCCAGCGCAAAGGTGCCGGCCGTAGTGGCCGAGCGGTTGTAGGCGCTACAGTCTGGAACCGGGCGACCGCTACGGTCGCAGGTTCGAATCCTGCCTCGGGTATGGATGTGTGTGATGTCCTTAGGTTAGTTAGGTTTAATTAGTCCTAAGTTCTAGGTGACTGCTGACCTCAGAAGTTAAGTCGCATAGTGCTCAGAGCCATTTGAACCATTTGAACCAGCGCAAAGGTAGTTGAAATCAGCTTGAGAAGTGATTGGTCCCGGCACTTGGCTGCCGACAAGTAAACACATGGGTCACTCTTTCTGCCCATACAAAACTTCGCTCGCGTCTTCTCTGACAGTTTTGTGCACTGTTCTCACGCAAGACCCACACCGAGCGAGATGGGGCAGTGATGAGCAAACTGGACTCGCATTCAGGAGGACGACAGTTCAAACCCGCGTCAGGCATCTTCTTTTAGGTCTTCTGTGATTTCCCTAAATCGCTTCAGGTAAAAGCCGACGTGTTTGCTTTGAAAGGGCACGGAATATTCCTTTCCTTGACAAAATCTGAGTTTGTGCTGCGTCTCTAATGACCTCTATGTACACGGGACGTGAAATCTAATATTCCTTCCTTTCCTTGCGAGACCCCCGTCATGTCATCTGTATCCGTATTGATATCCGCTGGCGGGAATACTAAATTATGTATCGTATGTTTAATATGAAATATGTTTAAATGTTGTTAATAATCACAATGGTGGCATAAAAGTTAAGAGCTGACGTGACTGCAATACTAGTCAGGAGACATAGCTGATTGCAGAGGGAGCAGGGCTATTTACTGGTCTTTCGTTTGCTGCCCCTCGACTGCGTAAGATTTTGTGCGGCCTACGAGCCGATTATGATCACTTGATATGCAGAAAGTTGGACTTGTTATTTCAGAGTACCAATTACCATTCTGGAAATGTGTCACGCGGTGTGTTACTAGGAACAGTTGTATTGAATTTTGTGTTAAGAATCAGTTATTTATCAGACTCCAGTGAATTGGTCATATGAGGGAATTTGCTTCGATTAGCGAATGATTGCACAGGACAATGCCGCTGGCAGAAGGTAAACGTTCCCTAAGTAAGCTCTGCTCGCTCCAACAAGGGGTCGCACCTACTCTTCATCACCGGTTTCATCATAATTTATGGTATATGCGGAGCTTGTCCAGAAATGAAAGAGACGGAAGTGAGGGCACCATATATCCAAGAAAAAATAGCATTTTTGTCCGTGGGTCGGACGAAGCATTAGCTATTTACGTTAGCGTAGTTTCCGAACAGCGGTTGCTTCAGTGGAAAGAGTATAAAACAGTAAACAGAGGGTAATGGAATCGAGCCCCATATGGAAGCATTTTTCCTTTTTTGTTTTCTATTTTTATATTTCTTAAATAGCAGATAACCCGAAATAATGCGCAGTATACTGTATTTACTATTATTTTCACATAAGTAAAATTTGGGATTGCAGATAAATTGCCAGGAGGGGATTGCAAATCGTACACAAGAACTTCGTAAATAAAATTAGATCATTTTATTATTTTACAGTTGATTTTTTAGGTGTCCTCAGGTGACTTTCATATCAAAACTAGGGGAGCAGTAATTTTTTCGGCATCTTACACGCGTTATAAATGCGGCATTTTTTCAATTAAATGATTGTTTTAAACTTTATAGAGAAAGACAAACTTGGTTTATATTCATAAAAGGTTTTCTCTCATCGCACAGTCTGGCAGCAAGCCACGCGTAAAGCATCATTTCGGCCAATACTGGCCAAGATAAGTGGACCTATAATGGAAAGTACTAGTATTTTGAGTAGGCTTCTCAGGATGTGATTTCGTTTTCTCACTCTATGAGGTACGATTACTTTTCAAGATTTTTTGTCAAAGTCTTTACCTGATGGTAGAATGGACACCGCAGGATTGCACTAGCGGAATGCATTTGGGAGGGAATAGTAGTGCATGATGGAAATCCTCCTTCCTCTTCAAAATACAATATATTGAGCATTTTTCGGTTTAACTGTAGTGTACGTAACATAAAATCTGAAAATAAAAAAGGCTTCCACATAGGCATTAGATCCCATAGTCTTCACATTACCGTTCTGTACTGTTTCTGCTGCACGACCGGCAGCATGAAACCTACGTAAACATAAATTAATCATACCTTACCCGGACCGCAGCAAGACGCTATTTCGCCTTAAAGCTTGCCCATATGGAGCTCCCAAATCTGTCACTTTCATTTCTGGCCAAGCCCTGCATATACCTAAATTCAGACGAAATCGGCGATGACGAGTAAACGCGACCTCTTGTAAATGGAATACTGTTTCAAATCATATCTAATTATTGTGAGTATTTCCAGGGTTATAAGACAAAAATATCGGGTAATTTGTTTCGTTTTGATTTGGAAAAAAAAGAAAAAATCAGCAGTGAACAAAATTCTTGTGTCAGGGTACATTTTTGTCTTAACGGGCTATTCCAATTTCATTTATTCAATGTTTCATATGTATTTTTAAGATAATTCTCGTTTATTGTTCCGTCTCAGTTGCACGTTTTAATTAGATTATATGTTTCAGTGACTCTGAATCATCTTCAGATCTAAGTAGTGGCGTCAGCAACCCATCTAGTATTCTGATACGTGGTTCTGAGTTGACAAGACGGGGTGCTGACGCATCTAATTTGATCTGAAGATGATCTAGAGTGATCGAAACATGTAATCTAATTAAAAATATGCAGCTAGACGGAACAATAAATTAGAATTATCTTAAGTATCAATACAATTGCTGAATCTCTCAAGACGATGATTTCGGCTATAGTTATTACACACGTATTTGTGTTTTATAATCATTGAGTCTTCCGTAGGCTGGATTACTGTGATTTAAACAATTTATTTAGGGCACAGTTCAACCGTGAACAACCAGATCCTTATGGCAGCAGAACAGTCACTAAATTTATTAAATGTTTGTGTGCTTGTGTCCACCAGTTATTAATAGTAGCAAATGAATTCATATGACAATTTATTTAACATCATTTTTTTGCTATAAACCTCCCGGTACATTGTTGGTGGTTAGCTTATATCAGAAGATAAAGCGCCGATTGTACACGAGAAGTGGAAACGGGAGGCTCAGCGTCAGACTTCTGTCGCTATACAGTTTTTTTATCGGCTTAGGTAAGTTGTTATGTATGCTCAGCAAAATGTTAGGTTCATTTATTTACACAATGGTACTGTGCAACTGGATGAATATCGTGCCTGTACCTTCTTCAGCGTGAGAAGACCTAGTAGTGGTTGTCTTGTGCCCTAACCCTTCATCTATTTTCCTGGTGCACCTATTGAATGTGTAGCAACCATGCGACTATTTTTGAATGGGGCTGATATGTAGGGGACTGTATTCTCCTCTGGGACAGCATCCTGTTAGGACGGCGTATACTGTTGTGCTTCTTAAGGATGCCGTGCCAAATGCAACCTATAGGGATAACATACAGCAGCTATTTGAGCGCCTGTTTCATAATGCTTATAAACTTGGATCTTTGGTCTGTATGCAATTTGTGTTTACTGCTTCACGGTTCAAACAAGTTCAAGACCCAGATACACAATTGCCTTAAGATAACTGACAATAAGACAGAGCGAGTTAATCGTCAGTGAGAAATATGAAAGTTCGCAAACCATGTTCACCTCAGTTCACACACACGGCACACAACAGTTGTGTCGAACACAAGAATCAACGCAAACGTGATCCGTCTTTCATGACGTCGTCTTCGACAGGATGTTCAACTCTGAACGTACTTCTTCCATTTGCTTTCAATTGCAATTGCTATAAGCAAAGTCGTGATCAATAATAAGTCGTCATTCCAGTGCCAAAAGGCTCTTAGGTAGGCAGCTGGCGTAGGGCAGAGAGAGAGAGAGAGAGAGAGAGAGAGAGAGAGAGGTGATAGCGAACTGCGTGGTCCTTTCCAAGCCTTTTCTCTAGTCACAGGATTGGCTACATAGGTCTCTTCCGTGGGTAAAACAGGCACTGTGCACTGCCCGCAGGAGATTTGTCTCCATCCAGTTTTGGAGGCTACCCGGATCGCCTTCTGACCAAGACGCAAGACATATGATGGACCAGAATGCGCATGCACACAGTATTGGCTTCGTGGACGAGTATCTGAAGCGTGAAGCTACTACGAATCTCAATTAGAGAGCTTGATTCCTGAAATTAAATCGAATTCAGAATGAGTGGAACGCTTGAGGAAAGTCTTCTTCCTGCATGGGCTGTTGCTTTATTTAGAAATAAACAATTTATGAATTTAGAAATACTTTGGATATTCTGTTGTGCAGTGTCTGTTTTGTACTATATAGTCCGGTATTTCATGCCACGGCAAGCAATATGACGAGAGAAAACAGTGTATTAACTTGCGCGGGAATCACAGGAACACAAGGGAATGTAGAAACACCGGGACATATGGCGATATGTGCTATTCCTGGAAGAGTTGTCGGGTAGCCCAGCTGATTAAGGCGACTGCTCGTGACAAGCAAGAAATCCGGTTTCGAGCCCGATCAGGCACAAATTTTCATTCGTTCTGAAATATCCTACAGGTAATGCTGAACCACGATCGCAATTTCCTAGGTCATGCAGTTGGCTGTTGTCAAGTTACACAGGATGAGCAAAACGAAATGGATCGTAAAATATTTACAACACGGACGCGAATTGATCATTGTTTATGAACAGAAGAACTACCCGTCACAGAAAATGTATCAGTCGGTCGCTATCACATGTCTGCACATGCGCATCTTCCACATGCTCTGACCGAAGCACTTCGCTGTGTCAGTATGTCAGAGTGAGTGAGAGGAGCAGACGTACGAGTATACAGTGACCAGCCGAACCAACGCAAATGGTGCTCACGTTAAAACAGCCTGGGTTCATTGTCGGGTGTTACGCGAAGCAAAATTCGTAGAATATGTGTGCGGAACTGTCTGCGCAAGAATTTGAGACTAGAAGTGTTTTGACAAAACCTCTGGCAAAGTCTGCGATGTAGAACTTAGTGCCAAAAAAAGCGCGAAACGGGCTCTTCAGCGTATAAAAACCGTAACAATCCGAAAAGAGTCCGAATACCAAAAAAGATTCCTCGAAAGCCTGGTACAATGTCAGAAGAGATCTCAACGCCTTTTACCAGTGCAAGTGGTACTTAAGATATCGTCGTATCTGAACGTTCTAAAAGAGGATCTGCATCTATATCCTCACAAATTTACAGAGCTAAATCGGGAAGACGAACTATCGCGAGTTGCGGTCTGTCGGTGCTTTCTTAATGAATTGAAATAAAAAATATTGGGTCCTCAGTTTTTCATCTCTTCATAAGGATGACCTGTCAGGGTGTTTGAAATCACAGAACATACGTCATTATACATCAGCAAATTCCCATCAGTACTCGTTGTTTAATCTCAAAATTGATGTTTGGTAACCAACGGCTGGTGTCCGTATCGTAACACGGTTTTTCCACCAACCTGTTAATACCAACTGATACGTCCAGAAGCTGTTTAATCTATACGTAGATAATCTCACACAAGATGGACGACTGCATGGATATTTACAGCAAGACGGAACAACAGCACACATTTCCTTGACAATCTTACGACGACTGCATAAGCTGTTGGGAGAAGAGAGGAGAAACAACAAGTCAGTGGAATTTCGTGACACTCCTGATCGCCCGATCTCTCTCCTTGTGATTTTTACCTATGGGGCAAATTGAAGGACCAGGTGCACTCAAATAGTTCTCACACACTGAAAAAGCTATAGCAAAAGATTCAAAAGACTATTGCTGTTCACCCCATGAGGCAGAAGTGGTACATTTGTCGGACAGTTGGATATCTCGAGCCCAACGCTGAATCGTAGCCAACTGTGGCCATTTTCGGCAAGGGTGTCGCACAACCACAGCCGGCACGGGCACAACTATCTTAGACGTGAAGTACACATGTGACATAGTAAAAAAACCATTCCGCGGATTTTGTCACTCTGCCACCATAACAATACATTAAAGTAGTTTAACTATTAAAGTGAAAACTCACATGGTGTGGTGACCACCTTAATGAATGCTATAGGCAGCACAACTGCGGCCGTAACACCGTCACCACAGACCACTTGCCAGCCAATGGCAATCGCCAGCACAAGCCATTTATTTATTTATTTATTGTTTCCTGCAGACCTACTCTCTCTCTCCCTAGATTAAAGGGCTATTCGGAAAGTAAGGTCCAATGGATCGCGGAATGGAAACCACAGTGCAAATCCGGTAAAGCTTTGTGCAAATGTACTGGATAGTGTTCTCTAGTATTCCCGTCGATCGCGTAACGTCGCTCTTTTCAATTCTGAGAGTACAGTGAACATGTAAAGATTTCTACAAAATAGTGTCTGTCGCCAAGTATGAGTGTCCGTGAGAGTTTTCACCTGATGTCATGCGGCACACACAACATAACTGTCATGCATTTCCTTCTTCATGACAGTTCTCGGCCGCACACTGCAGGAGCAATGAGGTAGCTCCTGCAGTGTTTTTAATGGGAAGTGTTCGAGAACCCACCATACAGTCCGGACTTCACTCCCTCTGACTTTCATCTCCGCTCGCATAAATCGCTGTGTATGAAGCAACATTTTGGCACAGACAACAAGTCGCAGATCAGCTTAGACAATTTCCAGAAAGCACAGGTGGCTACCTTCTATTACGAGGGTATTGTAAAGTTGGTACAGTGATAAGACACATGTCACAGTCGGAGGTACAACTATTTAGAGGAGTAGCGAAGTGCAGCTAAGTGTTGCACATAAAACTTTTTTGATTTTCACTTTGGTTACCATTTCGCGATCGATCGGACCTTACCGTCATGTCTACTAAATAGATTTCGCAGATCACCAGTAAATCACCAGTTGGCGTAGTGCCAAAGACCCCTGTGAATCTGAGGAGCACACGCTTTTGTGCACGTCGCAGAATTTGCCTGTTCCGCGCGCATCGAAATCAGCGCACACAAATACTTGCTGTATAGCCAGTTACGGACGTGAAAATGGCATCACGAGAGGTTTTCAAAATGGCTCTGAGCACTATGGGACTTAGCTTCTGAGGTCATCAGTCCCCTAGAACTTAGAACTACTTAAACCTAACTAACCTAAGGACATCACACACACCCATGCCCGAGGCAGGATTCGAACCTGCGATCGTAGCAGTCGCGCGGTTCCAGACTGTAGCGCCTAGAACCGCTCGGCCACCCCGATCGGCGAGAGGCTTTCACTGCATGCAGTGGTAGCTTGTAGTTTTCTGTTAAGGCACCGGTAATTTTGTGCATAATGTTGCTTGCTTTGTTTACGACTGTCTGAAAGTGTTAAGTGAAGTTACGCTTTTCGTCTAGTTGAACTCAGAGTTGTCGCATGACTCTTTGGTGATAGAGGTATTTTCTAGTTCAATTGTAGGATTTATACATGATGAAAGTTTACCTATAAGGAGTATGTATGTGGTTTTCTGTGCAGCTATGGTTAGTTTGTTGTTTATGCTCCATCGCTGCATCCGTGAGAGGAACCCATTCATCACCTCCTTCAGCTGAGATTTTGAGTTCCCTAACACCACAGCCAACACCTCACTCCCATGCGCCACCATCCCATCGACTTTATCACATTTTTCCAACTGATAAAAGAGTGATTCATTTATGAAACCCAAAAATACTGGCCCAAAAATAGAACCCTATGGACACCCTTTGGTTGTTAGTTTCATCATTTTCTGTTTGCCGGCTGACAATTCCACAACTCGACTCCTACAGTAAGTATGAAGCTGTAAAATAGATACTCGAGAACCTGTAGTTCACGTATCTGGGCAAACGAAGCGGTCAATTAACGTTGCTGTTACTTTTTTGTTTACATGTGTCTACTCTTTCGATCAACGTGTTAAATTCATCTTCGATACATTTTCATTTACAGAAACCAGTCTGGCACTGATAAAGTCCGTGAATCTCTTTGTGTGAGTGCAACCTATCTTCTGAATCCCTGGCAAGTGTGTTAATCAAAGAGGTTGGTCTACAGCTTTTAGGATTAGCCATACCTTTATCGGTGAACATTTTTATTATGTTAGCTTTTGATAATTTTCAGCTAGCAGGCACCATATACAGTGTTAAGGGATCATTCAGCAGTCTGGTTAGGGATGGAATAATTTGTACTTTTATTTGTTTGGGAACTTCGGCGTGAATATTATTTGGTCCTGAGGTTTCCCGTTTTTCGGTTTCGTTATGACTAAGGTTACTTCTTCTTCAGCGAACGGTGTGGTTTGTAAAGAATCGTTTTGTTAATTCTCTACTGGATATCTGAGTTGCCTGTGGAGTTGGTTACTCTCTTGATTGTCATCCGTGAGGAGTTTACCAAGGAGGTATCCTGCTGACTGTTTCCATCCACGAGTCATAGAGCCATTTTCAGTTTTCATTGTGGATAAAATGAATGGATTTGTTTTTATTTTCTTCTATCAATATTTTATACGGTTTACGCCACACTTCGGTCTTAGCCTCAGGTAGCTTTCCTATTGCATCTTTTTGTACTGATTAAGCAATTCTTGTTATTGCGACAGGTTTGAATAATGTGCCAGATGAGGTGGCTTGATGGCTGCAGTGGGGGATCTCTGTGGTCCCTTATAGCTCGTCTTGTGCGCCCTCTAATGTCCGTCGCCTCGGGTGACCACGGAATGTTCTTTATTGACATGATGGCAGTGTTAGGGATACATCCCAGTTACGCTTTTGTACTAGTTCTTGTAATGCTTGAGCCCTTAGATCTACGAGCGCCTACTTCCTGAATTAAATTGATAATGGATACCATTACAGTTTTTTTTCTGAAAGTTAAATCTTTCTATTATGTAAATTGAAGGTGGAGGGAGGAGAAAGGAAACGAAACGAAAGGAATTATTGATTTTATGTATAAACAGCAGCGACGCGTGAAAGTGTGTTTTGGACCGGGACTTGAACTGCTTACTACAGAGTTGTACTGTGTTTATCGCAATTACGCAAACTATCTCGGCTCGCCTCCCGGTCGATCCACGTTCTCAACGAGCGCCATCTATCTGCAGTCCCTACACATGTCCTCCATGCTCGCTCCTTTGAGATTTCCGCAGCAAGTCGAATGTGCAGGGTTATTACAAATGATTGAAGCGATTTCACAGCTCTACAATAACTTTATTATTTGAGATATTTTCACAATGCTTTGCACACACAAACAAAAACTCAAAAAGTTTTTTTAGGCATTCACAAATGTTCGATATGTGCCCCTTTAGTGATTCGGCAGGCATCAAGCCGATAATCAAGTTCCTCCCACACTTGGCGCAGCATGTCCCCATCAATGAGTTCGAAAGCATCGTTGATGCGAGCTCGCAGTTCTGGCACGTTTCTTGGTAGAGGAGGTTTAAACACTGAATCTTTCACATAACCCCACAGATAGAAATCGCATGGGGTAAGTCGGGAGAGCGTGGAGGCCATGACATGAATTGCTGATCATGATCTCCACCACGACCGATCCATCGGTTTTCCAATCTCCTGTTTAAGAAATGCCGAACATCATGATGGAAGTGCGGTGGAGCACCATCCTGTTGAAAGATGAAGTCGGCGCTGTCGGTCTCCAGTTGTGGCATGAGCCAATTTTCCAGCATGTCCAGATACATGTGTCCTGTAACGTTTTTTTCGCAGAAGAGAAAGGGGCCGTAAACTTTAAACCGTGAGATTGCACAAAACACTTTAACTTTTGGTGAATTGCGTATTTCCTGCACGAATGCGTGAGGATTCTCTACCGCCCAGATTCGCACATTGTGTCTGTTCATTTCACCATTAAGAAAAAATGTTGCTTCATCACTGAAAACAAGTTTCGTTCTGAACGCATCCTCTTCCATGAGCTGTTGCAACCGCGCCGAAAATTCAAAGCGTTTGACTTTGTCATCGGGTGTCAGGGCTTGTAGCAATTGTAAACGGTAAGGCTTCTGCTTTAGCCTTTTCCGTAAGATTTTCCAAACCGTCGGCTGTGGTACGTTTAGCTCCCTGCTTGCTTTATTCGTCGACTTCCGCGGGTTACGCGTGAAACTTGCCCGCACACGTTCAACCGTTTCTTCGCTCACTGCAGGCCGACCCGTTGATTTCCCCTTACAGAGGCATCCAGAAGCTTTAAACTGCGCATACCATCGCCGAATGGAGTTAGCAGTTGGTGGATCTTTGTTGAACTTCGTCCTGAAGTGTCGTTGCACTGTTATGACTGACTGATGTGAGTGCATTTCAAGCACGACATACGCTTTCTCGACTCCTGTCGCCATTTTGTCACATTGCGCTCTCGAGCGATCTGGCGGCAGAAACCTGAAGTGCGGCTTCAGCCGAACAAAACTTTTTGAGTTTTTCTACGTATCTGTAGTGTGTCGTGACCATATGTCAATGAATGGAGCTACAGTGAATTTATGAAATCGCTTCAATCATTTGTAATAGCCCTGTATTTGTGCATCCACACTGAAGGTGGCGAATCAATTATATGAGTACTTGTTGTCTGCTCTTTCGGACATGTCCGGAACAACAGACACCACGCATTCGTGTAATGAAATCTAGCTGCCGCAAGTAGATGTTTTTATATATCTGAATCGGACCTGTTGTATCTAAATGGTGCGTAGTGCCTGTAATTGTTAGTCTGCTCACATTGATTCGTGTGTCTGACAACTTCACTTTGTCCTTGTTCATTTCGTTATGATGCACATACACAGTGCTAGCCGGTAGATTGTCTGCTGGTTGAGTCTGCTCTGTAGTGCGTGTGGCTTGTACATTGTTTACGTAAATTATTCTTCCTGATTCTAGCTTCACAACTGTAATATTTTTGTCACTCTTTTTCGTGTTATAAGTTCTTACTGCGCTGGACGTGTTAGCTGTGTTTCCTTTGTTACTTGTTATCGTTGTTTTTCTGGGAGATTGGGGAAGGCACGCTTCCGGATCTGTGTTCATAACAGTTTTCTTCGTGGTACTTTATACACAAAAGGCATGCGCGAGATATACGTAGGAGGGAGCAATATACTACTTGACTCCTCGGTGAAGATATGTTCTCTAAACTTCAACAAAAGCCCGTACCGAGCTACTGAGCGTCTCTCTTGCAGAGTCTTCCACTGAAGTTTATCTATCATCTCCTTAACGCTTTCGCGATTACTAAATGATCCTGTGACGAAGAGCGCTGGTCTCCGTTGGATCTTGTCTATCTCTTCTATCAACCCCATCTGGTACACATTCCACACCGTTGAGTGGTATTCAAACAGTGGGAGAACAAGTGTATTGTAACCTACTTCCTTTGTTTTACGACTGCATTTCCTTAGGATTCTTCCAATGAATCTCAGTCTGGCATCTCCTTTACCGACGATTAATTTTTTTATGGTCACTCCATTTTAAATCACGCCTAATGCCTACTCCCAGATAACTTATGGAATTAACTGCTTCCATTTGCTGACCTGCTATATTGTAGCTAAATGATAAAGGATCTTTCTTTCTATGTATTCGCAGCACATTACACTTGTCTACCATGCATCAATTCGTTGCATATCCTCCTGCATTTCAGTACAATTTTCCATTGTTACAACCTCTCGATATACTACGGCATTATCCGCAAGAAGCCTCAGTGAACTTCCGATGTTATCCACAAGGTTATTTATATATATTGTGAATAGCAACGGTCCTACGACACTCCCATGTGGCACACCTGAAATCACTCTTACTTCGGAAGATTTCTCTCCATTGAGAATGACATGCTGCGTTCTGTTATCGAGGAACTCTTCAATCCAATCACACAATTGGTCTGATAGTTGATATGCTCTTACTTTGTTCATTAAACGACTGTGGGGAACTGTATCAAATGCCTTGCGGAACTCAAGAAACACGGCTTCTACCTGGCAACCCGTGTCTATGGCCCTCTGAGTCTCATGGACGAATAGAGCGAGCTGTTGTTCCGTAAATATGGAAGGGTTCTTAATTAATGGATGTGAATGTAATCTATGCAGTCTGGAGATGGTCTCGGTTTATATCCAGTACTAGGAAACAAAGGAACCATTTTATCGCTCATACATTATACTGGATAAACGTAGTAACAAGTCAAATATATGTTGTTGACCTGTGAGGCTGCTTAAAAAACAAAACAAGTATTCAATTGCTGGACTAATCTAGGCTGATCACTTAAAACTTTATGACCACTGCCTTCCACCATAATAAATGCCACTTGGTGGCACTGGGACCCTAATGAGCTGAGGAAAGTATACTACTGGCCATTAAAATTGCTGCACAAAGAAGAAATGTAGATGATAAACGGGTATTCATTGGACAAATATATTATACTAGAACTAACAAGTGATTACATTTTCACGCAATTTGGGTGCATAGATCCTGAGAAATCAGTACCCAGAACAACCACCTCTGGCCGTAATAAGGGCCTTGATACGCCTGGGCATTGAGTAAAACACAGCTTGGATGGCATGCACAGGTACAGCTGCACATGCAGCTTCAACACGATACCACAGTTCATCAAGAGTAGTGACTGGCGTATTGTGACAAGCCAGTTGCTCGTCCACCATTGACCAGACGTTTTCAATTGGTGAGAGATCTGGAGAATGTGCTGGCCAGGGCAGCAGTCGAACATTTTCTGTATCCAGAAAGGCCCGTACAGGACCTGCAACATGTGGTCGTGCATTATCCTGCTGAAATGTAGGGTTTCGCAGGGATCGAATGAAGGGTAGAGCCACGGGTCGTAACACATCTGAAATATAACGTCCACTGTTTAAAGTGCCGTCAATGTGAACAAGAGGAGACGGAGACGTGTAACCAATGGCAACCCATACCATCACGCCGAGTGATACGTCAGTATGGCGATGACGAATACACGCTTCCAATGTGCGTTCACTGCGATGTCGCCAAACACGGATGCGACCATCATGATGCTGTAAACAGAACCTGGATTCATCCGAAAAAATGACGTTTTGCCATTCGTACACGCAGGTTCGTCGTTGAGTACACCATCGCAGGCGCTCCTGTCTGTGATGCAGCGTCAAGGGTAACCGCAGCCATGTTCTCCGAGCTGATAGTCCATGCTGCTGCAAACGTCGTCGAACTGTCCGTGCAGATTGTTGTTGTCTTGCAAACGCCCCCATCTGTTGACTCAGTGATCGAGTCGTGGCTGCACGATCCATTACAGCCATGCGGATAAGGTACCTGTCATCTCGACTGCTAGTGATACGAGGCCGTTGGGATCCAGCACAGCGTTCCGTATTACCCTCCTGAACCCACCGATTCCATATTCTGCTAACAGTCATTGGATCTCGACCAACGCGAGCAGCAATGTCGCGATAGGATAAACCGCAATCGCGATAGGCTACAATCCGACCTCTATCAAAGTCGGAAACGTGATGGTACGCATTTCTCCTCCTTACACGAGGCATCACAACAACGTTTCACCAGGCAACGCCGGTCAACTGCTGTTTGTGTATGAGAAATCGTTTGGAAACTTTGCTCATGTCAGCACGTTGTAGGTGTCGCCACCGGCGTCAACCTTATGTGAATGCTCTGAAAAGCTGATCATTTGCATTTCACAGCATCTTCTTTCTGTCGGTTAAATTTCGCGTCTGTAGCACGTCATCTTCGTGGTGTAGCAATTTTAATTGCCAGTAGTGTATATGGGCGGAGAAGAGAGAAATGGAGAATCATTTTAGCGACGATACGGGTAACAAATGGGGAAATCATCCGTCATAAGCCACTTTGATAATGGCAAATTGTTGTGAGCCGGCGCTTTGGAACGTGCATCCCGGAAATGGCGAGAATGATCGGCTGTTTGCTTGGTTCTGTGGTGGAGCGTCAATAGAAAGTGGTTGAAGGACCGTAAAACCACGAGTAAGCGACAAGGTACTGGACATCCGTACCTCATCACAGAACGTGGAGGACGGACGCTTACTCGATCTGTAAAGCAGAACAGGCGTCGATCTGACGACAGAGTATAATGCTGGTGAAGGTACAAGTGGTTCGGAGCACACCGCACCGCGCATTCTGTTGACTTGAAACTCCGCAGTAATTGTCCCTTACAAGTTCCCATGTTGACCTAATGACACCGTCAGTTACGATTAAAGTGGACAACAGATCGTCGATATTGGACAGTGGATCAGTGCAAATACGTCGCCTAGTCGGGTGAATCACGTGTATTGTTACAAGTCGATGGTCGTCTCTGGATCCAGACGAACGGCTGCACGAATAATCAACCGCGCAACTGATGTAGGTTGGTGGGGGCAACAATATGCTAGGGGAGACAATCACTTGAGACTCCATGCGACGTGTGATAGCAATGGCAGGTGCCATGACATCAGTTGACAACATGAGAATTATCTCGAGCCACTTGCATCTTTTGACTCTTGATGTCTTGTCCGACCGCGATTACATCATCCAGCAGGATAGCTGTCTGCGTGACCAAGTCATAGTCGTGCTACAGTGGTTTTAGGAGCGTGCTAATGAACTCATGGTTATGTCTTGAGCAAAAAATTCGTCCGATATGAACCAGATCGAACATACGTATCTGGGATGCTACCGGGCGCCAGCTAAGTGCCCACAAACCACCGCCTTGTAAATGACAGGAATTCCATTTCCATGTAAGTAGCAACACATGCATCTACATACCTACTCACGACTTTTGAAGTACATGCCACCCAGAATCGCTGCAGTATTGCGTTACGAAGTTGGACCAACACGCGGTTAAGAACGTGGTCATGTTTTGGTTCAACAGTGTATCAGACTGTGTTTCTAAGTTTGGAAAAACATGAATGGGAAGGATTAATTCAGAATGGACTGAGACCAGAATATAGCCTACCACTCATCTTACTGAGTCAGTACATCGATCAAATAGTAAAACTAACTAAGGACGAATTAGGAAAATTAATGAAAGTTCAGGGAAAAACGAAAATTCTAAGATTTGGTGATGTCATTGTCGTTCTCGAAGTGACGTATACGACTTGGAAGATCACTTGAACGGCTCTAATTGTGTCTCGAAAAGAGGTTATAAAGTGAACTCTAATAAAAGTGAAAGATGGATAATGCCGTGTAGTGGAATTAACTCAGCTATTGTTGTGTGAATTAGATGAGGAGAAACGACGCTAAAAATACTAGACAAGTTTTGCGATTTCGGCAAGAAAAAGATGGTGGGAAAAGTAAAACTGATACAAAATGTAGACTGTCAGAGGCACAAAAAAATTTTTGAAAAAGGTAAAATATTAGTGTGTATATAAATGTAAGTGTTCCGAAATTTTTTCCGAATGTATTTGTTTCAACTGTAGCTTTATACGTATGTGAAACAACAACCGATACAGACAAAATGAAAATAGATGATTTTGAAATGTGATGCTGCAGAACAATTCTAAAGATTAGATGGTTAAATCGAATGATTGATAAAGGAGGAAGGAAGAAGGAAGATTAGTGTTTGACGGCCCTTCGATGACGACTTCATTAGAGACAAGTCATAAGCCCGGATTTTTTTTTAAAGGATGGGGAGGAAAATAATCCGCTTCCCTTGATAGGAAACATTCCGGCATTTGCCTTGAGCGATTTAGGCAAATCGTGGAAAACGTAAATGTAGATGGTCAGAAGCGGATTTGTACCGTTGCCCTATCGAATTCGAGTTCAGGGTGCTAACCACCTTGCCGCTTCACTTGGGGACTTTTGAAGAAGGCATATAGAATATAATTAGGGAGAAAGTGCTATATTCTCTTTTCTCTGTGAGGCACTGGTTGGATTAAAGAAGAAGCTGTGAACATTAGGCTTCTTCTTTACTTTAAGTAAGGCATTTGATGTTTGATTGTGTTGAACACAAAATATTTCTAGTATTACAGGTGGCCCTAAAATATTTCTGTTTGTTCATGACACTAGCATGGTAGTGCAGGATGCTGAGAGCATCATAAGGAATGTATCAAATAGTGCAGTTCAAGACATAAGTTAATGGCTTGTAGAAAATAAATTGATGCTAAATCGCATTAACACTCAGTTTTGATAGTTTTTAATACGCACGCTAAAACTGACATTTTGATTACAAAGAACTGGCATATGATTACTGAGTCTGAACGATTCAAATTCTTAGGTATTCAGACAGATGATAAGCTGTTATGAAAACCCTATGTTCAGGATCTTGTTCAAAAACTAAATGTTACTACATATAGCAATACAAAAATATCTACAGTAACAGATAGTCCAGCACAGAAATTAGTCTACTTTGCTTATTTTCATTCGATTATGACATACAGAATTATGTTCTGGGGCAAGCTTCACACTCAAAAAGGGTATTTTTGGCTCAGAAGCGTGCAGTTCAAGCAATGTGTTGTGTAAGTTTGTAAACCTTTGTTCGCCTCTTTTCAGGAGTCTGAGAATTCCATAACGTTGGCCTCTCGTGTATAGAGGGTGTAACGAGTATAAGGACAGAAATTTTTATACATGGCACCATAATACATACACACATCGGTGTGTAGGTCGTTTTTCTCTGCAGAGAACAGTTATCCCAAAAACAAAAAAAATTGTTCAAATGGCTCTGAGCACTATGGGACTCAACTGCTGAGGTCATTAGTCCCCTAGAACTTAGAACTAGTTAAACCTAACTAACCTAAGGACATCACAAACATCCATGCCCGAGGCAGGATTCGAACCTGCGACCGTAGCGGTCTTGCGGTTCCAGACTGCAGCGCCTTTAACCGCACGGCCACTTCGGCCGGCTATCCCAAAAACATCTCACGAAATTTTCGACCTGATGTTTCCTGCATGGCCGTACATCGGCTGCAAAGTGAACGACGCGTCATACGGACTACCCGTTTTGCATCCACGCATCCATACTTCAGTACCTGGCCTACTGCCCAGGGGAAAAAAAGACACTAATGGCTTGCTTGTGACACGTGTACGTGGAGGTACTACCCAGCCTAAAAACATACGAGTTGTAATAGCAAATATGATAGTCCAACATAGAAATTATTCTACTTTGCTAATATTCATTCGCCAATGATATACAGCATTACAATCTGGGTCCATGATGCCAATACTAATGTAAGGTTGTTCGGTACACTGTACTCAGTCACTAACATACCCCGCGTCCGGCCGTCCCGATTTAGGTTTTCCGTGATTTCCCTAAATCGCTCCAGGCAAATGCCGGGATGGTTCCTTTGAAAGGGCACGGCCGACTTCCTTCCCTGTCCTTCCCTAATCCGGTGAGACTGATGACCTCGCTGTCTGGACTCCTCCTCCACAACAACCCAACCACTAACATACCACCTACAATCTTTGGTTTCTTTAATGTCGTTTGTTGTTAACAATATGAGCTTAATCCCAAGGATTAGCAAGTTAATACCAGGCAAAATTCCAATCTACATCTGGATCGTACCTCCTTGTCTCTTCTACAGAAAGGCGTGCAGTACTCCGCTGCGTTCATTTTCAACAAGCTGCTGCAAGAATTAAAAAAGTCTTAGCAGCAGTCCATGCACTTTCAAGTCAAAAGTGAAGAATTTCTTTATGACTCACCGCTTCTATTCTTTCGGGGAGTTGCTGGAAAAAAAATTAGCAAATTACTGAGTCACATTGATGATAACGATTGTATATAATCAATAGCTTGTCGTCTACGTAAGATTTGTGTAAATCTTATTTGATTTATTATAAATTCTTGTGATGTTAATTTCATGTACTGAATCGTTCCTTCATCATGGAGATTAGTTTCTCACATAACTAGACGTGATACACATTAAATAAAAATAAATTTACCCACTTCTTGACTAAAAGAAGGGTTAAGACAAATCTTGAGGAATCAAGGAATTTGGAAAAGCAAATGTGGGGAGTAGGGGTAAATATAGTAGAGGGAGACCGAGGCTTGAATATAGTAAGCAGCTTCATACGAATGCAGTAGTTATGTATGTATGAAAAGTCTCGCACAAGACAGAGCCCCATGAAATTAGTTTTCGGATTGATGACAACAACAACAATTCGTTTTTTGCCCCAGTATTATACCTGTTGCAGGGGATTAAATGTTATATTAAGGTGGTGGATAACCGTTGCTACGACCGCCTGAGTGGCCCATTTTCATCCTCTGCACCAACAAGTTCTCTTCAGGAGCGTTTTGGCTTTTAGAAGAGTCGGGGAGTGTAAACCAAACATTCTAGGCTACTTTATGAAAGTCTGTTTCGTAGCAGAGACGGTATTTTTCTTTTTGTACTCTGTGTTTGATTTGACCATAAAAAGTTGCCGAATCGTAGCCGCTGGGTTTCCAGATGGTGCCAAAGAAATTTTATAGACCAGTGAGGTCGTCACATTCCCATTCTGTTCGATTGTCTGAAGCAGCCAGTCCGTCGCACAGTCATTTCGTAGCGCAGTACGGACATCTACTACAGCCACTTTGCCACGAAATGGTCGTCACGAGTTTAAGTATCGGGCTACGCGGTTACAGGAAGCATAACTCTCTCTGATAATCCCATTAAATTCTGGCTACGCAGCCGTGCAAATTCCAACACCTCCACTGATATTTCGGCAGCGTATATTCCGGCTATCCTCGGAGTGAGCCAAGATAAAGTTTGCTCGCTTCGATTCGCACTCCGTGTGTCCTCCTGCGGTTTCAAAGACGTGAAAAATGCTGAAGCACAGATTCTTGAGAAGATTACCAGGTAAATTCCTACTCCACGTGTCATACAGTTGCAAAATTTATCTCGCTCGCACTGATTTCCTTCCTCACTTTAGTTATCTAAAGTTATGGAAAATCATACTTCAGAACTTTACTTATAATACGACCACGTGGCGGAGCCAGGTAGACTTCAGTGTAGCACTAATGTCTTTCCATATTCTAATTTAATGTTAAACTAGAATGTGTATTGAATCTTTGTATTTTTGTCCATATTATTGATTTGGTGGTAGTTTTGTTGTCATCTCAAGGTCCAGTTAATTACTATTCTGAGCGTAAATGTACCTTAACGTCGAAAATGTGCATCCCTATAGGGCCTAAATTTGGCACTCGAGTTAATTTCTTATCGCTGTTCGGTACTTACTATTCATAACTGTGCTTCATAGAAATAAATAATTACATTAAATGATGATGAAGCATCACGCCGGCGTGGAAGTCAATAGTTGAAACAAACGGAGAGTCCAAGAGTAACCGTAACGCAACTCTTGCCTCAATCTTGTCCGGCTTTTGTCGACTTGGCAACGCCTTACACTCTTACGTGACAAATTAAGAGTACTTTGGAAACATCTTAAATCTGAAGCATTTACTTATTTCAGGTAGGTAAATTTATGTAAAACGTCAGATATTGCTGAAGAAATAAATGGCAGATTTAGTAATTTGAAGACACTAGCCCCTTTATTTTCATATCGGGAAAATCGGTTCGCTGTTGATGTTGTATAGGATGGCTGTGCCGTTTAACCTTCAATTTAAAAGGATTCAGAAGCTGTAGGGTTGGAAGTACTGGAACTGCAAGAGGATGAATAACTCAGTAAACTGGCTGAAGTTGTTGAAGTACTCAATTCTGGAAAAAGGTTCTTTCCCTATGAAAGATACCCTCTAACAAAAGAGTGTGCTGAGAGACAGATCTCATATTTTTAGACCACTTGTTTATGAGAATTACTGTACTCAACACACGTTCAGTAAATTAAAAAAAAAACTGTCTGAAATAACTGAACAATGTTTAATTGAAAATGTGAGAACGACACTCACCAGTTATCATTTAGATTTCAAACAGTACAGAGCAGAAACGAACACTAGAATCTACATCTTAGGGGTACTGCATGTTATCTGATATTTTGTAAATGCTATAAGTTCCCAAATGAAAAATATAAATGTGTCTTCATTGTTGTTGTTGTTGCGGCCTTCAGTCATACGACTAGTCTGATACAATTCTCCTCACCAGTCTATCCTGAAAGAACCTCGTCATCTCTGAATAACTACTACAACCTACATCAATTTGAATCTGCTTACTGTATTTATGCCTAGGTCTCCCTGTATAATTTTAATCCTCCCCCCTTCCTACCCGCTCCCCCCTCTCTCTGTCTGTCTCTCTGTCTCTCTCTCTCTCATACACACACACACACACACACACACACATACACACACACACACATACACTTCTTTCCGTTAGCAAATTGTCGATTCTTTGACGCAACAGGATATGTCATATCAGTCGATACCTTCTTTTAGCCAGTTGCGTCAAAAATTTCATTTTTCTTTAGCTCGATTTAGTGCTTCACCGTTAGTTATTTGATATACCCATCTAACCTCCAACATTCTCCTGTAGCACCACATTTCCAGCTTTCTATTCCCTTCTTGTCTGAACTGGTTACCGTTCACACTTCACTTCTGTACAAGACAAAACTCCAGACAAAACCTTGGGAAAAGTCTTCCTGACACTTATATTCGTATTATATGTTAAGAAAATCCTCTTTTTCAGAAATACTTTTCGTGCTGTTGTCAGTTATTTTTCTGCCCAAATAGCAAAAACCATCCATCACTTTTGGTGTCTCACTTCCTAAGCTAATTCTATCAGCATCATCTTATTGAATTCTGCTACATTCCATTAAAAATGTTTTACTTTTCTTGATGTTCACCTTATAATCCCTTTTAAAGGCACCATCCATTGCGTTCAACTGTTATTCCAAATCCTTTGCTGTCTCTGACAGAATAACAATGTCATTGGTCAACCTCAGACTTTCTGTTACTTTTCCCTGAACTTTAATTTCCTCTTCTTGGATTCCTTTGCTGCTTACTCAATGAATAACACTGGGGATAGGCTGCAATTCTCACACTCTTTTCTCAACAACTGCTTCATAAAAATCTTTTTATTAATGTTAACTGAATTCTGTAAACATTGATCTCTACGAATCCGTTCCACAGGTTTGTGGCACTATCTCTGGTAAGGTCAGTGGCGGACCATATAGTCTTTGGTATCTATAGTCAGGGGATCAGTAGTGATGGTTCCAACTTAAAAACCTACGGATACGTAAACAGAGACACTTGAAATTTGCGACTGGTTTCAGAGTAACTATATCGCTTCATTTCATCTAATTAGCCACATTAGATGACCTGTCTTTATGTTCAGGGTTAGCTGCCAGGCTTTATATCATACGCTGAACATCTGCGTTCATCTTCATACATAAAATGCTTCAGGAGGAGTAATTTCGGAACGAAACGAGTGGGTTAAATGAAAGACTGAAATCGAGAGCGGGAAACATGACAGAAGTGTTCATTCATATTTCGGCACTGGTTCCTGGGCTAGTGTGCCCGTGTGACTCAGCAACTGTCATCGCCGCTCCTCCGACCCGCTTCATTATTCAAGATGTGGGCAGCACGCACTACTGCGACCGTTGCCAAGAGCTGCAGGCTGACTACAATGTGTCTGACCTAGTCAATGAAACGCGTTGTGAACCACGGGCGGGAATTTTTTGTGGAGGAAAGGAGCGGCGGTGATGTTTTTAGAAGCCCAATGTGGGAGCGCCGCCGCGGCCTACGCGCCTGTGACACGGCACGACGCTGAGGAATGCGCTAAATATACGGCCGTGGGCGCCTGGACTTAGCCCAGATATCGCCCCCGCTACAGCTGCTCGCTACTTGACTCAATGGGCTCGTCACCCGTCACTCCAGTTTCCACTTACATGTGACGCTCGCTCTCAAGCAAAACTGAAGCGCGGCTGCCTGAAGTTGATTTTATTCTCTAATGCTTTATTATATAGCATATTTGCTGTACAGTTACATAAAATTCTAGGACTCGATCCCGTTCATATTGCTGTAATCTAACTGAATGTACTTTTTAGTTGAGAGCACGTTTGATGCAGTCTCTTGTGCAGTTATTGAAGAAGATAGAAATAAGGGTTAGAGTTGAATGTCTCTTCGACCAAGAGCTCATTGGACGCGAGGCAGTAAGATTAGGTTCAAATTAAAGATTTATAGAGACCACTGAAAACCTAAACTGGATGACTCGATAGATATCTGGTCCCGCTTCTTCCCAAAGCTAGTCGTTTGATTAAAATTTCTCGATATGTAACAATCTGATCGTTTAGTATGTTTAATTCTTCAGGACACATTTACACATATTCCTCGTTTTCCCTTTATGTACAACAAAAAAGTGAAGCACCCATAGATGACATAATAGGATGTCAATGTAACTTTGTAAACATACACACCACCGACGGCTATGTGAATGATTAGAGCTGCAATTCTCCGTGACAGATGTCACTTGAGCGTTGATCGTGACAGAGTTCGAATAGTAGGTCTTCGAATGACAGTCCGTAGCTCGTGGTCTAGTGGCTAGCATTAACGCTTCTAGAACGTGGGGTCCCGGTTTCGATTCCCGGACGCGTCGGTGATTTTCTCCGCCCGGCGACTGCGTGTTTGCGTTGTCCTTATCATTCATCATCATTCGAAAAAATGAGCAGACTTGACAGTGAAAAGATTGGGATTTTGTACGGGCGCCGATAACCACGCAGTTGAGCGCCCAACAAATCAAATATCATCATCCCAATGACAGGTTGGTCGAATCGTGCACTGTCCATTTTTGTGGGGCACTTGAGTTTGACAATGGCCGGATGTTGAATTGCATGCGAACGTGAGGGCAGGCATACTTGTCGTCTAGTTCCCGGCTGACCACGTATAACGAATGTTTTAAAAATCTCTTCCTCGTGACGTTTTCATGTATTAATATTAATAGGAGCGAGTGAAAATCATAATTTGTTTGAATATACATATAAAATAGGTATAAATGTGAGAATAATGACTAGAATCTAATTGGTTTTTTAAGAATTTATTTCGTTGTAACTCTTGTAATTTTTACAGGTTCTGCTTTACCATTAGAAGACGCGTGCGTGTAGAACAAAGGTGGGGAAGGCGAGCCATCAATCTGTTCTTCCTTAGTTCCTCGGTTTTTATTTTAAGATTCAGGATGACTTCTCTTGTCTTGAACGCTTTATTAGTCAAATGGTGCCTTTGATGGATAGGTATGACCTACATCTAATTTGTTGTTCAAACGAGTTTACTTAACTTTCAAACGAAATGGACAAAACTTTTGCAGATTTTAACGTAGACCATTTTGTTTGCTTTTCCTAGTGTGGAATTTGAAGATGGCAAATTTATCGCCGAAAACAGTTTTTGATTGTTATCGTAGTATGTGGTTGCGCATAAAATAACAGTAAGTGTAGTCTTTAGTTCAAAAAAATTGGTAGGGATAGGACTTTAAAACATTCCCAAGGATGTCCAGTCCTACCAATACAGCATTTTACCGTTCACTTTGTATCTTGAAGAGATAAAAGTCTATCATCTTTTTTTTATATATATAGATTTGGGGTACAAATCTTTGAGCACCTTACAGACGTACATGGAGGCGAATAATCATTTTTTTTATCTAAAAATTCTGTATATTCACAGGGAGATACACACACACATACACACACACACACACACAAACACACACACACATAGAGAGAGAGAGAGAGAGAGAGAGAGAGAGAGACAGAGAGAGAGAGAGAGAGAGAGAGAGAGAAGAGAGAGCAATAGGGAGGGAGATTAAGAGAGAGATTATTTCGAAATGCAAGTAAAAACAATAAATTGCGATTTATTAAGCACCGAGACATATGGAAAAATTCAGATATTTTCTTTCCAGATATATTTGTGCTCAAATCATTTTCTGTATGTTCTTTCCTGTGTATCTTAATTTCGCTAGCTTCTAGTCATATCGACAATGATGATACATTGTACATTACTTCAGACGAATACTCAGAAAATATTCAATGATGAATATTCCAAAACTGAGATCAAGAATAGGAAGAGCAAAAACAAAAAAAAGCTGTTATCTACGTGCATCCCTTCTTATAGATTGTGAAACAACGCAATGTTTGCAGCTGACTTGTTGGTATGATACCGTTGTGTAGAAGATTAGTCACTGCAACGAACATGACTCAAGCTACCACATAACTACATGTGTCGGAGAAAAAGAGCTACATTAATCCCAAATTGCTCTTCTGTGAATAGGTATTAGGAACTGACGCATTCGACTGTTACTTTTGCAGAATAATACTGCGAGGATTAAAACGTGCGCGAAAAGTGGAACATATCAAAGGATAGAAACAGAATATTATCCAAACGTACTTACAAACTCCAGAGGTACTTAGAACAGTGTTCCCTTCAGACCAGGACAAACAAGAGGATCCTGTGTCTGTGCTAAAACTTTGGGACATTTGGACAAGTTAAATGATTAGCAAAGTACTGAATCAACAAAGACTTGAATACCAGCGATACCAGCGAGTAATTCAAGCGTGCAGTTGATGACTGGCATTAGTGTGGTGTTTTGCAAGGAAATGGAAGGCTTAGCTATGGACAGGTTCTACGAGGAATATTGGAGTATCATGAGTGATAATACCCGTTTTGGGTCAGTGTGAAGGTGAAAATTTTTCGAGAGAGTTTTACTCTGGAGGGAGTCAGCAGAACTTATATACAGCGCCGTAGTTCGTCTTATAGTTACAAGTGTCGTTATCTGTTTGAGTTAGACTAAGCCCTATGGCTTCGTAAGATGTCATATCTGGATTACAAGGATTTTCGGGGCCGATATTCACTGTGATGAACGACTTGAGCGAAGCGTAAGACTTGCGATAGTAAAGGCGCTATCGTCCACCGATGGCTCCAAGAGCTGTTATTGTTGTGGACTGGCAAGACCGTCAATCCACTAGGAGGAAGGCGAAAGGCACGCGTTTAAGCTCACGCAGGTTGGCGTGAGGTCTGGAACAGGTAAAGTAATTGAGACTAGCAAATAAAGTACGTAGCTGCGGGAATACTTAACTTTAATCCATAATTGGTAAACATCGGTCTGACGGTACATGCATCACAAGATAAATAGCAAATGACAATGGCGCCTTGCTAGGTCGTAGCAAATGACGTAGCTGAAGGCTATGCTAACTATCGTCTCGGCAAATTTGAGCGTAATTTGTCAGTGAACCATCGCTAGCAAAGTCGGCTGTACAACTGGGGCGAGTGCTAGGAAGTCTCTCTAGACCTGCCGTGTGGCGGCGCTCGGTCTGCAATCACTGATAGTGGCGACACGCGGGTCCGACGTATACTACCGGACCGCGGCCGATTTAAAGGCTACCACCTAGCAAGTGTGGTGTCTGGCGGTGACACCACAGTTATACTGTATGTGTTAACAACATAGGACCGCTCATGTTACATTCACATGAATATCTTAGTGTACATGTTTTTTTGTTACCTTCCTCCTACCAAAATGCTGCTTAACTGTATAACGTGAAAGACTGACGAATGATTGCGTAGCGCAGGATGTTGGTTGAGTTGTTGTGGATGAACATGGAAATAAAAGAAACAGAGAAGAATAATTCGAAGAAGTGCAATGTAGCTAGAACTCTCCGGAAATCAATTTTTGTGCACTCCAAAGAAGTCAGTCTTGTAACCAATAATGTGTTACACCATGCTTTACTACTACAGCAGTATTCTGTCCAAGAGCCAGCCTTTCCACTTAGTTCAGAAACACTTAAGTTAAAATTCTTTGCTTCTTTATTAACGCATGGTAAATATTGAGTATCCATAATGTAAGTCCAGCTAGAGAATTAAAAGTACATAATATACAAGAAAAAAGTTAATTTATAGTGGTAAAGGCGCTATCGTCCGCCGATGGCTCCCAGAGCTGTTATACTGTATGTATTAACAACACAGGACCGCTCATGTTACGCTCACATGAATATCTTAGTGTAAAAGTTTTTTTGTTGCATTCCTCCTACTAAAATGCGTGACTTGTCAGGTGTTTTAGGATGCCATTTCTACAAGATTGGCATCCGTGCTGAGACAGTTGTCATAACGATTCATAGTATTTTAGTCTCAGTGATGCTACCCGTGATGATAACAGCTAAGTACAGCTAACAGCTAATCGTGGACGTAATCGTCACCACATGTTAACATGTCACGTTGCTTTTATTAATCGGGCAATTCACTGAGCATTGTGTCGCAACAGGTGTTAGCGTTGATGGTTGCGTCACGTTTCATTTAAAAAGTAGCCTCATTTGCTCCAAATCAGTACAATGGAGATTATGAGTGTCCAGAACCGGTCTAATTTTGGTCTTACGTGACGCGTCCGTGTACCTCTATTCAACGGGAAATCAATTTGTTTCCATAGACTCGTATGACACGCGTTTCATTACCATTCACAATGAGCTTCAAAAATTCATTACTCTCCTTACAGCACCGAGTCGAAAACAGCAATGCACAACTGATTCGTAGCTTTGCGTACTCATCTACCCCCGAACATGAGTTCCAACACACGTAGCTTGTTGAAGTAGAGCCTATCACAGTGGTACGCAGTAGCGACCGAAAAATTAGAGGAAAATGCGCAGAGTGGGCATGATAAATCGACAATCCTACTCCATCTTCCCTTCCATAAAGTGGAACAATTCGTCGGCTACGAGAGACGGCTGTCCACTGTGTTCCTTGTCGTGCTAATTATTCCGCGCCCGCTTTTTACCATTAGCACATTCATAATCCGCTGGGCATATAATTCACAGATCTGACAACCACTTCCTTGCATTAAAAAAAGATATGACTGAGCACATTTCACATGTGGCATGGCATCGATTTTCCTGAAAATCATCGAAACCATTGTTATACCAACTATGATAGTAAAGTCTCGGTCTCTGAAATTGGCTCTTACAGTCGGTGCACACGTACACTATGAGACTGTTCAATATACATTTCATAAATAACAAAGCGAATATATCTCCTGGACTGCACTGATGCAGTGTTGCTGCGTTTTTTAACGAAAGCCACACAGCTAACCTAGTTCGTCGGAAGGATTTTTGATATTGTGGATATTGGCACTTTGAACAAGTCAGTCCACCCAGTTTCTTGGAACTATAACGCAGTGGTTATTGATTTGTGGAGAGGAGTATTATGGTACTGGTACAGGAAAGGCAACACGTTTGCCACAGCCTTGGAAGAATTCCGAAAATATTTTACTTTAGATTAGATAGAGCGAATGTTGATATATTGGCACGAACTATTTACAGAAGAATCGAAAAATTAATAGAAACCGATAGTGGGAGAGATCAGTTTGGGTTCGGGAGAAAAGTAGGAACACGTGAGGGCAAACTGACCCTATGACTTATCTTAGAGGATAGACAGAAGAAACGTAGAACTACATTTACAGCATCTGTACACTTGTGACAACGCTGACTCGAATACACTATATGAAATTATGAATCTGGTAGGCGTAATGTGCAGGGAACGAAATGTTATCTGCGACTTGTATAGAAGCTAGACTGCAGTCATAAGAGACGAAGGATATGAATGGGAAGCAGTAGTTGAGAATGCAATAACGCGGTATTTTACCCTCTCCCCGATCTTATTCAATCTGTACATTGAGCAAGTACTAAAGGAAAATAAGGAAAAAGTTGAAAAGGGAATTAAAGTCAAGCGCGAAGAAATAAAAACTTTGAGGTTTGTCAGTGACGTTGTAGTTCTGTTAGATGTGGCAGGGAACTTGGAAGAGGAGTTGAACAGAATGGATAGTCACAAAGGAATTGAAGACATCAGCTGCCAGTAGACATTGATTTATATCAATGAGACGAGTTGAAAATTTGCGCCGAACCGGAATTTGAAACCGTGCTTGCTTCTCACTAGTCGCAAGCGTTGACCACTACGCCATCCAGACACAATGGTCACCACAACCACATGGACTACCCTAGCACGCCTCCCATCAGACCCAAATTTTTAACTTTTTAATCAAACGATGCTTACAGAATTCGTTTAAGGAATGAGACTCTAAAAATGGTTGATGGATTTTACTATTTGAGTAGCAAAATAACTGATGATGGCTGAAGTAGAGAGGAAATAGGCTATAGCAAAGAAAGTGTTTCTAAATGAGAGGAATTCCTTAACATAAAATAGAAATTTAAGCGTTAGGAAGCCCTTTCTGAAGGCATTTCTTTGGAGAATAGCATTGTGCAGACGGTAAGCAGTTCACATCAGAAGAGAATAGAAGATACTGAAATGTGGTGCTATAGAAGAATACTATAAATGTGAATATTACTAGGCCATCTACAGATTGTTGTTTAGATATTTTTCGAAAACCATGTGGACTCTTGCCATCCGCACACACATCATAGTTCTTTTTCCCTGTCAATGTTTAACAGGTTAGCTAACCTTGATTTAAGCCCAGCATGTGTTAAAAAAAGAAATTTATGCAATCACACAAATAGGTCTGAAAAATTGTTACAGTTAACGTCTGACACGGAGCATTTGTGTATTGGTTTTCAATAGAAGGGCGGCGGGCGGGCGGGAGGAAGGGTGGGTGTAGGGAAACCTATGCCCGATCCTCCCTAGAATCCACCTAAACTTGCATCTGCAGCCTACACAGCGCATTTCCGTGAACGAATTGCCATGCCTTTAAAAAAGCTCGTATACAAATTGGCTTCCAGACGCGCAAGAAAACTAAGACAGTTTTGCGTACATCTGTAGACAATAAGATGGATAAATTTACAAAGTTTGGAGTATATAAAATCACTTGTGGATCCTGTGATAGTGTTTACATTGGGCAGACAGGGCATGACTTTTTAGCCAGAGTCAGAAAACACTAATTAAAACACTACTGCTATGGGTTGTGATCTCAGTGACAACAAGCATCGTTTAGATACTACTGACAAATCGCTAGCGATCTTACATATGGAACCAACAGGCATTTTGATGCTAACCAACATGGAATCTTAAATGAACAGATCCACTCCCACAGGAAATGGGTTTTCGATATGTTGCAAGATTTGTTATGAGCGTGTCTGTGTGGTACCAACGTCTGATTCTGAAAACGCTTCTTTACCGTGTTACCGTTTAATTTTAATATAGTGCATCTCCCCTGCCCACGTCTTCCTTCTCCTCCCCCTGCCCCTCCCCCCTCTAATTTCTACTGTTAATGTACTATATTTTATGGTTTCGGATGTACAATTACAGTATGTATTTTATACTTTTAGTTTACAAAGACGCTACGATTGTAACATCTAACGGTACAAGGCACCAAGTAACATTTCTTAGTTATATGTGCATAAGACGTGTAACCTTACATGATCGATTTTTGCTTATACTACAACAATATTTCGTATGCTATGTGAAACACTGATTTCCTCCTCTCCTTCCCCCTTTATACCGTCAGTGTTTTATATTATGTGGTCTGAGATGTACGATTACGATGAGTATTTCATACATTGAATTTACAGCTATTGTAAAGCGTCACAAGACGCTAGGATATTAACGTTTGACGGTCAAGGCACCATGTAATATTTCTTCGTTGTATATGAACATGACGTGTAATCGGCCACGACTGATTTTGGTTGTACTAAAATATTTTCTAGGTTTCATCAGAAACTGGTTGCGTTCATTAACAGAAGGTGATTCTTCTATCTGTTGTAAGCGCAGTATCGCGTGGGGCCTTTCCTACTTTCTGGTTCCGGATTTGAGTGTGACAGACGGATCGTCCTAATTTTAACAAATATATTATATTCCTCTTCGCCTGTCGTACATCCTCTATTTAAATTTACGGCATATGTTTGTATTGCTATTTTATATTTTGATTTTATGTCGCTTGTCATATTGCAGTTATGTGATTGTAGCTTTTGACCATGTGTGGCGCCAGCTTTTATCACTGTAAAGCCGTCATTGCCATTTGTGTAAACAAACATTTCTTTCATAATAAGTTTTTTCACAGCCATCACACACAAGGTGTATAATATATGTACATGTTGATACGTCTTGGCGCTACTATACGTTTTGTAACCTACCGTATACTCCACATCTCCTCATAAACCACTGGATCGGTTTCAAACAAACGTCGTACACATATCACTTACTGTTTGGAAAGAACCACTCTGAGGGTAAGCAACACTTACCTCTCAAAGCGGTGCAGGTGGTGGTGAAAAAGGAGCGTAGCTCACTGCACGCAAATATCTAGATTATATTCATCCAGGCTTTGACACTGAGAGAACTTAGTGATTTCCAACAAATTTTACACATAATTTCAAACCTTTACGATACGTCCTCCCCCCTCCCCCAATAAAGAGATGAAAGTAAACAATTTCATCGCTTCCTAAATTTTCGCTGTTCATGCAGTAAAATTGTCGCATCAGGCATGATCTTTTTATTTATTATTTCTTTACTAATGACTCTTTTCGCAACACATTTCACAGACCGTATTCACCTTGTAAGACTGAACGTACTTGCAAAATTATGTCTTTTTATGACACAGTTCAGGAGAAAAGAAGTCTTAAACATTGAGCTGCGTGAAAACAAGTGAGTGGCTAAATTCGATAGGGATCCAGGTGAAATATGTATAAAAATGTGTGTGAAATATGTTAAATATATGTGATACGCGGGTATGTGGGCAATTTCATGGGGAAAAATCCTGTAAGCCCCTGGGGCGATGTCAACAAGACTTGGTTCACAAATTACTTACTGTCTGGATAGAAATACTTTGGGGGTAAGAACAGGAACCTCCTGCTGGGGTGGATGTGAAACGGTGGAGATAGAAGGGATGAGGCAGAGATGGATGGACAGTGAGATGGGAGAAGGAGATGGATACATACGGGATAGGTGGAGATGGTCAGAGAAAGTTGGAATGGACAGAGAAAGTAAAGAGAAGAACAGGAGAGGGGGAGGAAGAAATGGCTAGAGTGAGGGGGAAGGAGCAGATGTACTGAGGCAGATGGGAGTTAGCAGACAGACAGAGAGATAGGAGAAGATGCACAGTGAGGGAGGGGGGTGTAGGAGGTGGACAGAGAGAGAGGGGATGAGGGGATGCACAGAGAGAGGGGGAGCAGGGGGAGGAGGAGATTGACATAGAAAGGGGGAGGAACAGATGACGAGAGAGAATGTGAGTATCAGATGAACAGAGATAGGGGAGAAGGTGATGGACAAAGATGGAAGGGAAGGAGATAGATAGAGAGAGGGGGAAGAAGAAATTGTGTAATATGACTGGAATAAATACTTACCTAGGCAATGCCAGGTACTTAGCTAGTTTATAATAAAATTTGTGTCTAGACTATTCCTGTTTCTTTTGCCTTCATTTCTACTGTGTAATATATTATAATGTTAATGCCTCATTCAAGTAATATTTACAGAGAGACAGAGACAGAGGGAGAAAGATAGAGAGAGAGAGAGAGAGAGAGAGAGAGAGAGAGAGAGATGAACTCTGACATAAACAATTTTATAGTGAAGTATAATACACAGAAAAATTTACTAGTTATGCAGCATTTTATGTGCCAACATACTTTTTGATGTTAGAAGTACTGTAAGTCACAGTAGAATGACCGAGCGAGGTGGCGCAGTGGTTAGCACACTGGACTCGCATTCGGGAGAACGACGGTTCAATCCCGTCTCCAGCCATCCTGATTTAGGTTTTCCGTGATTTCCCTAAATCGTTTCAGGCAAATGCCGGGATGGTTCCTTTGAAAGGGCACGGCCGATTTCCTTCCCAATCCTTCCCTAACCCGAGCTTGCGCTCCGTCTCTAATGACCTCGTTGTCGACGGGACGTTAAACACTAACCACTACCACAGTAGAATGTAATTTTTGTTGCTGTTACTGATTATGCAGTACGGTGATGAGTCTTAATTTTTGATGCCTAGATATTTTTGGTACTACAGTAAGTTAAACCCATTAGATTATTTTTATGCTGTGTGCTTGTGTGTGTGTGTGTGTGTGTGTGTGTGTGTGTGTGTGTGTGTGTGTGTGCCTGTACATGTGTGTTTGCATGTGGGCATAAGCTGGAAGGTGACAATTTATGCAATTCAATTGAAGAAGCTTACATTAATTCTGGAAATACTGTGGTACTGGTAATATCGTTTCTGAACATGGCGCCAATATATGCATTCACGTGAAGCTTACGTGCTGTGTCTGCGCATCTGAGACAATAGGCACTGAACTTGACATACTCTTCCTTTTCATTAAATGACCCAGAGGTGGCCAACGGCCTTACCGCAGTGGTAACACCGCTTCCCGTCAGATCACCGAAGTTAAGCGCTGTCGGGCTGGGGTAGCTCTTGGATGGGTGGACCATCCCGTCTGCCAAGCGCTGTTGGCAAGCGCGGCTCACTCAGGCCTTGTGGGGCAAACTGAGGAGCTACTTGTTTTTGAAGTAGCGGCTCCGGTCTCGTAACCTGACATACGACTGGGAGAGCAATTTGCTGATCACATGCCCCTCCATATTCGCATCCAATGACGCCTGTGGGCTAAGGATGACACGGCGTCCGGTCAGTACCATTGGGACTTCATGGTCTGTTCGGGCTGAGTTTTAGTTTTAAATGATACAGAGGTGGATATACATTACTGTCACATTTTTTGAACATCGCAAAAAAATAATGACAGACATTTAAACATCATGACTGGCTGTTTCGTTTTAGTGTCGACTAAAATACTACAATGTGATTGCCCGTTTAGTCTTAATGGCAGGTAAAATACTAGATTGTTGCTGGAAGGGAGGGTAGGGGGAGGTGGTGGGAACGCGCAAGATGTCATAATATTCGAGGTCATCAATGACATCAAGAGGTGAAGGTTGAAAGTCATTGATGTCGTGCAGACAAACCATGCAAGTAGTTTCGTATGTGTGCTGTGGGGCAGCTAGAATCCTGAAAGACACACTACCTGGTCATTCTGGTCAATTGTTATCTTGACCACAGACATTACCTTTTCAAGGTCATCCATGACATCATCGGTGATCTTAAAATCATGACATCATCAATGAATCAATCCATAATTGAAAATAAAAAGATCCGTCCCCTCAACTTTTTCCCTCCTCTTGCCCTCATCTCCATCCAGTTATAGTGCAGTATTAAAGACCCAAGATGATGGAAAGAGACCAATAGCAAGCCTTATAGCCCTTCCTTCTTTCCCCTTTCCAAGCAGTCGGAGCATAGTATTAGAAAATAGCCAAATTGTGCTAGTTGGATGCTCAAACATTCCTCTTCCCCTGCCCTTCACTCTTCCCATTCTCTAATCTGTCACAGTGCAGCATTAAAATGAAACATCCAATGAAAAATTCTAAGATGATTGAAACAAACCAACTGTGCATTATACCTCAAGCCTTCCCCCTCTATATTCAACCAATCAAATCAGAGTGCAACATTAGAAAACTGACCAGTTGTATAAATGGAAAATTTAAAGCCCCCTCCCCTATCTCCAGTCGATCATAGAGCAGTATTCAACATCGAAAATAGTAGGAACAGCCCAATTGTGTTAGTGATAAATTTGAAACCTCAACTAGTCAGTGTGTAGTATTACAATAATGTGTAAAAATGTTACCAAATTGTATGATTTATGACATACACACATCATGTGACGCCCTTTCCCCTCTATATCTCCACCCAATCAAGATGATTAAAAACAGACAAATTGTGTGCTTTGTATCCCTTCCTCTGTCTTCTCTTTCTTCCAATCAGAGCGTACTACTAAAAACCAGTCGAGCTGTGTTAATGGAAAATTAAAAGCTCTCTCCCTCTCCTCCAAGCTATCTCCAGTCTGTCATAACAAGTATTAATAATTCAACATGATGGAAACAACCAGTTCTACTTTATACACCATGTCTGTCCTCCCTCCGTATATCCATCTAGAGAGTATTATTTAAATGATGTATGAAATTGGTGTCAAATTACATTATTTCAGATGAAGAGTTCCCTCTCCACTTCTCTTATCTCCAACCAGTGAGAGAGTAGTATTAAAATGATGCTTCAGACATGGAGTAATAAATTCCATAATCACCAGTTTATTGTCAAAAAATATTCACTATTTCTGTAAAAGTCACATATTCTTCTCTTAATATTAAATTGAAGCCACAATCAAGCCTAAACATACATACCTCTGGCGTAATATTAAAGTGACTCCAAGATCAAAGATCTATATTATATACACTGTGTGATCGAAACTATCCGAACACCTGGCTGAAAATGACTTACAAGTTCGTGGCGTCCTCCATCGGTAATGCTGGAATTCAATATGGTGTTGTCCTACCCTTAGCCTTGATTACAGCTTCCACTCTCGCAGGCATACGTTCAATTAGGTGCTGGAAGGTTTCTTGGGGACTGACAGCCCATTCTTAACGAATTGACGCGCTGAGGAGAGGTATCGATGTCGGTCGGTGGGGCCTGGCACGAAGTGGGGGTTCCAAAACATCTCAAAGGTTTTCTACAGAATTCAGGTAAGGACTCTGTGCAGGCCAGTCCACCATAGGGATGTTATTGTCATGTAACAACTCTACCATAGGCCGTGCACTATGAATCGGAGTTAGATCGTGTTGAAAGATGCAATCGCTATTCCCGAATTGCTCTTCAACAGTGGGAGGCAAGAAGGTGCTTAAAATATCAATATAGGCCTGTGCTGTGATAGTGCCAAGCAAAACAACATGGGGTGCAAGCCCCCTCCATGAAAAACACGATCACACCATAACACCACCGCCTCCGAATTTTGCTGTTGGCACTTTACATGCTGGGAGATGACGTTCTCCGGGCATTCACACATACCCACATCCTGCCATCGGATCGCCACATTGAGTACCGTGATTCGTCACTCCACACAACGTTTTTCCATTGTTCAATCGTCCCATGTTTACGCTCCTTACACCAAGCGAGGAGTAAAAAAAAAAAAAAAAAATGGTTCAAATGGCTCTGAGCACTATGGGACTTAACTTCTAAGGTCATCAGTCCCCTAGAACTTAGAACTACTTAAACCTAACTAACCTAAGGACATCACACACATCCATGCCCGAGGCAGAATTCGAACCTGCGACCGTAGCGGTCGCGCGGTTCCAGACTGAAGCGCCTAGAACCGCTCGACCACTCCGTCCGGCAGCGAGGCGTCGTTTGGCATTTACCTGCATGATGTAAGGCTTATGAGCAGCCGCTCGACCATGAAATCCAAGTTTTCTCACCTTCCGCCTAACTGTCATAGTACTTGCAGTGGATCCTGATGCAGTTTGGAATTCCTCTGTGATGGTCTGGATAGATGTCTGCCTATTACACATTACGACCCTCTCCAACTGTCGGATGTCTCTGTCAGTCAACAGACCAGGTCGGCCTGTTCGCTTTTGTGCGGTACGTGTCCCTTCACGTTTCCACTTCACTATCACATAGGAAACAATGGACCTAGGATGTTTAATAGTGTGAAAATCTCTGGTACAGACGTATGACACAAGTGACACCCTATAACGTGATCACGTTAGAAGTCCGTGAGTTCCGCGGAGCACCCCATTCTGCTCTCTCACGATGTCTAATGACTACTGAGGTCGCTGATATGGAGTACCTTGCAGTAGGTGGCAGCACATTGCATCTAATATGAAATACGTATGTTTTTGGGAGTGTCCGGATACTTTTGATCACATAGTGTATGTACATACGTACATTGATATCTCTGTATTTAACACCTCAAATGCTGTGATCTGTAGTAAGCATCTCCCCCCCCCCTCTCTCTCTCTCTCTCTCTCTCTCTCTCTCTCTCTCTCTGTCTCCCTGCCTCTCTCTCACCTACACACACACACACACACACACACACACACACATACGCATACGCATATCTCTTTCTTTCATTCGTTAAACATACTATAAACGTAAAATAAACCTAACACACATGTGATTAGTAATAAATTCTTGTCTGTTATCCCAGAAGATGCAAGAAAATTCCATGAAATTGCGCTCTGTGATGTATTTTCACTTTAGCTCTTCATTAAATTTCATCACACGTGTTTGTGAATCTGTTTCCCCACCTGTCCAGTAATTACATGTCATACCACAACTGCATTTTTGCGCAGAATGTAAGTACTTGAGCTCTCAAACTTTTTTTCGACAGTAACTAAAAATACTCGTTACTTAACGTCAGTTCAGCTCCTGACCTGACGCTGCCACAAAGAGAGAGCGGTCCAGTGCAGAGGGTAAGGTTTCTCAGCATACCTCGGCGATCCCACTAAAACGCAGCTAAGCTCAGAGACAGTCACTCGTTAACATTCTGTGGAAACGAATTGTTTTTTCGTTCACTGTCTTTTCATGTAGTCCCATTACTTACATTATTCTGGTCTTCACATTTGATATTTTTAAATTTTTCCGTTTTGATAGCAAAAATCAATCAGGCATTTGCATTGTATACAATCATCATTTCTTCCATTATTTCAATCATTTATATATTTTTCAAGTATTTACATTATTACAGTAAAAACCAAAGAGGGATTTACATTATATGCAATCATTTTGTTTGAAGTATTTGCATTATTTCCAGTTTTTGCAGTAAAAAGAAATCTATTATTTACACTATTCACGCTACACTCATCAGCCTCATTTTTGATGCGGCAGTGTCCCACGGCTAGAGTATTTACTTTATTTACATTTGGCAGACGGTTGTTTTAACCTTTTGCTCTGCAAATTATTCCCCCAGACTCAGTCTCAAGTGCATACATTTTTCGCACTGGCCGATTAAGTCTGTGATAGAGTCCCCTTTCAGTTAGACTTTCTTCAAACCAACACTTTATTATCCACCAGCAGAATATCGTATTTGTTATTTGTTGGGAGTCCCAAAGTATCCTAATATCCTCATAGATATTCGTGATTTTGATATGGCATATGAGGCTACCAGTGTCGGTGTAGTACAATTTGACTGGAACTAAGGATAAAACTCCAGTCGAAAGTACGTTTTTCAGATAATGCAGCCACCCCAAACCTACCCTTTTTGATGTTACATGTCTAAAGCCCCGCATCTTTCATACTTTTTGCATGGTTTTCTGAATACAACATTGTTCATGAGTAGGATTTTAAGCTTTTCGATTGAGGGCAGACGGTCTTCCAGGAGTTTCGTTTCACTGGTTACTTACTCATGTGAGAAATTTGCCTTCTGGTTAACAAAACTGAACTCTTCATTATCGGGAAAATATGCCCTCATTACCTTGAGTTGTTCTAGCTCCAGGTAGGATGCACACTTTTCAAAGGAACACGTCAGAAAATTTAGTGAATCAATAAACCGAAAATTTATGTTTCATCCCTTCTCCTGATGCGTCACTGGAATACTCTTTGCGAAAGATTTTTTATGTTTTCACATTCTATGGTAAATAGAAACACAAAATGATCGTCACCATCTTTTATTGCCATAGATTCGTGATCACGAAATGCCCGCCATAATTTCTCAGATTGTGGAACGCGGAGGGGCAGAGTATAGTGATCTCTATAGTTTATATTGCAGCCGGAATAACTGCATCTCGGTACGCAGCTAAGAAATGACAATGATCATGATGTTTTACATCGTCTTCTTCAAAGGATTCCTCGCAAATGTGCCAGACTCCTGCTGAGCAAAATGCCGATTTTTTTTCAGAGCTTAACTTTTTCGTTTCCTTTCGTAATTAAAAACCATTCGCAGTCTCAGAGATTGCATAGAGTTGTTGAGTAAACCATTCCATGCAATCGCTGTCTCTGTATAATTTCCACTGGGACTGTTTTTGGTTTTGCTGCAGTGTATATAGTGATACTGAATGGTCTGTGCAAATGTACCTTACCGGAACACGAACCAGAATCTGTACCACGACAGCAACCAACTTCTGGTTCCAATACGGATTCCAGCTCAGAATAAATCACGAAAGACAGTTTACTATTAAATTTTGTAATTTTCACAAACTCGTTTTTGCCAGTGGGTATTACACTGGTGACTGGTTTAAACTGGGCACCGTCATCTGAGTATGCATCGAATCGTTCCTGGGAATGAAAATAACAATGACAGCGTAGTATATGCAGTGACGCTACTCTGTGTTAGCCTCAACAAGTTTTTCATGTAACAGAAATGAAATGTAATTGTATTATCAGCAACCTGTAACAATAACAGACCCATACGTCTTCCGTGTAAATGTTTTGTAATATGCAATGGTACAACTCTAATGTATTTCTCTCTCCTCTTATCTTCTACAGTCATCCATTCATATTCTGAATACTGGATGCAGTAGACGTTTTAGACATGTCTTCATTCTGTTTTTCGAAAATGTGAAAACATTGGAGCTAACCAGGAAACGATGTGTTGGTTAAGTTTAATTTCTCTGCATATAGAATATATTTAGACAAAGGTTCTGCATGGTTATTGACAGGATACAATCCTTCAAGGATGACCACTTGAAACATGTATTATCTTGTGACTCGACGTTTATTACTGCATGTTTATCTGCTATCACTTGAGGAAGCTTCCTGTGTACTCCTGCTTTAAATCCCTTATTTTCATTAACGCTAATGGCCGGTCGCTGTGGCCGAGCGGTTCTAGGCGCTTCAGTCCGGGACCGCGCTGCTGCTACGGTCGTAGGTTCGAGTCCTTCCTCGGGCATGGATGTGTGTGATGTCCTTAGGTTAGTTAGGTTTAAGTAGTTCTAAGTCTAGGGGACTGATGACCTCAGATGCTAAGTCCTATAGTACTTAGAGCCATTTGAGACATTAACGCTAATGTGCTGTTGAAGTATTTCCTTCCGTGCCAAGCCAGAATCACAAGCATGGAAAGTTTCCAGTTTTTTTTTTTCAATTGTCGTTATGCAATACAGGTCACGAACCAGTCAAAAGCACTGTCAACAACACACAGCTACAGAGACGCATTCTTTATATTGAGGTACATGTATTATTCCTCACCTGTCTTCGATAAAAGAAAGTTGCAGACCAGCGAGCAATTAATTTTACAGCTTAATTAATTTTGACAAACTTTTGCATCGAAAGTGGGAAAACAGGCATCCAAGAAATGTCTGGGGTCCTTAAAGCCATGCCTGTTTTCTCGACTTCTAAATGCAGACCCGACATCAAGCTATTCGGGATCATCATTTAATTTAATACGTTTTGTTGCTGGTTCAGCCATAATAACAATATTGTTATTAAGTTAGTCGATGAAAGTTTAGCCTAGCGAGGTGATGGTCTTCTTCCTCTGGAAGGTCTCGCTGCTGTTTTTTCTTTCAGTTTTCCCAGCTGCTAATCAGACTACTGCTCGATCACGAAGACTGCAGATTCTGTAACATTAAACGAAAAAAAATCATGCATTAACAGACACGGCAAAAATGTTTGAACAATACTGCACATAAGAAGAAGAATACGTTTTACTCGACTCTAATTGCTTTTTAGTGCTGAAAACCTTCTCTGCTTCTTTTTTATCATTTTTCTTATTTCCCAGTTACTCCAGTAGCTCAAGGGAAAAAAAATCACAGCTCCGAGGATAAATCAGGAAAGACTACTGCAACGTGAAGCTTGTAATACCCTCCACTTCTTTCCTGCCCAAATACTTTGAAACACTTCTGAAAACTTTCAAAAAAATCTTACTTTTTTGTCGAATTTCCTACTTTGCTCTCTCAACTCGCAACTGATCCACCGAGGTTGGCTGCCCAATACTTCAGCATAAACTGCTTCTAAGAGAGTTTTCATCCTTTTATACCCTCGCCTTAGTTAGCAGGGATTTCTTCTCTCTTGTGCCGAATCAGACATTGCGCAATCGCATTTCTGTGAACGCCAGTTTCCCACATACACCAAGTGTGACGAAACAGATAGACATGAGCAAGTTGCGAATTATTTTTCCGAGACATAAAACAGGCGAGATGAGACTTTTCCGACATGTTTTTTCCAGGGCTTATCTCTCTACTGCAAAAACCTCCAGCCTCTTTCTAGACGCAGAGGAGATGTTCTGCTTTTAAAAAATCGCGGTGAAACAGTTTTAAAACATCAATATTTATTTGTATACACAAACCACAATGGAATGTAACGCCCACAAAGAATTACAGGTAGAGGGACAATGACTCCATCAGCATTATGTGACACGTGTTGTATGACATCGTGAATATCATGAAATTTCCTGTCTCTTGTTTCTGTTTCCCTCTTACGTTAAAAAAGCCAATCTTTTAATGCACGTTATAATACTTCCACATAGCCGCGTGTTCTATAATATATTAACCGAGTTTGTGCCCTTACGAGAGGTAAGATAAAATGCACCCGCCTTGAACATATCGTAAGATGTTGACCTCTGTCGTTCGTATCTCAAATGAATCTGTGCATAACGAGACGTCTAGAACTGAGCCATCGTTAACTTTCCAGTCAATAGACATTATTGTCTGTCACTTTCGATTGGGCAATGTTACAGCAACATTGTAAAATTTGAAGGCGGGAATTTCAGCTCCACAGTTTGCAGGTATAAGAAGTAGAGCTTCATCTTGCAAAAAGTCATTTCTCTTTCAGCTTCGGAGCTGTAGAAACATTGTGAGAACGTTGATTTGTGGCAGCTGCATTAATTACAAAGCCAAATTTCCAAAGGAGCGTTATTTTTAACGAAACCCTTGCGGTCATTGAACTGAGTATATTCATTGTAATTTTCTATAAACCCATTACAGTGGGAATGGTGATTTTGGTAATGTCCAGGGCGCTTCTCTTTTTCGACTGTACGTTTCAGATCTCTCTCCTTCAGATAAATCTGAAGAGGTGCTGGGAATTGCTGCCAGGTCCTCTCACAATGAAAGTAGTGACGCTAACCGTTCGGCTATGAAGGAGGCTGATTTTATTGTGCATGTAAAAATATAAGCAAAACCCTCCCCGCATACACTTCTCTCTTTTCTCTCTCTCTCTCTCTTTGCAGTGTTTACGTTAGCGAGGGAACAATGTTACAGTTTACAGTTTTTGCCGCTGAGGAACAGTAACATTCATAATTTTCAGTGAATTTTAGATTAGACATTGCACACAAGGAAACAGGTCCCAATGGAAGGGAGAAGCTCTTTTTTTACCTTTACTCCCAGCTTGAGAAACTCTCAAGTGCAACGAATGAAAATATTACTTCTTTCTGAATGTATGCTGTCCAATAGCAGTGATATATGCATCTGGTGTAGGAATATATAATAGTTCAGCCACAGACTGCGTTTTTCATTTATAATAACTTGAAAAAGAGGCATATTCTGTCCTCATAGACTTCTTTAAGAGATTGTGAATTGAGACATGTGAAGGTACAATTTCGCAGAGATTTTTTTCCAATGAAGCATGTTCTTCGTGCACAGTTTTCTTAGAAAATAAAATCTCTTATTGTGTTCCCAAACAAGAAATGGTAGTACGTTAATACACAGTCAGCTCCATGGGATAGGACAGGAAACACCCTCCCACGTGCTCTCCGTCTAGTGCTCAGCTGATATGCAATAACGTCCTTAGTAGAAAATAGTACAGCAATAGTGGGCTGTGTTACAAGAACTGAATGTGTCACGGAGAGTAGTAGGTATTATATAAAGAATGAGTTTCAAAAAATGGTTCAAATGGCTCTGAGCACTATGGGACTCAACTGCTGAGGTCATTAGTCCCCTAGAACTTAGAACTAGTTAAACCTAACTAACCTAAGGACATCACAAACATCCATGCCCGGGGCAGGATTCGAACCTGCGACCGTAGCGGTCTTGCGGTTCCAGACTGCAGCGCCTTTAACCGCACGGCCACTTCGGCCGGCTAAAGAATGAGTTTGTAACCTTAACACTTCTGTGATGAAAAGCCGCAAAGCATATCTCTGACCGTGGACTCACTTTTAATACGCTCTAATAGGAAAAAAAGCGACACGTCACAAAGGAATTATCCGAATTTGACGGTAATCGATAGATGTGACCTACATGTACCGACAAACAATTGATTAAAATTTCAGGAAAACTGAAAGATTAATTCAAGAGAAAGAGCTTCACTAACTGAGGAAGACGATAGTGCATTAGCCTACCTCTGGTCCTTATGCAAGCAGTTATTTGGATTGGGATTAATTGATAATAAAGTTGTTGGATGTCCTCTTGAGGATAGTGAGCCATATTCTGTCCAGTTGGCGGGTTACATCGTCAAAATACCGAACTAGTTGGAGGGTCCTATCCATAATGCTCCAGACGTTCTCAGCTGGGGAGTCTGGCGACCTTGGTGACCAAGTTAGGGTTTGGGAAGGGGCACCTGAGATAATCACTCCTGGTTGTTGGGCCATATGGCAAGCGACGGTCAAATTGATATCCCACTGCTGTCTGTGTCTTCTCCAGACACGTCTTCGCTGCTCATCAGGACTAAATTCGAAGTAGGACTCAACACTCAAGACAATCTTCTCCAGTCAATGAGGTCCCAGGCCCTGGAGATGCTCTGAGCAGTGTGGGATACCAACCTCACTCTCATAGCAGGATCTGTTCTGTTGTCATGCGTCGCACCCTTAAGTCACAGCGACACGTCGACGATATTCTACCCCCCCATTTGTTGCCCTTCATGGGAAGCCAATGTCATCATTGAGATGATGGCAGCCCGCTCTCAGTGAGAGTTTCTACTGCTCATCTTCACCGTACCTTGCCCAGAAAGGTCGCGAGATCACTCTCCAATTAAGAACGTTTGGAGCATTATGGGCAGGGCACTCCAACCAGCTCGATCTAATGCGCCAGTTGGGCAGAATTTCGCACGATATCTCTCCGGAGGACACGCAGCAACTCTATCAATCGATGCCAAGCTGAATAACTGCTTACACAAGGCCCAGAGAAGGACCGATGCATTATTGACTTGCACAATTTGTGAAGCTCTTTCTCTTGAATAAATCACTTAATTTTTTTGTGTGAAATTGTAATTATTTGTTTTTCTGTACTTTGGTTTTCTGTACATGGGATTTCTGTCCCATTCGGACAATTGCTTTGTGGTGTGTTGTTTTTTCTTTGTATTAGAGTGTATTACGCCAGAGACATGTATCTGCATAGAATTCTTCATATTAGGAGTTAGACGTTACGCATTAGCCGTTAGCCATTCACCAGTAGGTGCTAGCCAATAGCCATTGATCGTTAAGTGTTAGGTATTACGTACAGACCTTAGGCGCTTTGTGTTACTATATAGAAACGTAGGGGGAAGGGTGAATATATAGGGAGAATGGTGGACACCTAGGAGGGTAATGTCCTGACTCTCTTAGGACTCTTCCATCCAATCGATCTGAGAGACATCTTGATAGTTACAGTGCCCAATCACAACTCAACCGATTTTCTGCGTGTCTGACTCATCATTTTTATACTACACTCTGTTTGGATAAATGAAAAAGGGAAGACAAAGTGTCTACCAGAAATAATGCAAATTGACACCATTTTCACGCATTATTTTAATACTATGAACTGACTAGTTAAGGTTTTAAATTTTATACTGACACAATCTGGGTATTTCCACAAACTTGGATGCTTAATTCTGGGCTGTGACTGGCTGGAGATAAGGGAGGGGGAGAGAGTTTTTAATTTACCATTTGGGCAATTGAGCTGTTTTATGATATTGCACTTTGATTAGTTGGAAATAGATGAGAGGGGTGTGGGGTATAAAGCACAGCTGGTTTGTTTCTATTGCCTTAGTCCTTTACATTGGAGGTTTCATTTTGAAACTGCACTGTGGTTGGTCGAAGATCAAGAGGATGGAAGGGCAGAGGGAAAGGAAGGTGTTTATAGGGTACAGCATGAGTCACTGAACCAAACCCCATTGCATACCAGCCCTAAATCATTTTACGCTTCTGGAATGATTACTATTCGTCACGAAGAATCTCTTCTTCCTCAGGAACGAATCAATTAACTTGAGCCCATGTCCTGGACAACCTATGGAGTCTAATTTAAATATTACACTATCATGACAGACGAAGTCATGGACTTTTTCTCTATCAAGGAACATGGCTCCAATGATCTCTCCTTGATTCTTCGCTGTACATATATACTCAGCCGAGCACAGGGAATACTGCATTGCACAACAAAATTAAAGGGTCACTTCCAACGAGTAAGTTTGAAATTTGGCTCATAGGTGCCTACGAGCTTCCCTTGTAACAAACAGTGCAAACGGCTGGCGCCCTGTGGCATCACCCTTGGGCTCAGCGGCGCTTCAAAAAGCAAGGAGTCGACAAATGCGGAAAAAAGGCCACAGGTCAGAAGTTCATGTGAATTTTAAGGTGGTTTAAAGGTGTTTCATTGTCACTAAATTTCTCCACAATTCTGCCCAACGCCACCATAGAGGTGCCACACTATGGGGAGGTCGTTTTACTCACATTACACAGCTTCTTTTAACGCCAATCCAACGTAGGCCAGAACCTCAACACACAGCGTTAAAACCACACTGGTTTCTTATGTTTGGCTGAGGGAAACGTATCAGTCACACGCCCGCTCGGAATGGAACTTAAATACCCCATGGGCTGGCATACAGGGCGTCAATGAAAACATCTCTTTCCTGACCGTCGAAAACGACAGTTTGCAGTGAGAAGAGCAACATAACGGGATTCTTGACAACGTTCGACACTGCAGCCACCCTCTGCGCGTTTCAGCACTACTCTAAGGACATCGTGAGGCAGCAGCCCCATTGATCATAATCTGACCCCTTTGGAATAAACTGCGACCACAATTTGTGCTCTGGTATACAGGACGGAATAATAAAGGATCGTTCGAACCAAACCTGAACATGATCAAAAGCAGCAAAGGGGTTCCACGTTTTTCAGCGCTTCTGTTTCACGCCCTCGTGTGGCGTGATCATGTGGGATGCAACATTACCATGAGCGTGAATTAAATGGCACAGGGCCCCTCTAAGAACCTCCAACTCGGCAACACCCTCAGTAGCATCCACGCACCTTTCTTGAGCACTTTAAAATGAATTTTTTGGAAACTTGGCCACTAGTTTAGTCTCTCGACTTCTCTAGCGCCTGTAGGTAAGCAAACCCCGCCTAAGGGGTGTCAAGTGGTTGCCTGGACCCCAGGCGCTAGAGCAGCAGCGACAATAAAATAGTGTCTAAGTTTTCGATAGATCACGTTCAAAGGGGGTTGGAGCCCGACGATGTCTGTAGAATAGGGCTGAGACATCAGGGTGTGGCAGCTCGTCGAACATTGTCAAGAACGTCATCCTGTTGCTCTTCTGAATGCAAACTGTCTTTTTCCACGGCGAAGTGTGTGGGAATCAATGCTCCAAGGGAAGGTGTGGTTCCACTGACGTCCTTTATGCCACACCCTGGGGCCTTTTCGTATCTGTTCTGAGAGGGCGTGTGTAATCGTTTCCCTCGGGCAACTATGAGAAAACCGCGTATTTCAGCTCTGGGTGCTGCGGTTCTGACCTCCATCGCAGAGGCGGCAAAAGAAGGGGTGAAATGTAGGTGTTGTGTTTGTGTTTTGGTTTTAGGGCGCAGAAATGTAGGTAAAAGGGGGGTGAGACGACGTTCCCATCATGTGGTACGTCCACGGTGGCGTTCGGGATAACTTTGGTAAAGCTTGGTGCCAGTCTGACATAATTAACACACCTTAAGGGTCACATGAACTTTTAAGCTGTGGCCTTTTTTTCAATTTGTCAACAGCTTGCTGTTTGAAGCGTCCCTGAGTCCGAAGAAGATTTGGCAGGGCGCCACGCATTTGCACCGTTACAGAGGAAGTTCGTAGGCACCTTTGAGACAAACTTACGTGTCGGAATGGGGGACAATTACGAGAGTGATCCATTAATTATGTTGTGCAGTGTAAAATGTTAAGTGCTTCGTGCGGGATCCAACCTGTTCTTGGAGGAAGATATTGTGTTCAGTAAGGAGTTTGTGGAGCAGCTGCAGTACAGTACTCGAGTGTCATATTAAACAGGTACCCATCTCAAACAATTATAGTTAGTATTGATCAGAAATTGTACTAAATGCTTTCTCGGAAAATTATTTTGAGCAATTTGTTCATGAATGTTTGCGAAAACATACTTGACCTGTAAGCAACAAATAATCCTGAACAAATATAGAGCATCATGAAGGATACAGGGATTAGTGACCACAGTGTCATTTTAGATAGACTGATCCCTACAACACCCAAATCCACCACACACATAAACGCAATACACATCTATTGAAAAAAGCAGATAAAAATTCGCTTGACGCCTTTCTAAGAGACAGTCTCCATTCCTTCCAAACTAACTATGTAAATGTAGACCAGATATGGCGTCAGTTCAGAGAAACAGTATCGTCGACAATCGAGAGATTTATAGCGTGTAAGTTAGTAAAAGATAGCACTGATCCCCCATGGTACACAAAACAGGCCACAATACTGTAGCAGGAGCAACGAAAACAACATGCCAAGTTTAAAAGAACACAAGATCTCCAAGATTGGCGAATTTTTACTGAATGTCGAAAATTAGCGTGGAATTCAGTGCCAGATACTGTTAACAGTTTCCAAATGAACCTGTGTTTCGAAATCCGGCAGAAAATCTAACGAAATTCTAGTCATATGTAAAGTACACCAGCGTCAAAACACATTCAGTAGCTTTGCAAGACTACACTGAACTTGAGTTATCTTTTGGAAGGCGACACCCGCCTGACAGCAGTCACTTTCACTAGTAAACCTTCCACTTGACTACCTGCCCCATTCTTCTGCTAAACTGATTTTGCCCTTTCATTGTGTTTCTTGTTGATAGCCTGCATTAGAGGTTATCACATTTATCAGAAACAAAATGAACTTGAATGGTGAAATAACATTATGAAATGGTGGCTCTGTCATTATTTTAGTCAATTGTTGAGGGGTGATTAATAAAAAAATGTCTCAAATGGCTCCGAGCACTATGGGACTTAACTTCTGAGGTCATCAGTCCCCTAGAACTTAGAACTACTTAAGCCTAACTAACCTAAGGACATCACACACATCCATGCCCGAGGCAGGATTCGAATCTGCGACCGTAGCGGTCGCGCGGTTCCAGACTGTAGCGCCTAGAACCGCTCGGCTGGCGGTGATTAATACGTCAACATGCGATTGATCTTTAATAAAAGTTATGGTAAAAGTTTATTTAGAATAAAATAGGACAAAAAGTTACATGTTAAGTGTGACGGCAAATTGAAACATGAACTGATGGCAGCACAAATATGCAATAAACAGTTAACATTCCTCTGGGTGGCGGTTGGCTGGCGGAGACTACCGTTTGTCTGACTGAGCTATTAACTCTGGCTCCCAATATGAATAACTCAATCTGAAATTATGTAACAGTGAGTAGATTTTGATGGATTTATCCTAGACAGAAGATATACTACGTTGGTGCAGCTAAGAACAAATGGCGAGATTGTGCCCTAACAAGCCGCAGCAGCAATACAGTCCCCTATTTCTCGATGTGTGGCGCTGTCTCAGGTGACGGTCGTGGTTCACGCCTCTGCAGGGCAGCGATGTGCGGCGCCTGTAATTCCCTCCTATCGCGGTCACGAAATATGTAAGGTCGCGGCTGGCGATCTATTAGACGGATAGTAATTACTCTGTAATGGAGACCCGAAACCTCAGCAGATACCAGCGTAGGACACCCCCGTTCACTGGTCATACCATGGACCAATCTGTCTCACTCGTACGGCAGTGCACACAAGGAGATCAAACGTCAAGGCGGCGGACCTGTCACGAATAAGACCGTCCTTGCCTCAGTGAGTTGTCCGAGATGACTGAGATATAAACTGTCGGTACAGCTTAGTCCTCACCACAGCCCCCCCCCCCCCCCCAGTCAAGACCAGTACCATTGAAAAGTCACGTTCAGGACAAGTAACCCAAGAGCAACCCATTCATAATAAAAGTCAAGACAGAAATTCACTCCAGGCCGGAGTCTGAAACAGAAGACCCACTCCAGGCCGGAACCTGAACTGGAAGGCCAAGTTTCTCCTCTCCTCACTCTCCATCAGACATTAGTAAACACAAAAGCACTCCTGCAACCACTTCCACAGTGGCTTCACGCCAGTCACGGGACTCCACCAGCTCCATGTCTCCCCGTTTGCTCTACCCATGAGTGAATCCCAATGAAAGTTAACTATGTTCTTCTCTTTCCAGGCGAAGCATCCAAACCCTGACTCGCAAATTACCTGGCAGAGAGGAGGAGACGTTGCGCCCCCGACTAGTTTCTTCCCCCTGGCAACTTCAGGCAGCATGTTCTGAGTTTCCATATAGCTCTAAAGTGAAAAACACCACTACCTGGACAGTCTGAACGTTACCACGTGTCCTACCAAGGGCCCCGGCTAATCTAAGAGAAACCACAAATATTGCGTTCCTTATAAAATTTTTTTGAAGACCTGAGTCTCCCCAAAAAGACCTGCAGGCAGAGGGACAACACCACGTGACGGCTCCGTCGATAGCGTCCGGTCCACTGCAAGAGTTACTGTTAAATGACCAAACTGCCTGTTTGTACTCAGCTCCGGAAAAATATTATTCGAAGGAGAACCAGCATGAGAACCCCGCATAAATAAACAACGAACATGCTCCCATCAGTGGTTGCTCATGCTGATAACTACCTGTCATCTCACGAATACAATGTCCTTGGTGTAAAATCAACATTAAATTGTACCCTTGAATATGGAGAATAGTGAGAGAATGACTCACCCTCTCTCAGTTTCACTGCGTGACACCTATGGTAAAGCTGCTATGACAGCGCAACGAAGTTTTCTGAAATTCTTTCACCAAATAGGACTTAGTAAATACTCCAGAATTCGAACCAGGAACAACTACTAATATGATTAACTTTGAACCAGATATCGTCGGTGTAGCGAAACAGCTTAAAGCACTTAATAAAGGAGAATCCTCCAGTCCGGGTAGCATACCAATTAGGTCCCATTCAGAGTATGCTGGTGCAGTAGACCCAAAACGCGGCAGTCGGTGCAACTGCTCGCTCGACGAAACATCCGCACATAAAAATATCACTGACGTCATTTTGCAATACGATTTTAGAACAAATAGTGTGTGCGAATGTTATGAATTATTTTGAAGGGAACGACCTATTGACATACAGTCAGCACGTATGCAGAAAATATCGTTCTTGTTTAACATTACTAGCTCTTTATTCGAAAGTCGTAATGAGCGCTGTCGACTGGGGATCTCAGACTGATTCCGTGTATCTAGATTTCCAGAAGGTTTTTGACACCGTCCCCACAAGAGACGGAGTATCGATTCAGTTGTGCGGCTGGATCTGTAACTTCTGGTCAAAAAGTCGGACGTTCCATAAGGAAGTGTTAAAGCCCTCCGCAGTTCCTAACCTACGTCAAAAACAGTTTTGCATCAGCCCGGTTCCCAGAAATCCTGAAGATTGACGTTGACTGTGGATACTGAATCACAGACACAGTCCCTTTGACTGTTCAGAGATGTCACTAAACCCACACAGAGATGTAAGCAATCATGCATGAGCATCGCCTATTAGACGGAGGGGGTCTGACAGCCGACCAGTGCCAGTCATTCCACCAGGAAGGAGGCACACGGCTTGTATTGTCTGTAGTCCAACCATGCCTAGACGGTCAATGCTGCGGTTCTATCGCGCCCTCAACAAGGGAAGTGTCCAGGTGTCTCGGAGTGAACCCAAGCGATGTTGTTCGGATATGGGGGAGATACAGAGAGACCGGAAATGTCGATAACATGCCTCGCTCTTCCGCCCATGGCCTACTACTGCGGTGGATGACCGCTACCTACGGGTTATGGCTTGGAAGAACCCTAACAGCAAGAGGTGCATCTTTGCAGCCACGACACCATGCAGCGCTCAACAACATGCCGAATCGACCGCTCAGGATTGGCATCACGATCTCTTCGCCGATGAGTGTCGCATATGTCTTCAACCAGACAATCGTAAGAGACGTGTTTGGAGGCAACCCGGTCAGGTTGAACGCCTTAGACACACTTTCCAGCGACTGCAGCAAGGTGGAGGTTCCCTACTGTTTTGGAGTGGCATTATGTGGGACCGAAGTACGCTGCTGGTGGTCATGGAAGGCGCCGTAACGGCTGTACGATACGTGAATGCCTTCCTCCGACCGATAGTGCAACCATATCTGCAGCATACTGACGAGGCATTCGTCTTCATGGACGATAATTTGCGCCCCCATCGTGCACATCTTGTGAATGTCTTCCTTCAGGATAACGACATCGCTCGACTAGAGTGGCCAGCATATTCTCCAGACATGAACCCTAATCGCAGTTGAGGAGTGAGACAATCAGGACCATCAGTGCCTTGATGATCTTGTCGATAGTATGCCACGACGAATATAGACATGCATCAATGCAAGAGGACGTGCTACTGGGTATTAGAGGTACCGGTGTGTACAGCAGTCTGGCCCACCACCTCTGAAGGTCTCGTTGTATGATGGTACAACATGCAATGTGTGATTTTCATGAACAATAAAAAGTGCGGAAATGATGTTTTTGAGCTGGCCGTTGTGTCCGAACGGTTCTAGGCGCTTCAGTCTGGAACCGCGCTGCTGCTACGGTCGCAGGTTCGAATCCTGCCTCGGGCATGGATGTGTGTGACGTCCTTAGGTTAGTTACGTTTAAGTAGTTCCAAGTCTAGTGGACTCTGGACCTCCGATGTTAAGTCCCATAGTGCTCAGAGCCATTTGAACCATTTTCTGATGTTTATGTTTATCTCTATTCCAATTTTCTGTACAGGTTCCGGAACTCTCGGAACCGAGGTGATACAAAACTTTTTTTGATGTGTGTGTGTGTGTGTGTGTGTGTGTAAACGACTTAGAATACAATCTAAGGAGCTTTCTTAGCTTGTTTGCAGATGATGCAGTCATTTACCTTCTAGTAGAGTCATCAGAAGATCAAAACCAACAGCAACGATATGTGTTTGGTTCGAAAAACAGCAATCGTCTCCGATTAAGGAAAAGTGTGAGATCATCCACATGAATACAAAAAGAAATCCGTCAAACATCGATTGAACGATAAATCACACAAATTTAAAGGCTGTCAGTTCGATCGAATACCTAGGAATTACAATTACGAATAACTTATATTGCAACGATTGCATAATTAATGTAGTCGGGTAGGCAAACCAAAGACTACCATTTACTGGCAGAACATTTAGAAGATGCAACACGTTTACTAACGACACGCCTACACTATACCTGTTAGTTCTCTGGTAGAGCAGTGTTTTTTAATCTTTTTGAATACGCGAACCTATCTCAAGTAAAAAAGGAAAATATTGCGATTCCTCTAGAACCGTAACAAACTATGGCTCTGAGCACTATGCGACTTAACTTCTGAGGTCATCAGTCGCCTAGAACTTAGAACTAATTAAACCTAACTAACCTAAGGACATCACACACATCCATGCCCGAGGCAGGATTCGAACCTGCGACCGTAGCGGTCACTCGGCTCCAGACTGTAGCGCCTAGAACCGCACGGCCACTCCGGCCGGCTGGTCAGCTCCGCACTCACACCGTAGTTCGTAAACACTTGCAGTGTTAAGTTTGTTGACTACATCCATTGTGGAACCTATCATTTCGTGGATCCTGTGACTGCTTCGAAAAATCGGCTTGAAACCTCGTCGGCGGACGACGTTGCCTAGCCGTTCACTGACGCCTTTTACATATGGTAAGTGTACCAGTGGAAGCTTCTCTTCTTTGCCTTCTTCTCGTGTTCTGCTCCCTTTGGTTTTAGCTACCTTTCTTATGGCACGAAACGTGTGTTGTAGCTCCTGTAATTCTTCCTTGAAGTTATTTACATCGCTTATCCGGTAGGCTCGGGCAGTTAACGTATGCAGAACACAATACTTTTGAGCTGGGTGGTGGTGGCTCTCCGTGTGCAGGTACCGATTAGTGTGCGTTGGTTTCCGGTACACTTTGTGTCCCAGTTTACCTTCGGCAGCTCTGTATACATCCACATCCAGAAATGGCAAGGTATCATTGATTTCACTCTCATGTGTGAACTTTATATTTTTGTGCAGGATATTTTATATTTTTGTGCAGGCTATATAAGTGCTGGAGGAAGTTTCCCAATTCCGCTTCACCGTGAGGCCAGATAACGAATGTGTCGCCCACATATCGTAGCCAACAACTGGGACATAACGGAGCAGAAGCTAGGGCCGTTTGCTCAATGGCTTCCATGAAGATGTCCGCAGCTACAGGTGAGAGCGGGGAACCCATTGCCACTCCATCTAACTGTTCGTAATATTTTCCCGGCCAGGTGAAGTACGTGGATGACAGGCACAAGCGCACCAGACCGCAGATATCTGGTGGGGTCCGATCCTATAGAATGCGCATAGTCTCCTCAATAGGTGCGTTAGAGAAGAGAGACTTGATGTCAAAACTGACCATAATGTCTGATGGCTTTTTTCGCTGTTCCCTGATCAGTTGTATGACGTGGGAAGAGTCTTTCACGTAGGAGTCTGTTTGCCCCACAAGACGGCGTAACTTAGGTGCCAGATGTTTCGCAACATAATACGTAGGTGAATCTATTCCCTTCACTACGGGCCTCAGCGGATAACCCTCTTTATGGAGTTTAGGTTCTCCGTAGATTCTGGGAGGAACAGGCACCTTGGTGGTTTGTCTCTTGGCTGTGTCAGGATCAGTTCTCGAGTCCTTTAGGAGGGCTTTCGTATTTCTGCCTATCCTCCTCGTCGGGTCACTCCGTAGTAATCTGTAAATGGGATTGCTTAGCGGTTCGTCCATCTTCTTTTCATATTCAGAAGTGTCCATCAGAACCGTAGCGTTTCGTTTGTCCGCATGTAGGATCACAATACCCTTGTTATTCCTGAGATCCTTTATGGCTTGTCTTTCTTCACGTGTGATATTGGCCAAAATCATAAAATAGTAGTGTTATTTATTGATGAAAAATAATATTGTGTTATTGATTATGTATTTGTTTTTCTGAGTAGTAATATTTTTATCCAATTTCAGGTATCTAGTGTCAACGAGAAAGTCTACCAAGTCGCAGAGCGAGTCACTAAAACAGGGAAACCGCATGCAGATGCCGAGTATCTTATTTTTCCAGCAGCTCTGAATAAAGTTGAAATTGTGTTAGGTAAGCAGGGGATAAAAGATCTTAAAAGCATAGCAGTTTCTGATAACACCACTGAACGCAGAATATACGATATAGCTGGTGACATTCCAAAACAATTAGTCGAAAAATTAAAGAGTAGTCCTCACTCTACTGATGTTTCAGATTGTGCTCAATTTATGGTATTTGTGCGCTTTGAAGCAGATGAAAGTATCATGGAAGACGTTTTGTATTATAAAGCACTTCCTGCGAACACTACTGGCCAGAGTTTGTACGACATGTTTTTAGAAAGCACTTGCAACTACAAAACTGACTGGACAAAATTTGCAGCCGTTTAGTGATGATGCTAAAGCGTGAATGGCAGTAAAAGTGGGCTCGATGCGAAATTGATGTCAATAATGCCAAATGGTTCATGGACACACTGTTTTCTTCATCGACACAGCCACGGTTTCTCCTTCAGACTTAAATGACGTGTTTAAAGAGGTGATCAGAGTTGTGAACTCTATTAAAGGTAAAGCGTTGCAAATTCGTCTCTTATAATTATTTGCGAAGACTTGGATTCGCTCCATCAAAATCTCATCATGCGGAGGTCAGGTGGCTTTCCAAAGGAGAGGCATTGTCACGAGTTCTGGAAATATAGTCTTATTAAAATTACCTGATAGTTAAGACTTCACGCGTTGGAACTGGTTTCCTCCTATCAAAGTGCTCAATGTCACGCCAGCACTGATCACTGTACCCAAACTGCCACAACAATTAGTTCACTTCCAGCCCCCTGTTCAGCTTTCATTCTTGATGTGTGTGGATACCGAATCCTGGGCCTGGTCCTTGTATTTCGTGTTTCATCGCACATGATAATGACACCAAAAACGACACACACACACACACACACACACACACACACACACACACATACACACGCGCCCGCGCGCGCGCGAAACAACGCAAACACGCTAACGAAATACACACGTTTCATACGCAGTATTAACCAAACACTGCAGGATCCTTCCGCACAAAATGCGATTCAGCGTCACATGTACACTTATTATAATCACAGAGATCAACTTGCATTAGGTAAGCTTCGCAAGACATTGCGAGAAGCCGAATATTTGAAGGCCGTAATTATTTGTTGCGACTGGATCATGAGCGTCATAAATACCGGGTGATCAAAAAGTCAGTATAAATTTGAAAACTGAATAAATCACGGAATAATGTAGATAGAGAGGTACAAATTGACACACATGCTTGGAATGACATGGGGTTTTATTAGAACCAAAAAAATACAAAAGTTCAAAAAATGTCCAACAGATGGCGCTTCATCTGATCAGAATAGCAATAATAAGCATAACAAAGTAAGACAAAGCAAAGATGATGTTCTTTACAGGAAATGCTCAATATGTCCACCATCACTCCTCAACAATAGCTGTAGTCGAGGAATAATGTTGTCAACAGCACTGTAAAGCATGTTCGGAGTTATGATGAGGCATTGGCGTCGGATGTTTTCTTTCAGCATCCCTTGAGATGTCGGTCGATCACGATACACTTGCAACTACAGGTAACCCCAAAGCCAATAATCGCACGGACTGACGTCTGGGGACCTGGGAGGCCAAGCATGGCGAAAGTGGTGGCTGAGCACACGATCATCACCAAACGACGCGCGGAATAGATCTTTCACGCTTCTAGCATAATGGGGTGGAGCGCCATCCTGCATAAACGTCGTACGTTCCAGCAGGTGTTTATCAGCCAGGCTGGGGATGATGCGATTCTGTAACATATCGGCGTACCTCTCACCCGTCACGGTAGCAGTTACAAAACCAGAATCACGCATTTCTTCGAAGAAAAGAGGCCCGATAACGGTAGACGTGGTAAAGCCAACCCATACCGTGACTTTCTCGTCGTGCAGTGGAGTTTCCACGACAGTTCTAGGATTTTCGGTAGCCCAAATCCTGCAGTTGTGGGCGTTGACAGACCCTCGGAGTGTGAGATGAGCTTCGTCGGTCCACAAACAGTCGTCATCTTCCGCCATCTTTTGAAACGCCCACACCGCAAAAGCCCTCCTCTTCACTAAATCGCCAGGTAACAGTTCATGATGCCGATGGATTTTGTACGGATAGCATCGGAGGGTACGCATCAGTGCCAACCAAACAGTAGTGTATGGAATGCCGGTGCGACGTGCGACTGCACGAGCGCTGACTTCCCCGTGCAGAGACGAACCCGCTACAGTCTCCATTTCTTCCTGAACTCTCTCAGCAGCCTTACACCTTATGCTTGGTCGGCCACTACGGGGTCTATCGTCTAAACAACCCATGGCTTCGAACTTCGAAATCATTCTCGCCACAGCTGCATTTGTCAACAGACCTTTACCCGTTCGAATCCCCTTCCTATGGCGATAGGATCATAACGCTGAACTAGCACATTCCCCATTCTGATGATACAGCTTCACTAAAAGCGCCTTTTCAGGTAACGTCAGCATGCTGCGATTCCTGGCGCATCTGATTCTCTCTCTCATTACAGCTCCTTTTATACACGATTGTAATGCGCAGTCACTGACGTTTTGCTGTCCAGCGCCATTTGTCGGACATTTTGTGAACTTTGTTTTTTTTTTGGTTCTAATAAAGCCCCATGTCATTCCAAGCATGTGTGTCAATTTTTACTTCTCTATCTACATTATTCCGTAGTTTATTAAGTTTTCAAATTTATACGGACTTTTTGATCACCCGGTATAACAGTATTCAGTCGTATAGTGGCCTAGCGCAGTGGTTAGTGTATAAACTTTTCGTGGAGAAAGTCATTTGTCCGAATCTCGTCAAAAGCAGCGTACAATTTTTTCTTTCTAAATCTAATCAGCATACTTTGATTATTATTTTTATTCAGTTAATTGGTTTAAGTGTAATTATTGTTATTTATAATAGTTTACCGAGTCATTTTCGTCATCATATTGCGTTTTTTATTTGCTCTTATTTTTCTTCCTCTCATTCTTTTTTCGTTTGGAATTCGCTTATGTTGCTTATAATCTGCAACCGGGTGCCAACCAGGACTGCTCATCGGTTGGGAAAGCGGCATCTCTTTTAGCCAGTGTGAGGACAGTTTCAGGTAACCAATGACAGCGAGAAATTAGTTTGCTTTTAGCACTGAAACTTAAATTTTTGTCTTGAGTTGGCTCTTAGACGTTAACGTTGAATGCCGTGAACAAAGCGACCGTGACTTGAATTCTGCCGTAGATTGTTAACAGCCGTTAGGTTAGGATGATGGTTCAGATGACTCTAAGAACTGTGGGACTTAACATCTGAGGTCATCAGTCCCCTAGACTTAGAACTACTTAAACCTAACTAACCTAAGGACATCACACACATCCATGTCCCAGGCAGGATTCGAACCTGCGACCGCAACAGAGGCGCGGTTGCAGACTAAAGCGCCTAGAACCGCTCGGTCACAGCGGCCAGCTTAGATTAGGGCATGAGTTTAAATACATGGCGACAAATCGCGTCGTCTGCCGCAGTTCAGTCGTCCGTAACTTAAAATCAACTGTCGACAGAACATTTCCCATTTCCGTCATAACTTTCGGCGGCCCCTTCCAACACTGCTCCGCATTAGACATCAACACTAATGAAGTGGCCTAAGGTGTTAGTGTGTCACCTCTAACCGAGCAGTAGTTTGCAGCAGATGTGAGAACATACTTCAACTATGAAGTAGTTTTGATCGGACTGTAGAAGGTGAACTGTTGATGTCATTTGATCGGACTGTAGAAGCTGAACTGTTGATGTCATTACAAGATTCTAAATTTGGATATGCGAATTATTCGTTTGACTTTGTTTGCCTATTACAATTAGCGTTTCTCGCTGAGCTCTTTAAGCGCCTAAATATTTTAAACAACAGCCTCCAAGGGAGAGGAGAAAACATTGTAACTGCCAAGAATAAAATGAAAGGACTCCTCGCGTAACTTGGTTTTCAGTCAATATCTTTACAAAAGATGATGTTTGAGTCTTGCCTCTGCGTTCAGAATGTCGAGGAAACTGCAGTCGACCAGTCGATGATAGTAAGTTCTCACATTCCTTACATGATACGGAGCTTGCATAATTTGGAAGAGAAACTATTTAGCTACTTTCCAGATCTGAACTCTGAAGCTGACATTGGACATAGATGCAAATTACAAGCGGCAATCAAAAAGTTGCCGTTTGAGGATGTTGCTGCAGTGTATCTGCAACGTAGCGCGACTCCGATGCGGGTATACAAGCACCGACATGTAGGCAAGGGATTAGTGTGAAATTCCTGTCTTTCCAACGTGCGTCGGATAAATGTGGAAACGTGAATTATCGCGATGTTATTACCAAATGCGTCCAAACAGAACCAACGTGCTGTTATTCTTTTCTCGGCTGTCGAAGGACATCCATAGGAGAATGAAGAATGGTTGAAGATGTCAGTCGAAAACCACCATAGAGGACAGGTGCTCCAAGTGGTGGTACTGCCCCATATCGCAAATGTCGTAACGCAGGAGTTCCGCTAACTCATCCCGACCACCCATCCCTATATTTCTCATTCCTCTCCTCATGTGATGAGCACGTTTTTGGTCCCTTAAAAAAGCCTTGAAAAGTCGACGATACCCGTCAGACGGGGATGTGCAGCAAGCAGTTGCGGACTTCTTCATGCAGCAGGACACGGTGTATCACCAAATCTCGTGCGTCGCAGGGATGATTACCTCAATGCTTACGGATATTTTGCCTGATTGGCATGCCAATTATGAAGTATACGGTCTTCGAACGGAAACTTTTTGATCGCCCTTTATAAACACTTTTCTGGATATGGCAGTACAACTGCCTGATCCAAGCACGACATGAAAGAAACCCTTAAAGATTTTGCTACCGATAGCATCTTAAAATCGAATTTGCTTCGCAAAAACATTTGGATGAAGAGACAAGAAGAATATCCACAGCTGGCTAGGGAAGCTTTGAAATTACTAGTGCCATTCGCCACTTCCTCCCTATGTGAATTAACGTTCTCTTCAATGGTGACCTTAAAAACTAAGAAGAGAAATGGATTTAATTTAGAAAATGATTTGGTTATTTGTGTCTCAAAAATAGAGCCACGATTTTATAAATTATTACTAAATAAACAGGCACAGCCTTCTCATTGACATTGTTGTATTTTTATTGTAGTGTAGGACCTACAAGCCTTGCTTACTTTTATCTGGCTAAGTGGCACCTATGACTGATATCACCAGTGTCACTCTGCGAATAAAAACTGTTAAAAAAATTAACTCCTGGTAGATCTCAAGTATGATTTTAAATATTACAAATGAGAGACATTAGTTATTAATCATCAAATGGCAGTTGTGAAGATAAAGTTCTTTATATTCGCGAATAATCACTGCATCGTACCATCATTGTTACTGATGTCACTCTTGATCGCATAGATTGTGCTCCGAGGGAAAGAAATAACAATAAGATAACAAAAAACGCGCAAGAATAAATAAAGTAATATTTACATCATCATTATTATTACGATGCGTAAAGAGCGGCCGAACTTCGCCTAACGAGCACCTTCTATAACAAATAATTCGCATAGCGGGCAGTACATAACGTAAATTTGTAAAAGGTTGAATCGTTAATCAATCGCTGTTCTATGACCATTCGATCGGTCGACAATGCAGTATTCAGCTGTACTGTTAGCGACACTCCTCGCATTGCAATTGTTGTCTCCGGTACCTCCGCTCCAGCCTCCTCAACGATGTTGCGAATTATCTGTGCCGATGTTACAAGCTCTCCTAACTTCGAAGACTCATGTTAAGTCGTGACCTTGAAATACCTTTTTAAGAAGTCCGTTTTAGATTTGTCGTCGTTAACCAACATGAACTCAATAACGCTACCAGTTAACCAGTACGTAGAGAGACGTTTCATTCAACTAGCCAGTCTTCTGTGCTTAGCACTCATTTTGAAGAGTAGGCAAAGACAAACGTCTTCGGACAATTTTCTTGTAAATAAGGCTGCTAAGAATTGTACTATTATTTTAAAAATTGTATTAGTATTTTTTTGGAATGGAATACACTAATATGTTTTTACGTGAATCCCTACAGAAAAATATGCTTCTCATACCGAATGTCCCACATTACAGGGAAGACTCAGAAGCGAATTATGCTCGTTAAGCGAGGTCTCTCTATAACGTCAATTTGGAAAGAAGTAGAAGTTTTTTCGAAATTCTCAAAGTTACTTATTGGATCTTGTTCATTTAGTTATCGATCGGTTCTTGAAAACAGTTTTCAGGTTTGCGTTTATTCCTCGTTAACATGGTGTATTTATTATAAAGCAATCTACGTTCTATTCAGTTCAGAATTAATGTTAAACAAGGAATATCATAATTTTAATCAAAAACAAATTTCATTTTTGTTACGCGTATGTTTCTGTATTACGGAACCCCTAGTATGCAGATGTCCTCTGGTCTCGTTGTTTCGTTTCCTCTCATCCAGTTTCAAAAGATGACAACATTTATTTTTACACACATCAGAAAAAGTTTTGCATCACTCCATTTTCCAGCACTCCTGAGGACAGACGTTGACTGTGGATATTGTATCACAGACACAGTCCCTTTGACTGTTCAGAGATGACACTAAACCCACCCAAAGACCTAAACAACCATGCATGAGCAGCGCCTATTAGACGGAGGGGTCCGACACCCGAACAGTTCCATTCATTCCACCAGGAAGGGGGAACACGGCTCGTGTTGTCTGTAGTTCAACCATGCCTAGACGGTCAGTACCGCGGTTCGATCGCGTCCGCATTGTTACTTTGTGGCAGGAAGGGCTCTCAACAAGGGAAGTGTCCAGGCTTCTCGGACTGAACCAAAGCGATGTTGTTCTGACATGGTGGAGATACAGAGAGGCGGGAACTGTCGATGACATGCCTCGCTCAGGCCGCCCAAGGGCTACTACTGCAGTGGATGACCGCTACCTACGGATTATGGCTTGGAAGAACCTTGACAGCAAGGTCACCATGTTGAATAATGCTTTTCGTGCAGCCACAGGACGTCGTGTTACGACTCAAACTGTGCGCAATAGGTTGCATGATGCGTAACTTAACTCCCGACGTCGTTGGCGAGGTTCATCTTTGCTACCACGACACCATGCAGCGCCCAAAACATGCCGAATCGACCGCTCAGGATTGGCATCACTTTCTCTTCACCGATGAGTGTCGCATATGAATTCAACCAAGCAATCGTCGGAGACGTGTTTGGAGGCAACCCGGTCAGGCTGAACGCCTTAGACACACGGTCCAGCGAGTGCAGCAAGGTGGAGGTTCCCTACTGTTTTGGGGTGGCGTTATGTGGGGCCGAAGTACGCCGCTGGTGGTCATGGAAAGCTCCGTAACGGCTGTACGATACGTGAATGCCATCCTCCGATCGATAGTGCAACCATATCGGCAGCATATTGACGAGACATCCATCTTCATGGACGACAATTCACGCTCCCATCGAGCACATCTTGTGAATGACTTCCTTCAGGATAACGGCATCGCTCGTCTAGTGGCCAGAATGTTCTACAGAGATGAACCCTATCGAACATGCCTGGGATAGATTGAAAAGGGTTGTTTATGGACGACGTGACCCACCAACCACTCTGTGGGACCTACGCCTAATCGCCGTTGAGGAGTGGGACAGCCTGGACCAACAGTGCCTTGATGAGCTTGTGGATAGTTTGCCATGACGAATACAGGCATGCTACTGGGTATTAGAGGTATCGGTGTGTACGGCAATCTGGACCACCACCTCTGAAGGTCTCTCTGTATGGTGGTACAACATGGTGTGTGTGCTTTACATAAGCAATAAAAAGTGTGGAAATGATGTTTATGTTGATCTCCATTCCAATTTTCTTTACAGGTTCCGAATCTCTCGGAATCGAGGTGATACAAAACTTTTTTTGATGTGTGTAATTAATTGAGGGAATGTTTTGTATATTGTACTATAAATTATTGTACTAGTCGTTTATAAGATGTTTTCCAGCACTGTTATAATGATCTGCCAAAGTAACAATGGTTTACTTCTCAGCAATCACAATTAATAACACAAAAGAAGTTAGAAATGAATCAGGCGACTACCAACGATGATTTTGTGGAATCCTGATCAAGAAACAGATCTACGAAAATAGAAATAACGCCAATACACAGTGTGTCAATTACAATCTGAAGTGAGGCACATTCGCGGTAGAAATCGCTGTAGTTCGTGCCTTCTCCCACTGCTGTCAGTCCTAGCGATTTGTTGTTCGGTTTGAAGCACGGTTACTGAAATGCATTTCAGTAACAGTGGTGTGAAGTCTTGCACGTGAGCTGCGTGTGTGTCGTTGCTGCCATTTTGTATCTTATTTCAACGTGAATATCTTTTACAGGCGCTTTCACGAACTGTTCTACCTCCATGTGATATTTTTACTACAGCAGATGATCGGCCCTTAAAACTAGTTGTCACTGCTGCAGAAGATACTGCTCCCGCACCGTCATTTCCACCTGAAAATTAATGCGGTCCTTCTCCTCTTCCCGCAAATCTCTCAGATGTGAACCCGTGAATACAGTCTATTTAGGACGTTGTGGTCTTCGCCACCAGTAATTCCGTTCCGCAATGTCGGAAGAGTTCGATTGACAAGTGTCACTTCTCACCGACTCAAGTCTTTGCATACTTGAATTGTTCAACATGTTTAAATTAAATTCATATTCACTATTACAAATAAGTACCACATCTGAACATGAGAGACATTACAATGTGCTTTCACGAAATCTTGTCACTTCCGTGTGACGTTTCTACCATAGCAGATGACCGTCACGAAACATATGTCATCGGTCATGCTGCAACTGCTTACTCCTGCGGCCGCGACGCTCCCCTCCCCCCCATCCCGTGGAAGACTTTGCGACTCACGGGACTGTTAGCAGATAGGACTGACAGTGAACATCCAAAAAAAGTCCGAACAATATCAGGTCGTTTCGTCTTATTGCGTAATAAGGGAAATTGTACCACGCACATTATAAGCGAGTTGGGTGGCAATCATTAAAACAAAGGCGTTACTTTATTGGGGTGAGATCATTTTACTAAGCACGATATCTCTATGGTGCGAAAAGTGGCAATTGTCTCTGAATAAAGAAAATTTTAAGGTGATCCACATGAGTACGAAAAGAAATCAGTTAAATTTCGTTTACACGATAAATCACACAAATCTAAAGGCTGTCAATTCAACTAGTACCTAGGAATTAGAATTACGAATAACTTTAATTGGAACGATAGCATAGATAATGTTGCGAGGAAGGCAAACCAAAGACAGTGTTTTATTGGCAAAACACTTAGAAGATTTTGTAATCTACTTGGATACTTAGAATAGTATACTACCGAGCGAGGTGGCACAGTGACTAGCACACTGGACTCGCATTCGGGAGGAAGACGGTTCAAACCCACGTCCGGCCATTCTGTTTAGGTTTTCCGTTGATTTCCCTAAATCGCTTCAGGTAAATACAAGTTTCCTCTGCAACGGCACGGCCGACTTCCTTCCCGCCCTATCCTTCCGTAATACAATACCGATGACCTCGCTGTTTGGTCCCCTTCCCAAAAGCAGCCAACCAGTGGTATACCGTTTGGTGAAATACGTTAGTGTTGTTTTTAAGTGTTGAGAAATGTTAATGCCATCCACAAGATTTCAGCTGGAATGCGTTCTGGGAAAGTTAAGAGGGATGTTAAATTATTTTTTAGTTGCCATCAATACCAAACCTGTGGGTGTTATAGCATAAAAGATGAGAACATAACTTTTGCTCTCCATGTGTTTCCTTCGTATACATCATAAATGTTTGCCTTGCATGACATATTGTCATAGAATAAACGCTTGTTTACCTAACACATTTAGTAACAGCCTAGTCGACAGTTACGAGCATTTTTCAGGCAGTTTAATACGTTGTCTGTAGCTCTGAGAGTGGTAGTAATGAAGAGTCTGTATTGGCATTTGGTTTAGGTGATATAGGAAATACAAGGTCACTCTGAATAAGGATGGCTGGACACCGGATTGATCCATTTTCATGTCCATTAGAAAAATAGTTTATTGTTATTATGTAACGTGATACCTAAAAATACTCACTGTCATAAAATAATTGAAAAATTCTTCTCGAGTGAGTGTCTGTATTCTTCATGTAATATTTTTAGAAAAAAACTCATCGTCTGTACCAAATTTAACAGCAGGTACAACGGTTGTCTCTTGTTGCCGTTTTGGTGAGATCTTAATGGATGTTGTCCACCATTGCTTTTCTCTAAAATGCGGATCATATGGCTAAGTATATAACTTCGTATGGGAAACTGTAATGAAGTTCGTCAATTTATGGCGCTCAGTTCAGCAGTTCCCAGTACAATGGTAGTGAATAAGGCAGTGTACTTATTGTTCTGTTATTGGTGTAGTGGAAGGAAGCCACAGAGTGAACCAGGTGCTGGTAAATGCTGCAACTGCAGACTACAGTTACGAGGTATTTTTTACATTTCCTGACTTGCTTGTCCGCTATTGCTGCTCCATTACTGGTGACTAAAAACCAAACAAAACGTTATCGCTTTCAATCAATATAAGAAGGAACATTAATATAACAATTCTAAATTCATACGCATGTCAAATTCCCACTTACACATAAACGTGGTTATCGAATTTACAAAACACAAGTATGGGAAATTAAGAAAAGTGAGGATATGACAAATCGTTCCAGTGCATTTCTGCATGACACAGCTTCGGCTAATATTTCATTATTTTCTTCAGAGCACCAATTTAATCTATAAAAAGTGCATTAATTGGTGGTAGTAACGTCGAAAACAGATTACGACAATCACACCGACTGATTTTTCAACCGTCGTGCTGTCATGAAAATGAAGCTGTTTTACAGTAGAGAGGATAAACTTCTTTCCAAGATCGCTAATAATAACCTTTATTCTCGATAACCGGTTTCGGTAATAACCGTTAACATCTCCAGATCTCAACGGACAGGTTATTGCATATTTCTTAAAATAGCAGTAAAAGTGCTTGTTCTCATGAACTGGCAGGTACTTGTCCGTTGAGATCTGAGGATGGTAACATTTATTATCGAAACCGGTTATCGAGAACATAGGTTATTGGTAGTGATCTTAGCAAAGAAGTTTATGTTCTCTAATGCATTAACACAGATCGCTCCTTGCGGCTCAGCGTAAGTCAACTGAAAGAAGTTGTTATTTCCACTGATCATCGGCTGGCTTCACGTACACACGCGAGGAGCGTTCTTGCGTGACTTTCGAGGCACCCTGTAGGCCGTCTTTAAATCCCGACGTCGGTTCAAAAGCCAGCAACCTTGCTGGGGAAATACAGAGCGGAGAAGAAAGTGCGCACGCCGCGCTGGCGTCAAGGATATCGCCAAGTTCGTTGTTCCTGTACTGCCAAGCGGACCGCGCACGTCTCTGTCCCTCTCCCTCTCCCTTCGCTTTCTCTTTCGCTGTGCCATTTCATCGCAGTGATCTTCTTTCTCCGTTGTCTAAATTTTTTTGGCTGCAAATTTCCATCATTTCCCTTAGCAATTTTCATAGGAAACTACTAGTGTTCAGTGAGTTACACAGACATGCCTTACATCTCACATATTCGTGTCGTTTTCATTGACTTGTCTTTCGGTCCTGAAATATCTCGTAGCCCCTGTAATTAGGTTCTGATGATGTCTGAACGGAATTCCATTAAATTTATGAGGCCACAAATTATAGAAACATAATAGAGTGAAGTCGTGAATTTCCTTTGTAATTCCTTAAAGAAATCCACGTTTTAGTAGTACCTGGCGAGTCAAGAATGGTGTGCAGGATGAATGGCGGACGGTAAGCACCCTTATAAGACAGACACAGTGACTGTGCGAGATGTAAGTGGGCGATAGTGATCTTGGAAAGCCAGTCCTGGGAACGTCCACTCTCAAGATTTTAACAGAATTTTAACTTCTTCAGCGTCTGCCATTTGAGTTTGACGAGCATCTTCGTAACGCTCTAGGGCTTACTGAGCGAACTTACGAGGATACGTACTCCTCTTCTTTGGATTATCCTTCTCTATTAATTCCATCCGGTAACAGTAGCAGACTGACCAGCAACATCAGGAATCGGTCGTTCGAGGTTTGTGTGTGCTACCTTTATTTTGAGTGAAGTATATTGCTTTAGGATTTTCCCATTGAATCTCAGTCTGGTATCTACTTTGCCCTGCAACTGGTTTTATGTGGTTGTTTCACTTTAGGTCGCTCTCGACTTTTAAGCTCTGATATTGTACGATTGTTACTGTTTACAGTGATTTGTCACCAGTAATGTAGTCGAACAATTTATGTGCAATTTTTTTTACATTCAGTTACGATGAGGTCAACTGCTTGTATCTGTATAAAGCATCAACTCTTATCAGTTCTTGCTGCATTTAACTACAATTCTCTAGCATTGAAATTTTCCTGTATACAACAGCATTATCATCAGGAAATAGTATGTTACTCTGGATGGAGATCCATTATAGAAATAGGAGTAATTCACGGTGTGTCACAGACACAGTGGAGTGGGATTCGCCCGCTGCTATTCACGTTGTGCATTAAAATAATCTCTTATACGGCCCATACATGAATGCTACTCAGGTGTGTGAATCCGTAGGAGATCAGAATAACAAGAGGCACGAGCGTATGCCAAGAAGGACGGAGTGAACAGTCACAGGCTTATTTCAGTGACTACAGAGAGTAACAGAAATGTTGAAAAATGCATCTAGAGACAACCTGCAAACGTAACGGAAGTAGATTTCAGGGCAGAATTTACGAATTTTCTTTGGTCTCCTACGTACCTATCCGGTAGAGATCGTGCAGATAGAGTTACGCAATTATCTGCTCTCGAAGAAGACTGCAAACAGTCAATTTTCCGAGGCTTCATTCGTGAATGGAACGGGAAGAGACCTTAATATGACGTACAATACTCTCTGCTATGCACTTCACAGCGCATTTCGGACTATATACACAAATACGCGGCGCACCAGAATTAAAGCGTCAGTTTTTCGAAAGCTCGTAACTGTCTTCCGTTGCGACAGAGGAATTTGAAACATTGCTCAAAAAGTGCAACTGCATAGCCCCCTCGGACTCCTCCCTTGTGCTCGGCGATGCTTCACACAGCAGGGTGTTGACACATGCGAAAAGAAAGGTCAGAGCTCAGAAGTTCATGTGACGTGAAAGGTGGCTTAATTATATCACATTGTCAGCAAAACTCACAACACTTCTTTCCAACGTCACCGTGGACGTGTATGCGATGCGGAGGTCATCACACTCCCTCTTATCCACATGTCACCTCTTCTGTTAACGCCTCCGTGATGGAGGTCAGAACCGCGATGAAAATCAAGCGGTATGCTTATAAGTGGCCGAGGAAAACATTTCAGACATACCGCTGCTGAGAACCGACCCGAAAAGACCTCACCGGCTGGCATTAAGGGCGTTAGTGAAACTACCGCCGGCCGGGGTGGCCAAGCGGTTAAAGGCGCTACAGTGTGGAACCGCGCGACCGCTACGGTCGCAGGTTCGAATCCTGCCTCGGGCATGGATGTGTGTGATGTCCCTAGGTTAGTTAGGTTTAAGTAGTTCTAAGGTCTAGGGGACTGATGGCCTTAGAAGTTAAGTCCCATAGTGCTCAGAACCATTTGAACCATTTGAAACTACCGCTTAGGGGGTTGATTCCCACACATTTTGTGGTCGAAAATGACAATTCACAGTGCGATGATCCTCTGGACGACGTTCTTGACAACCTTTGTCACTACTGACACATTCCAGACGATTCAACACTTCTCGTGGGCCTGAAAACCCACTGAACGTGATGGGAGCGCAGTATGACTGCAATTTTTGCTTTGGTACACAGGTCGGAACCACGGGTGACTATTCAAAACCATTCGACGGAATTTGAACGTGATCCGAAGCAGCAAATGCTGTTTATGCTTTTTCATCAGTTATGCTGCGCTCCCTCCTGTGGTATGACCACAAGGAGGTGCGAAATACACACATGCGTGAGTAAAATGGCAAAGGGTCCCTCTAAGGGCACACAGTTTGCCAGCTCCTTCGCTGCCACCCGTGCACCTTTGTTGAGCACTTTAAAATGTTCCTGTACAGAGACAGCCAGTCAATGATTACTAGGCACCAGTGTGACAGACATCCATTTTGACACCCATAATGCGGCCAGCAGGCGCTAGTCCAGTGACATAGCACCATCCAGCTCCAGAGTGCCGAAATGGTTGCCTGTCACACCAGCGTCTGGTAACTGAAAGTGCTCAACAAAGGTGCGCAGGTGGCACCACAGTGTGTTCTCAGAGGAACCCTTTGCCATTTTATTCAAGCATGTGTCAATGTCACACTGTCCCGTCATTACGCCACAGAATGCCGTTAAGTACGAGAGCTCAAAAAGCATAGTCACCCTAGGCTTCCTTACACCACGTACAGATTTCTCTCAGTGGTTTGAATGATCAATTGTGGTTCCACCCTGTACACCAGAGCAACAACTGTAGTCGCGCTACACTCCAAACCGGTGCATTACGTTCGTTGAACTGAGATGTCAATGCTATAGAGACACGCGTCTCTAACAGGTTGTAGTGGATTTTGAATGGAAAAATTCATAAAAACTTTGGAACACGAAGAGATTCTTCTTACTTTCATATTTTTGTGGACAGTACTACCACCCTGCATAGGACGTACCTTTAATAATCTGCATTTTACTGTAGGGCTCCTGTAATCAGCTGAATAATCCGTTTCAGATGTCGGAAACAAGGGAAAGGCATATATTTTCCAGTAGGACAATACCTAGTAAGGCACTGCTGTGATCAAATCAGCCTTTGGGTGCATATGATGTTTTATAGACACTGTTTGCAAAGATGACACTGGAAGTTGAAGAAATGTCGCATTGTGGATGGACATTTCTGCTGTTGAAATACTGCAGCAAAACTTACATAATTACACAAACCTCTACAATTTTTAAACAAATTTGTAAATGCCACTACATGATAAATAAATATTTGATCTATTCGCTTGTAGCGGATCATTAATGCATGTACACTGAATGTTACTTGTCGCAAAATACACTGACGGAAAAAACAGCGAGAAGGAGTTGTGCGCCATAAACGAAAGTTGGTAGACGTGTTTCACCATCTGAAAGATGAGGTCTATTCAAATTTCGCTCCAGTCGCATAATAATGACGCTAGAGGATGCAAATCAGTTTTTTAAAATACGCACTGTTTTGGTCGTGCGCGTTAGTTACCTTTGAGATTGGGCGAGGCGAGTTGATGTTAGTCAAGAATGCCTTTAAGGCGACAAAAACGACGTTATCAACACCTCACTGAGTTTAAAGGACGTCGTGTAATAGGGCTGCGAGAAGCTTGATGTTCCTTCTGCGATATTTCAGAAAGACTTGATAGGAATGTAGCCATTGTACATTATTTCTGGCAGCAGTGGTCGCGAAATTGTCCGGTCGCAAGAAGACCGGGCTCCAGATGCCCACGTGATACTACCGCGTGAGAAGATCATCGTTTTCAGTGTATGGCTCTGGCACATCGTACTGCATCTGCAGCAGAAATTTGAGCAGCAGTTGTTACCACCATGACACAACGAACTGTTAGAAATCGGTTACTTCAAGGATAGCTCGGAGTCAGCCGCCCTGCAGTGTGTGTTGCACTGACCCCAAACCACCGCCATTTGCGACTTCAGTAGTGTCCAATGAGGGTTCATTGGAGGGCAGGGGGTACAGGTCTGTTGTGTTTGCTGACGAAAGCTGGTTCTGCCTCGGTGCCAGTGATGGTTGTGTGTTGCTTAGTAGGAGGCCAGTGGAGGGCGTGCAACCACTCTGCCTGCGAGCTAGACACACTGGACCTACACCTGGAGTTATGGTCTTTGTTGCGATTTGGTAGGACAGTAGGAGCACACTCGTAATTATCCCACGCACTCCGACTGCAAATTTGTACGTCAGTCTGGTGATTCAACCTGTTGTGCTGCCTTTCATGAACAGCATTCCAGGGGACATTTTCCAACAGGATAACGCTCCCCTACATACCGCTGTTGTAACGCACCATGCTCTACAGTGTCTACATGTTGTTTTGGCCTACTTCATTACTAGATCTTTCTCCAGTCGAGTACACATGGGACATCACCGGATGACAACTCCAGCGTCATCAACAAACAGCATTAACCGTCCCTGTATTGGCCGTCCAAGTACTACAGGCATGGAACTCCATCCCACAGTCTGACATCTGGCAATGTTATCACTTAAATATGTTATCTAGACAAATGCATTCCCGATAATTAATTACTGTAGACTAATTATTTTTTGGTGTTACGGTTTTTTTCCCTCGGTGTATGTCTGTGTTATTGAAAAATTTGAGTGGTATTGACTGAATAATACACGGAGAACTGTCAAAGAATAATGAACAGCATAGATATTTATTGACAGAAATACTTCACAGAGTGTTGTAACCTATAGATATCGCTGGTTGGCTGAGTGAATATCTGTGGATTTAGTTTGGTTATAAACGTTTGCCTGCACGCGTCTTGCACGCTGCGGCAGCTAGGAGCCAGCAGCCAAATTGGTTGGAGAGAGGCCGTCAATGAGACCGCGAAGTCTGGAACAGTGTCAAGGCCGTTCGGCACGGGCACGTGCTGCCTGGCGTCACAGCTTTTACAGTCACTCACAAAAGTTGACGACAGCCCTAGCGTTTCAATGGTACGTAACAAGGATACCCTTAAATGCAAATACGTAATAATATAAAGAGTCAAGCAAGAACTTCGTTCAGAGTTTACATTCTCGCTGTGGTAAACGTATTACTTGTGATTGCAAAATACACAATATGATCAATAGATTCAGTCGTAAACATTGTTTTGGAAAAATAGAGAGCGCGCTTCAATCATCACGGCGAATGAATGATTCCGACCAGTTCCGCCATAGGTGCTTTGGATTTTGGCGCCCGTGGCGAATAATATAGGTGGCGCTTTCCCCCTCTCACTCGTTCAAAAATAATTTTAATAACACATCGTTTACTTGGTCGGTGCTGCAAATGTAGTGCGTAAAAATTTGGTTAACCCTAGAACACTAAAGTGGGAAAATATTACATTGCTATTTAAACATCGCAAAGTGTACTACTCCACATTTTACTCCAAGGAAGTCATAATTTATAGGCTATGCTTAAGTTAATTACACTTATTAGATCTCAAATGGTACGTTAAGTACCAAATTAAGTACAAAATGTCATGTTTTATAGCTTACTGCAATCGTAAATGTTGCGAGGGTTTAGTAATCTAGAGTTCACGACGGGACAGTTTGATGGCTTGATGGTGAGGAAGAAAATCGCAGACTAGCAAATTGACAGTGTCAGAATTAGGTTCAAAATGGTTCAAATGGCTCTGAGCACTATGGGACTCAACATCTGAGGTCATCAGTCCCCTAGACTTAGAACTACTTAAACCTAACTAACCTAAGGACATCACACACATCCATGCTCGAGGCAGGATTCAAACCTGCGACCGTAGCAGCAGCGCGATTCCGGACTGAAACGCCTAGAGCCGCTCGGTCACACCGGCCGGCTCAGAATTAGGAAAACTTAATAAAAATAGTTCTTTTTACCAGACTTTGGCTACCGTATCAAGGTACAGAGATCACATTATCATGCATTTTATTTTAGCGCTTACGTCACTAATAACAATTTTGCTGGCGGAGTATGAGGATTATATTTTACCAGAAGTGCGCTAAAGTCACTCCAAGATCATTTCCTTACACGACCTGGACTTTAAGGATTTTTTAGCCTAAAGAGAATACGTCCACACAAATAATTATTACTGCAAAAGTTGTCTGTATGCTCGTCAGAGATTTCTATTTTCTTTGTAATGTCACAAGTGCATATGTCGGATAAAATGCAGTTCAAGAACTCTCCTTGTTTAATATTTTTCCGTCGGGAATTTTTAATTTGGAATGTGAGATTGGACCTAGCTTTAGTTATAGCTTTAAATCTCACAAGCAGTATTTTGGCGTCTTTTTCATTGTGATTTGGCACTCTCGTCAACGAAATAGTGTTTCAGCTGTATTCACAAATAAGTGTGATTATTTGTAACTTGGATTTACGCAGCTGAAAAACGTAACGTATAGAAAAGTCTAAAGGAGGTTTTCATCCAGCAGCGGGTGCCAAATGACATACGACGACAACTTTGTAAACAGTCAGCGGCACATCCTAGCCCTGTCTGGAAACATAATTACGATTTCGCATCTTAATAGGTTCTAGACAACTACCAATTCTGAGTGATAGTTCAATAAACAAAGCCGCATAGTCGAGCGCTTGGGCCGGCAGGAGCGGAATTTTCTGTTTGTACACAGCGTTTAGATTAACGTTTGTTGTCACTCGCTTCTGGAAAGACGTGAATAGAATATGGGTATTAAACTGTGTAACTAGCGTCCATTAACATACTATAAGTGTTTGCACAATATTTTATTAATAGTTTCGCGTGAGCTGTCTGTGTAATGAACCAGAGACGTCGTAGCAGCAATACTTAAATTGCAACTAGCGACTGCTTGTCTCTGTGTTATATTACTTGTCGTGTAGACCAACATTGATTAAAGATGAATAGGAACTGCGCCTGATGTGTGTTGATGCAGAGGGAATTAACCACAGTCTGGAAACAGATCGTAGCGCCGTTATCCACCATGCACAGGCGTCTGGCTGCTGTCCTGGGCTACAGTGGCTTTGGGGGACCAGAGATGAATGCTCTGGGACCTCTGGTGCCTATAGCGTCGCCTGGGATTCCTAATGTCGCAGCTCCTTGTGATTCGCTGTTCGATCGACACCTAGCTAACAGTGAATGGCGAAAAGTGGTGGGGTCGCGCGGATGTTACCTTATGCCTTTAAAATAAATATTGCCCATTGATAAAAGTATATCGGAGCCAGCTCGAGGTGCTTTATCTGTTGAGAATGAGGAAATCTTCGTTAAAGGTCCGGACAAGTGCAGAAGGTGGGACTGCTAGTCATTGGGAGCTCCACCTCCAGCCAGTGTCCGCTGTTTGCTTGCAAGTGTTGGGGGAGGGGGTTCACGTCTGACATGTGGAGGAGACTCTGCAGGCGCGAGTGAGTGTCCTGTGTGCACCCGGCTCAAATTGCGGCTCATATCGGCATGGAGACTCCTGCCACATGGATTCAACCCCATCCTCGGTGAGGGTGGAAGTGGAGTTGGCGTTGCAGCACTATCCTCACAACTGACGACGGTTCTCTGATTTGGAGTTGAGCGGAAGGCTTAAACCAGAGATTCAGACGTTGCTATACGATCTTGTATGCGAATTTTTTCGACCTCCACTACTGAGTGCAAAATTGTAGGCACCACTGGCAGAAAGCGGCTACTAGGGTAACGGAGACCATGTGTTCTGCACATGCAGGTTTTTTAGCTCCTTTAAGTAAAGACAGTAACTTTTGTCATGGCAGATCGGAGAGAGTAAATGTTAATGTAGTATTAGTTAATTGCAAGAATGTACGTGGAAATATTCCCTACGGCAGGAACATCAAAACCAAATGATAAATATTAAACTCGATTTAAAACGGTGATAATGTCCACTTAATACAAGCAACGAGAGGTTGGCTGAAACCAGCTGTTAATAACAATGAAATTCCAAATTTCAGTTGGAATGCATATTACAAAGATAAGTTAAATGTCGCTGGTGAAGTGTGTTTATACTCGTCAATTATTCGATAATATCTAGTGATGTTAGTACAGACACCGAATGCGAAATAATGTGCGTGAATATAAGTGGTAAAGGCACATAAAATATGGTAATCTCGTGCTTTTATAGATCCCTTGCCTCAGTAGCAGTAGTGGGGAAATATTTTAGTGAAAACTTGGAGAAGATTTGGCAAAAATTTCCTAGCAATGTTATAGTACTAGGAGGAGTTTTAAGCTTGCTAACTATAGATAGGGAGTATAAAATGTTTAGGTCGGGTAATAGGGACAGGGAATCGCGTGAAATTGTTTTAAATATCTTGCCAGAAAGTACCTTGAGCAGCTTATCAGAGAACCGACTCATTAAGGTAATATCTTAGATCTGGTTACCAACAGGCCCGATCATTTCAGCTCAGTTAACGTAAAACAGGGAATCAGCGATGATATATCGGTTACAATAGCACTGAATACTGCAGTAAGCAGAAATGTAAAAAAGAAGTAGGAAGATATTTCTGCGTAGCAAGTTCGACAAGAAACAGAATCAGATTACCTGAATGGTCAATATGAAATATTCATCTTCAGCAATCAAAATGTTCAGAATAAATTCACAAGTATTGTATAATACGCCCCCAGGCAGATATACACGAAGCAAAGTAAGTTGTGATGGATGAGAAGCCATCTTAGGAAGTTGCTCTAAAACAAAAAATTGGTAATGCTGATTTATACGCAACGAAAGTCTCATAGACAAACAAAAACTGAACGAAGCCAGAATTAGCGTTACGGGAGCCATGCCTGAAACGTTCAACGAACTCGAAAGTGAAGTGCTGTATACCGATCTGACAGAAAACTCCCTAAGAAGTTTTGGTTTTATATTAAATCAGTAAACGGTTCAAATCTACGTTTCCAGACACCATAATGGCACCGAAATGGAAGATAACAGAGCGAAGGCTGAAATACTAAGCTCTTTTTTCCAAAACTGTTTTACGGAGGACGATTATACTACGCTTCGTCCTTTAAACAGTCGCATGAACATCAAAATGATACATATCGAAATATGTGAACAAAGGATAGAAATTTAACCAGAATCGCTCAACAGAGGAAATGCTGCTGGACATGACGAAATTACAAACAGAAATTGGTGTATAATACTTCAGAGGATGGAACAAAAGCCATGTAAAAGGAAACAAAAGGGGATACAATTTTCATGAAAATTAGTTGTCTGCCTCTTTTCTGGAGGGGTTTAAGATTTCACCGTTAGGAACTCAAATAACTGTATCCTACTTCGCACATTTAAATTTTTGTTACCGTTTTATTCACTGGTTCCTTCCAAGTTCAAAGTGAATGAAGCATTTCAGAATGATTATGACTATCTCACCCTTGTTAGGTATTATAAGGGCGTGCTGAAAAGTAATGCCTCTGAATTTTTTGTTTGAAAACTCTTTAAGTGCTTTAAATACAAGAAACGCTATCAAGATTCGACATCTTTCATCTTTGTGTACACATATTTGTTTCTTTTTGCCACTAGAGGGCTCCAAATTATAGTGTGTAACGTGGCGGTGTGTAATGTTACTATATGGATATGTGAGAAACAGCGCGCTATAATCGAGTTTCGAAATCGAAGAGTTCTTCCGTACATAGAGCACACTCTCCTTTTGCATGACAATGCAGACCACACACGAGCGCTGTGATATCTTCTACGATCCAACGCATTAGGATTACTGTACTCGACAGTCACGACTTGGCTCCATCCGATTTTCGTCTGTTTTCAAAACATGAAGAACACTTCATCACTTTGATAGTGATGAAGCGGTGCAAGCCAAGATGCGGCGTTGCTCCTCCAACAAAGTCACATATTCTACACCGACGGTATCAACAAACTGGTATCTCGTTGTGAGAATTGCGTTGGTCGCCGGGGTGACTCAGTTGAGAAAAAAATATGTAGATATGAAGAATAAAGATGTAGAATGTTAATAAAGTTTGTTTTATTCAAAATCATGTAAGAGTTTTCATTTAAAACATTCGGAGGTATTATCTTTCAGCAAGCCCTCGTATTTGTGACCAGTATACGTCTACATCTCTTGAGACTCTTTGATCTTCTCCATTCGTACTTTTGTAGCTCATTTGAGTGATGGTAATATTTTATAGCACCACAGTTTAGATACTTTGACCTGTCTTTTCTACATTTTGAAGTATAAGTTGTCTTTATGTTACTGGGTTGTAAATCCTGTACAGTTTTAAAAAATCTTACTTCTTCTTAGAAAAATGTTTTCCACCTATACTTTACATCCATCTTTATAAGTTCCAATTTTACATTCTTCTATCCTAATAACAAAAGTTATGCTCATTACTGTTTTAGTCAGAATGGGAATATTACCTGTGAGCCGTAGTATTGCTCGTTTCTCCTAGTAAGTTATTATTCAGACTCTGCAATCAGCCTTTACTTCCTGTTGACGCTTCAATATATCCATAGCATTTCGGAGGGAAGCATTTTACGTTAAGACGTGGGTATATGGATCATTTTGAAAGAAAATTTTCATGTTAATATATGCTTGATGCTCAATAGTTTAACGACTACAATTTTATGGAACTCAAAGAGTTCGTGAAGCTGTTTACTCGAATGAGCATAGTGTCCAAGCTCTCTACAGCGGAATCTTTAGCATTATACGATGAAACATGAAGTCCAGCGTCATAAATCAGGAACTAGCATGGAATTCGATTCTCAAGCTTTAAATTCTTGTGTACGCGTTAAAGAAGAATGTGAACACCAGCCCCGATTAGAAACACAGCATCTATCTACATCAGCTGTAAGAAAACGTTGAATTTGGAGGTGACTTATTTTAGTCTAATTTTTAACGTGAAAGTGACAATGTAACACAGCAAGTAATATATATTATTTTAACATAGTCAGTGTGGTTCGCATTGCTAGTAGTTTCATATGCCCAATTGAAAAGGAAACCTTCACTGCAGTGGCGTTGTATGTAATCCCAGTGGGTGGCTGTGCTTACCAAGGGGTGACGTAGTGTTATTCACAATTGCATAAGCAGAGTTAACAACATCACAGCAAATTCATCATGTCTGGAGAGTTGTTTCGCAGTTCATTGCGTGATGGATTCCTTTCGATCAGCAGAAGTAGTTGTTATCCAATTTTGTCGAGCAGAAGGGGAGCATGCTTCACAAATTTATCGCAGGACGAAAGAGGTGTACGGAGAGCAGTGTCCGGCACGGAGCACAATATTCCGGTGATGTTAATGGTATGAAGCGGGTCGTGTAAACATCAGTAACATTCCGCGCCCTGGGTAGGCGCACTTTGTCACCACCACTTCGACGATTACGACAGTGCGGGAGCTCTTACAGACAAATCGTAGGATTGCCACACGTTACATTGCTGTTGAATACTTGATTAGTAAAGGAACTGTGCATCACGTAATCCACGTGAAGTTTCTTTATAGAAAAGTGCGTGCAGAGTGCGTGCCGAAGCACCTTTCAGAGAATAAACAGACGGCGTGAACAGATTGTTGTCTGACTGTCTGTTTAAATATGTGGAGCAAGGAAAAGATTTCATTGCTCAGTTTGTAGCATATGATGAAAGGTGGTGTCACCGCTTCGAATCTTCCTCCAAACGGATGAACACGGAGTGGTGGCATCCCGGCTCCTCTAACCCAAAAACGCCCACTCTGCGCCGAAGGCCGTAAAAATGTTACTCATTTCTTTTTCGACGCTGAAGAACTTCTACTAATCGAATAGCTTCCATGAGGTGCAACAGCTAACGATGAGCAGTACTGCAACACGTTGCTTAGCCCCAAACAGGCCATCAAGAAAAAACTGTGGAGCAAGCTCTCGAATGGGATAGTGCTCTTCCAGAAGAACGCTAGGCCACATGTGGCGAAGAGGAACCTCGTGCACCTTCAAAAATTTCTATAGGAAGTCCTAAAATATCCTTCTTACAGCTACGATATGTCCCAGTGCGACTGGCATATCTCGGGCCCCTTAAAACAATCACTGAAATGTCAGAAGTTCACCTGTGACACGGAAGTGCAAGACACTGTGGAAATCTGGATCTGCCAGGAACCCAAGATTTGCTACACTTGACCCAGCCCCTCCATTCCTACGCACTGGGATTGGTGCATCAATGTCAATGGCAGTTATGTATGGTTGTACTGCTCCACATGAAAAGTAATTGTAATAAAGCTATTAAAATTTCTTTACGTGTAACTGTGATCTCCTCTTCGTCTGAGCACACATTATAACTGCGTACCTGGAAATCGATAGGACAGAATTGATGTTCTTACAATGTATATCTTCAACGTTTAGAATGACACTTACTTGTCCTAAAGTATGGTCACTTCCTCTAATATATGTTTAGAAGTCTGCACCCGTTTCTTACCTGACTTTTATTTTGTGCTTTTTATTTTTATTTGTGTATTTTGCGGATATAGATTACTATTTTCCTGTCTCTGTAAATGACTATAACTTTCTTCAGATTTTCTCATAGGTTACGTCTTATTATATTCCGAAACTTAAACAGACATCACGAATCTTTGCTGTCATTTCTTAATATATGTACCCAATGTAAAACACCCATTCTAAAAATTGCTAGATAAGCGCCGTTAAGTTTTCAGGGAACCGAGTAGTGAGTGATAGCTGTTTACACATTATCATAATTATTGCAAAAACCAACGCGAAAAGTGCTGCGTGTTCGTGCTGTTTATTGTTTTGTAGCTGCTTCCAATACTGATACACACCGCAGACATTAAATTGACTGATCCCCAACAAAGAGTGTCCTACTGAACTCCTTCTTGATTTCCTTAAAATAAAGCAGAACAAAATATGCTTTCAAGGCCGTGGAATCATGTCGGATGAAAAGCAAAGATTTTTATTCCAATTTATTCATTCCACTAGATCTACATTTCCAGACGGGAATTTGTTTGTGGACGACTGAGCCGCTGCACTGCTCGATCACTGATGTGAAAGTTTCTCATTTCCATCTACCGTAAACGTGACTATCACAAAAACGCAACGCGGGTTCATGGTGAAAAGGAAGTAGCCTACATTTACATGATGAAATACTCTCAGTATCCACAGAATATAAAACCTACACACAATAAGGAAACTTAATTTAAAATTCTTTACTTTTTCAGATAAGAGCCACCGTTATCCTGGCAGACAAAGGAATTGTGAAATGTTCGTTGATATTACAGAAATTATATTTTATTATAGTGTTACATGTTGTGCAATAACACAACATTATATAAGTAATGGGATAAGACCGGCGTCGCCCCACCCTCCACTGTTGCCCAATTTATTCAAGATGGCGGATCGAAGATAGCGGCGATAGATATGGCAATGTCGCAATGGTGTCATGGTGGAAACTTCGAATTTTGGTGGGAAGATAAATCAGTTGGGCTACCTGTACTCACCTAAAACGCTCCCCTCCACCCTCCCCTCCTCACCCAGAAGATTGCGGGAAGTTCAAATTCCAGCAGGACAATGCAACACAGCATAGCTACCTCCACTAACCTAAGAAAATGGCGGGAAAATAGATCACTTAGGCTACCTCCATTAACCTAAGTCATCCGACGGCTGCCTCATCTTACCAATTGGCTGGAAAAGGACTCAGCCTGTTCTGGGCTGCTGGATAGGATGGACGTAAGCCTTTATTTTGCGTGCAGTGTTCATTTAAACAATTTGAGGCAGTAGCTCCCTCCAGTGTGTCCACCATGTGGCCTGGAGTCCAACTGACCTAGTACACAGTACAGCCACCAGAGGGCACTGTTGTCCATTCCATGATATAATCCAAGTGGGCGGTTCGGGGGGGGGGGGGGGGGGGAGGGGGGAATGGCAGGAAAAGGACTCAGCCTATTCTCGATTGCTGTAGAGAGGAAGTAGTGTACTTTATTTATTTTGGAACAATTTATTTAGGGGTGGATTTCACATACTTTATTTATTACACTGATACAAAACATCGCTCTGACATGCTTGGGGCCACAATACACAGCATACAGACCTGCAAACTACTCGTAAATTATTGAAATAATGCAGTACACTCATGTACAGACACGCAGACAACTTGTAAATTACCGAAATAATGCAGTACACATCATACGGACCTGCAAACTACTCGTAAAAACCCTTTCAAACTATCGTCAAACGCAACATATCACAGGCTCCAACGCCGAAATGAGCCACCACTGGACACCAGCCATTGCTCTCATGCAGCTGCTGCCTACAGGAAGCACTGACAGTTGCATCTATTTTGAGGTCTACAGTTAGAATTCTCCGAGTGTTATACTGACGTCACATGTCTATATAAATAAGAGCCAAGTCACCCTCTGGATGCACATGTGTTTACTGTTGCAGGTGTGATGCCTCTCTACTTGTGGTCCAGTGAAGACCTAATTGCCAAGAGACTTACCCTCGTAGATGCTGCTAGGTCCTCAATGCTATACTGACATCACAGGTCGCACTATAGAAATCTGTTCGAATGCTTCCCAGAATAGCACAGAGTGCATTGATCCTAGCAGTCCTAACAGGACATGTGAGACAGCTCCTGCCACACACGTTTACTGTGACTGACATCTACTTGCAAGTCCAGTGTCAAGCGAGAGATATCTGCATAGTGGCTCACCCGTGCAGAAACATCTAAAAGGTTCTCAATGTTATACTGATGTCACATGGCTATGTAAATATGAGCCAATTCGACCTCTCGGAAATTGTAAAGTGTGGTGTCACCGCCAGACACCACACTTGCTAGGTGGTAGCTTTTAAATCGGCCGCGGTCCATTAGTATACGTCGGACCCGCGTGTCGCCACTATCAGTGATTGCAGACCGAGCGCCGCCACACGGCAGGTCTAGAGAGACTTACTAGCACTCGCCCCAGTTGTACAGCCGACGTTGCTAGCTATGGTTCACTGAGAATTACGCTCTCAATTGCCGAGACGATAGTTAGCATAGCCTTCAGCTAAGTCAATTGCTACGACCTAGTAAGGCGCCATTTATCCTTTGCTATGTGTCCAATGAAGCATGTACAGTAACAAGAACAACGTTCAGCAATTGTGGATTAAAGTTAAGTATTCCAGCAGCTACGTACTTTTCTTTATAGCATTCATTACGTATCCTGCTTCAGACTTCACGCCAGCCTGCGTGAGTTTAAGCGCGTGCCTTTCGGTTACCCGTCACTGTGGACTGGCTGTCTTGTCAGTCCACAACATTTTTGGCGACGAGTCTCAAAAGAGAATTTAGCGTTCGTATCGCCCTAATTTAATTGTGTCATGACTTCGCCACAATCTCCAGATGTACTGTCCGAATTTTATCGCTTGGAGAATCAGCAGACGCAGGCGTTATTGGATGCCCTTGGACAGCTCGTCCAGGGTCAACGTGCAATGCAAAACGATGCGGCAGCCGCCGCTCCACCGCTACTGCAGCCAACACACGCAGTTGCACCACCTTTTCGACCGTATGATGCGGCAATAGAAAGCTGGACGGAGTGGTCACGCCAATTTGGATTTCATCTCGCCGCCTACAGAATTCAAGGTAACGAGCGGCAGCCTCATTTATTGGCGTGTGTAGGGGTGCAAACGTACCGTGTGATGGTGAAATTATTTCCCCGACGCGACGTAGCAACTCTGTCCAACGACGAAATTTTGTCTGCTTTAGATGCCTATTTCAAGGAATCAGTTAATGTAGTTGCAAAAAGGTATACGTTCTTTCGTACAAAACGTACGGCCGGTCAAACTAATCGGGAGTGGGTTGCAACTTTGCAAGGCCTTACACGGGATTGTGCTTTTGAGTGTGAATGTGGACTCCCTCATTCAGATACTATGGTACGTAATGCAATTGCACAGAACGTTTCTGATGTTCGTATACGGGAGCAAATTTTGAAACTAGTCAATCCCTCCCTTCAACAAGTGATAGACATATTGGATAGGCAAGACACACTTGACTTTGCTCAGGAATCATTTGAAACTTCGCCAGCTGTGTGTCACATTAACCGGCCCGCCGGGCGACCTGCACGGAACTGTAAACAGCCCTCGCGCACGTCCGCGCAGCCACGTGTCCCGCGCCAGCATGCAACTGCAGTACTAAAGTCATGCCCACGGTGTGCTACTAGACATTCGCGTAAGAATTGCCCGTCACGCCAGGCTATTTGCTTTTTCTGTAATAAAAAAGGACATGTTCAGAGTGTTTGCCAGAAAAAGCTCCGATCGGACATTCACAACCATTCCAGGCCCTTTGCTTCGCGCCGGAATCGAACCAAGAATACTCAGGCTCGTGAACCTTCACCCATGGACATTCATGTAGTTAATTCCACTCCGCCCAGTGCCGCTCCTTCTAACAGTGACTTTGTTCGTCCCACAAAAAGTGTGCGTCGACATCGACGGAAATCACGTCAAGTCGCAAGTGATTCTGTACCACTGTCTGTTCACGTTGCACAAAACAGTCGCTCTTGTCGTCAGCAGGACAATAAACTTTTTGTAGACTTGGACATTAATGGCAACGTGATCCCATTCCAGCTCGATACCGGAGCTGCAGTTTCATTGATCAATAAAGACACGTACAAACAACTGGGCAACCCTCCGTTGCGTGCCCCAAATGTTAAGTTACATAGTTATTCCGGACAGCATATTCCTGTGTTAGGACAGTGCAGCCTTCTTGCAACATACAAGGGACAAACAAAACTTATGTCATTTTACGTCCTTCGTTCTTCTTCTGCAGTGAACTTGTTTGGTTTAGATTTATTTCAATTGTTTAACTTGTCTATAGTCAATCAGGTCCTAACAGTGAACCAGACTGTGCCTTCAGCCAGTGTTTCTCGTCTATGTGAAGAATTTGCAGACATTTTTGCACCGGGCCTTGGTTGCGCTAAGAACTATGAAGTACATTTGGAACTGAAAGTAAACGTGCACCCGAAATTTTTCAGAGCGCGCAATGTTCCCCACGCATTGCGTGATGAGGTTGTCAGAACGTTAAACAATTTAGAATCACAAGGTGTAATTGAACGTGTGCAGGCTTCTCTCTGGGCCTCACCCTTAGTAATTTTGCCAAAACCTTCCGGAAAATTGAGACTTTGCGTGGACTTCAAGGCAACAGTGAATCCACAACTTGTGATTGCCACTTTTCCTTTACCCCGCCGGGAAGTTCTTTTTGACAAACTGTGCCCGGGTCAATATTTTTCTAAGTTGGACCTAGCAGATACGTACTTGAAAATACCGGTGGACGAAGAACCTCAGTGCGTATTGGTGGTTAACACGCATCTTGGTTTGTATCGATTCAAAAGACTGCCATTCGGGTGTGCATCCGCCCCTGCATTGTTTCAGCAATATCTGCAAACTGTTTGTGCGTCGGTCCCTACTGCAGCAAACTATCTGGACGATATTGTGATCTCCGGGAAGACTGGAGAAGAACATTCAGCCAACCTCCGAACATTATTTCAGGTCTTGCGACAAAATGGTCTTCGTTTGCAGAAGGACAAATGTGTGTTTTTTGCTCGTGACTTACCATATTTGGGACATGTAATCAATGCCCAAGACATACATCCGAGTCCAGAGCACCTCCGTGCCATACAAGACTTGCCTACGCCGCAGAATATGAAGCAGCTGCAGAGTGTGCTGGGTAAGATAAATTACTATCATCGCTTTCTGCGCAATGCCTCTTCCATTTCAGCTCCGCTTCATCGCTTACGCCGTAAAGGTGTTCCGTTCGTCTGGTCGACGGAATGCGAACGCGCCTTTCGCCAGTTGAAGTCGGCGTTGCTTTCAAATACTTGCCTTACGCCATTCGATCCCCAGAAACCCCTTTTGTTGATGGTAGATGCATCGGATTTCGGGATCGGTGCTGTGCTTGCGCACAAAGATGGATCGCATGATCGCCCTATTGCCTTTGCGTCCAAATTGCTCTCGTCAGCGTAAAGAAATTATTCACAGATCTAGAAAGAAGCTTTGGCTCTCGTCTTTGGTGTTACAAAGTTTCACGATTTCTTGTATGGTCGTCACTCTACCATCATCACAGACCACAAACCTTTGACGTCGCTTTTTCATCCGAACAAGCCTGTACCTCCACGTACAGCGCAGAAACTCATTCGCTGGTCTATTTTCCTCTCGCAGTACCGTTACGATATCTTGTATCGGTCCACTGCTAAGCACGGAAACGCCGATGCGTTGTCCCGTTTGCCTGTTGCTGAGGATAGAGCATTCGATTCTTCCGAACTTGCTTGCATGTTCATTGATTCGGAAACCGATTACGTGGTCGAATCGTTTCCGATTGATTTTCGTCGTGTGGCTACAGCCACAGCTGCTGACCCTGTCCTTGCTCCAGTTTTGCGTTTTGTTGCTACGCAATGGCCCTTGTCAAAGTCTCGGATCGAGGATCCGTTGGTTCGCCGATTTTTTGCTCACAAGGAGAGACTTTTTGTTCGACGTGGTGTTTTGTTGTTGCGTTCTGATAATCATCAGTCCAGGGTCGTGGTCCCACGTTCGTTACAGTCCTCTGTCTTACGGCTTCTCCACTAAGGACATTGGGGTATAGTGAGAACGAAACAACTTGCTCGTCAGCACTGTACTTGGTTCGGAATCGATGCTGCGATTACGAATATGTGCTCTTCTTGCATGGCGTGTGCCGAACAACAATCCGCACCGCCGCGGAAATTCTTTGCATGGCCGAAAGCAACTTCCCCTTGGCAACGCTTGCACATCGATTTTGCTGGTCCATTCTGGAATGCTCGATGGTTGGTTGTGGTGGATTCCTTCAGTAATTTTCCTTTTGTTGTCCGGATGTCTTCCACGACGTCATCTGCCACCATCCAAGCGTTGTCCGCTATCTTTTGCATTGAAGGTCTTCCACAGACTATAGTTTCCGACAATGGCCCACAATTCATGTCCGCAGAATTTCAGTCATTCTGCAAGGCCAATGGTATTCAACATCTGACATCCGCGCCGTTTTCGCCTCAGTCAAACGGTGCCGCTGAACGATTGGTCCGGACTTTCAAGTCACAGATGTTGAAGTTAAAAGACTCGCGTTCTTGGGAGGACGCGTTATTGCTCTTGTTGTCCTCGTATCGCTCTCAGCCCCGCGATGGTCGCTCGCCGGCTGAGTTGCTCCATGGTCGTCCTCATCGAACCTTGATGTCTTTGCTGCATCCGCCGCATCAGGTTCCTGTGCAGCGGCAGCCACCTCCTTTTGCCCCTGGCGACGTTGTATACTATCGCAACTATCGAGGTTCACGGCGTTGGCTCGCAGGGCGCATTCTTCGCTGCCTCGGCCGCGCTATGTATCTGGGTTTGGGGGCCTCTGGTGAGGCGCGTCGGCATCTCAATCAGCTGCGCCTCTGTCGTCGCCTGGGTTCTGCCGCTCCCCGTCTGCTTTCAGCGACGGTGCCGTTCGGTCAGCGCCCTGGGGACCCATCTACTGGCTCGCCTCAGCCCCAGGTGTTACCGACGCTGCCTTCCATTTTGCCCCATGGCGACGCGCCGCCGCTGCCGCCGCCGTCGCCTGTTCTCCCGCCGGCGCCGCCCGCAGTGGACGCTTCGCTGCAGCCGCCAAGCGCCTCCCTGGGTCACGCGCCGCCGATCGCTTCCCGTGACCAGCTGTCCTCCGACATGGAACTGTTGCCCGCTCCGGACCAGTTGTCGTCTTCGCCAGTCGGGTGCTCCGGCTCGATGGAGGTCGACCCTTCGGCCCCTCCTGACTATCTTAGGGCGCATAACCCGCATGTTGGCGTGCACCCTGGACTAGGTTTTCAGGCGCTTCCTAGCTCCCCTCGGACCGAATGGCCGGGTGCGGGTGGCACAGCCTCGCCTGTTGTTAGGCTCCCCACGTCGTCGCATACGCCTACATGGGGTTCTCTCCACGGCGGGCGGAAGCCTTATACCACAACCGTCCACCGATTTGCGGGGGAGGAATGTGGTGTCACCGCCAGACACCCCACTTGCTAGGTAGTAGCTTTTAAATCGGCCGTGGTCCATTAGTATACGTCGGACCCGCGTGTCGCCACTATCAGTGATTGCAGACCGAGCGCCGCCACACGGCAGGTCTAGAGAGACTTACTAGCACTCGCCCCAGTTATACAGCCGACGTTGCTAGCCATGGTTCACTGAGAATTACGCTCTCAATTGCCGAGACGATAGTTAGCATAGTCTTCAGCTAAGTCAATTGCTACGACCTAGCAAGGCGCCATTTATCCTTTGCTATGTATCTAATGAAGCATGTACAGTAACAAGAACAATGTTCAGCAATTGTGGATTAAAGTTAAGTATTCCAGCAGCTACGTACTTTTCTTTATAGCATTCATTACGTATCCTGTTTCAGACCTCACGCCAGCCTGCGTGAGTTTAAGCGCGTGCCTTTCGGTTACCCGTCACTGTGGACTGGCTGTCTTGTCAGCCCACAACATAAAGTGTCACAGAAATAGTTAATGGTTGGTTCTGTAGGAGCTTTCGTGATGCCTCAGCTTGTCTGCATGGAAATTTTCGTCCTAACAGGAGCTGTTTACGAAAATAGCCCAGAATAACGCCAAATGCATTCCTCCTGATGGTCCTAACTTGGGATCCCCTCCATCACATGTTATCCATCTAGAAAATCATTAAGTCCTGCTTTCAACAAACCTCTCTGAAACGCAAACGTTCTCACCACTATATAGAGGCTCGTATGTCCTGGCACAAAGGATGTCTTGTGAATGAATGGAGCATTCTGACTAGATCTTACCCACCAAATTACTGATGCTGCCAGTGTGGAAGCACCGTCCACCTTTTACTTTCCTTCTGCAGGCGAGACTTTCAGCGGCAAAAAACTATTTTGTACAGATCACCATATTGCACTTGCAGTTAAACCCTGCAAATATGGAAAGATACTTGCTCAGTTACGCTTCTCTGCCACTGAGAATGGAAGCTTGAATAGTATAGCATGAAACCGATTTCCAACTCAACAATATATCACTGCATACCATGTGGATGTAGTAAACAAACAATTCGTATCCTGCGCCATACAAAATCGCCCCTTCTGCATAATTCATACAGCTATCGACCGCCAGACGCTTGTACATATACTGCAAAGACAGACAGCACCGTATATACTCCTTGCAGCACTGGATATTTTCGTACAGCCGACGGTCACAAGTCATCCGCTTCTGACACGTGACCAGAGCGCCCTCGGCAGACCAAAGTCACTCTCTGAACTGATATTCAAAGACGGGATCGTTTCCTCTTGGCAAAAAGGCGTCACCGTTTCTGGTCCCGACCTGCTTGATTGCTTGCTTGCTTTCTACACCAATCTCCAGACTCTGGGATTACAAGAACATATGTAATTGCACATGTTTTGCCAGAATATCATGCCATTGTTGCTAGACACTCGTGTATATACCATGAAGGCTATTGTACAAAGCCACAAAGGCGTCACCGTTTCTGGTCCTGACCTGCTTGCTTGCTTTCTACACCAATCTCCAAACTCGGGGATTACAAGAACACATGTATTTTCACATGGTTTGCCAGAATATTATACAATTTATGCGATGCTTCTCCATATCAAGCACATAGCAATACTGCTCGCACAATATAATTCCGAAGATATAGAATGGAAATTATTTCTCTAGAAACCTGAAACTTTAGAGAGGTGGAGCGTGCTGTAAACCACTGAGCAACTAGAAACATATCCTGTCTGTAAAAACCTTTATGTGAAAACTCGAAAAATTGGTGGAAAGTGATATTTCCACTCACCGATGTTGGTGATGTAACAGTTTCCAAATCATCCCTATAATTAACAAAGTCAGCTAAGGTGTTTAAGGTGTTTCTCTTGTATAGAGAACCAGCAAATGTGTCTGTCTCCTGCTAGGTGCCCAAACCACACTCAATGTTCTCTCAACGAAATAAAGATGGGAAATGTGAAGAAGCAGTCAATTAGACAATTGACATGGGAGGGGTTAATGGTCCAGCCCAAACACATGTGCATATTGAATCTTCTCAAATTTCCCCGTGGTCACGAAAGCTGTCCAACACATACTAAGTATTAGTTATCTATTCGGCCGTCTAGAGGATGAAACGGATAAGTCAGCTACATTGCTGCATCCCAACAGGCCTGTCCATTTGGACTGTTCCTACCGTTAGCTGGAAACATGAATCATTGCCGCCACAGGTCACCAGTCCTGCACGCCAAGCACACATAGACAGAATCATCCTAGGAAACTGGCCACATATATATTTTATTACTGTACATACAATTAAATATTATGATCGCAGTCTCAACTGGACGACATTCGACAATGAGCGAAGTATCGGAAATACACCCTGCTGACGGTTGTGGCCCTGGAAATAGAAATATCTGTAGCATTCTTATGATTTGACATGCTCTTCCCTTTGCTGTCACTGTAATTCACGTCAAATCCATACCTTCTTTACGACTGGATATAGTCATTTCCTTTGCATGTGTTGGAACACGCACACATTCTTTATAAGCCTGATGCTCATTGCAAACCTATCATACACCCCCTACTACTAAGTATAATACTTGGCTAAAAACTGATTGCTGGAGATTCGAAATAATACTGACCGAAAATCAGCGATAGGTGGACTTGTATCATAAGTTTTTTTCTGGCGAGTGGTACCACTGTGTCTTAGAGAGGCGTAATCGTCTTACTAACCGCCATATGTGAAAATAAAGCGATCGCAACGACCACATTACTATCACAAGCGGTCTTGGTTCTACAGGTACACACAAGTATCCATGTTAAAGGCATTACCGGGTTTATAAATCGAGGCATGGCATTACCTCCGAATTAAGTAGTTTTTCCAGACAAATACCACGACACTGAATATAGACGGTGATCACTGGAGTGTATATCATCAGACCATCAGTGCGGTTATACGTAGCCAACGATGCAACCTCGTGATAAAATCACTGAATTTAGAATGTGATTCGGGTACGGAACGTGTTATGAAACCGGTATTTGCAACTCCCTGATGCCGCCGCTAGATATTTCTCCAGTATTTGTAATGCATTCTGTCTCAATGCCATGTCAGAGGTTCTGCGACATATCCACTAGATTATAGGCGAAGGTTGATTGAGAAGGATCACAAACAGTAGATGGTGTGCTGATTGAGGTCATAAGAAATGTACACTAGCTTTTCAGATATCTAGTGTTACGTTCTCTGGTAGAAATGCTGTCTGGGATTTGGAATCAAGTGTTTCCATTCAACCACATACCTGCGTTGGATCCTATAGAGAAGTCCTTTAACAATTACAGCCACTAGTGAATCATATTTCTGGCTCTCTCATACCCTGAAACGAGTCACCTTTTTCAAACCTATCAACTACAGTAAAATTTTAGATAGTCCCTATGCCTCTTGAAAATGCTACCATTTATGCAGCTTTGCAAATGTGATTGTTCCAATTTGAGTAGGAACTGAGCAGAAGTCGAAGAGAACTGTATCTACTATCTTCTGCAACCCGTGTAGAAACAGAGTGACCTGAGGCAGTGCGACAGGACCGTGTTTTGACCATTCTGTGGAAATGGGAACATGTTGTCGAAGCTCCGCCAACAGTGTATGATGTGTAAGGTCAGCGCCAAATGAAGTCTCCTCCTAGAACATAAGGTAGTATAAAAGACAGCATGGGAACGGGGAGAAGGACGAGGGTTTTGCTATGCATTGTGGTGCATCCCCAAACTACGTACAAGTACTGCTGTCCAAAGCAGATCCACATCCCTCAGGGCCCCCACGTCTATCGCCACAACATGCTATCTTCGTTATTCTGTACCATCCAACAGAGAAAAATTACGAACTATAAAGGCTCCACTAACTTCATCCAATAAAGAACTCGATAAGATTTTTACCGCGTATCTCTCTCTCTCTCTTTTCCGATATATCGTGGACAAATATCGTCTGCATGCCAGCATTGCGCACATGCGGCGCTCCTATTAAATATATGGGTTTTGATCCATCGGAGCAGGCGGCCAGTGATCGAAGTCGCTAGCACAGACCAGTGTGAAGTGCCAACGTCCATACTGTCGGAGGAGGATGACCGTATCCCACAGACTATACTGTCAGTCGCAAGAGAGGCAAGCACCCTGTGTCGTTGTTTGAAACATTGTTTTTTTCTGCTGTAACACGCTTTATACACTGCCATACATTGTTTTTTTCTGCCACGACTTCGAGGTCTGTCTGTGTCAGGTTCTAAACTGACATTAACACGTTCTGATCCAATGCTTCTCACAGAAAACTAGACGTTGCACGGTATAAGTCATGTTGTTACTGCTGCTACCATAACATACCACAAACACTGAATGATTTTAAATAAAAGATGATTAAGACACAAGGAAGCTGGAAGAGTTTAGCTGCGATTTGGAGAGTTTTCAAACTGATATCCAAAAGTGATTGATGACCTCTACATTTAAACTCATCTGTCACAGTGACGGAATAGCTGATGGCTCTGCGTTCCGTTTCGACGGTTTCCTCATATTGAGGTCATGTACACGATCACTGTTTTGGTGCTAGCCATCCCCAGAAGGTGTTGCCCCTCCACCAAAACTCGTTCTCCAACTCAAACAAGCAATGTCAGTCAATCATTATGTGGTAACCAACAGTGCACCAGTGGACAGATGGAATGGAAAACAAACAGTTGATGTATTGTAATAATAAGCATCACAGTTGATAGTACGAACAGTTTTAGCAATTTTATAGTAATTTCAACACTGACCAGTGATGCGACGCCATGTTTCCCAATTTCAGTATTATAGCTAAACCACCTCTTTGCGAGTATCATTGCGAATGTAGATAGATGATTGTGCAGTACGTTCATTCATTGTTAATTCTCGAACATATAATCATCAAAGTATACCAGACAGCGCTCTACATACTTCTAGCACCTCAAGCATAGTGCATAATTGACGATCTATCTCTATACAGATGTGAGTCACAGAGCATTCTCGCAGTCTTAGGATAAAATTAGAGACTCAAAGACCCCCTCGCACTGTCTTTGACCAGCCGCCCTGCAACACCATTACGGATTTAATCTGCAGCTGACCACAAGTTGACTGCTACATTCCGCGTCTCGTGAATGAATGGAGCTAACTGAGTCCTCGTCCATCCAAGTACACAAGATTTCTGCAGATGCGGTTATACGTAGCCAACTCGAGGAAGTTAGCACCCCTTATCGGTGTATAGTAACATATTTTGAAGTGTTGTGATGTAATAGCAGACAGTTAAGAAGAACAAGAAACGGCTGGTTTTTGTGCTTGTTGGATCTCCAGAGGGATGAAGTTTGAAGGATTTTTACGTAAATCAACCACGCTATCAACACTAAAGTTATGTTCTAGAGTCTGGGATCAGTACCTCAAAGGTATTGGTAAGAGAGAACATAAACACACACACTCCTAAGGCTACAAGGTTCCGCACTTAAAACAGGCTATAATGTTAGATCGCTCCAGTTTCCGACCTATTACTCGTATGGAATGTAACGGTGTTAATATTTCAATGTAAGAAATATATTTACAGCCCATGACATACAACCTTCTTGCCGGTTTCTCTACGATATACTATGTTATCGACCGGTGAAATGAAAAAACTATTCCTTAAAATATCGATTCTATGTGATATGTGCACAATATAGCTTTCCAGAAATGTACAGCGTCCACTGTTTACATCCGATCACGGTTCGGAAACTGTGCTATGCCCGCATTAGTCCAGTATAAAATGATCGTTAGTAACAGAGAATACCTCTTAGAAGGAAACAGATAAACGCATAGCAGCGGCGTCTGAAATGTGAAATTACACTAACTCTGTAAACAGGACATCTGTCATGCAAATGTATACACGGGGAATGCAGCGCCTCACAAGCACCTATCACTAACTTAGAATGATCTTAGTTATGAAACTGAATTCTTGATTTTATACCTAAGTTGCGACAGGGGAATGGGGTACATTGCATAAATCTTCGTTCGTTTAGAAGAATGTGTCACGTTTCACCACACATGGAACGTAAGTTCTCGAATGACCGAGAGGTTTATTGTTAAAGACCGCACGTGGACACTGCTCTAAGGCCCAAACAGAACACACGGATGTATACATGTCGAACGCAGAAGAGATAGAGAAGATCCAACGAAGAGCAGCGCGCTTCGTTACAGGATCATTTAGTAATCGCGAAAGCGTTACGGAGATGATAGATAAACTCCAATGGAAGACTCTGCAAGAGAGACGCTCAGTAGCTCGGTACGGGCTTTTGTTGAAGTTTCGAGAACATACCTTCACCGAAGAGTCAAGCAGTATATTGCTACCTCCTACGAATATCTCGCGAAGAGACCATGAGGATAAAATCACAGAGATTAGAGCCCACACAGGGGCATACCGACAATCTTTCTTTCCACGAACAATACGAGACTGGAATAGAAGGGAGAACCGATAGAGGTACTCAAGGTACCCTCCGCCACACACCGTCAGGTGGCTTGCGGAGTATGGATGCAGATGTAGATGAACGCAGGCTATGTCACACAACTGATGCATCCTGACAGAACATCGGGAAAAAATGGTCAAATGACCTGCAGCAACTTCTCCCTCTCTCTCTGTAGAAGGCATCATCAGTCTACCTTTAAATTGTACCTCATTATAACTCCATCTCAACCAGTCACTGCATCCATTCTCTGTCATCCTTCAACGCAGGTGCAGGTAAGTTTAGTTGCAGATGGTTCTCTGTTTTTCCAGAAAAGCTTCAAAGACAGCAGTCAACTCACGTGTATCACTATTACCTCAACAGACATATAGCAGAATGCCGCCTCAACGAAAGATATGACGATTTCCCTGGCTCCTGATGCTTCCATGTCAACGATTTCTCGTATTCCTCTTGCTGTCGCGTACTCGTTCCCAAGCCACACGGCTCAGTGTCAGCGATTTGATGCCATTTATAGTCTACATCATGTTGGTTGTTGATGGTTGCCACAGGTTTTGGAACTGATGGAACTAAGCTAAGCCTTATAAGTAAATTGAAGGTGGAGAGGGGAAGAAAGGAAAGGAAAGGGGAGGGATCAATGCTGTCAGATGCATTGGGACGTTACGCAGACTCGACAGCGACGAATGAGAATTTGTACCGGATCGGAATTCGAACCCAGGATCTCCCGCTTACTAGGCAGGTGCGATAACCTCTGCGCCATCCGTGGCACAACGTTATCGCAACTGCAGGGACTACCTAGGCTCGCCTCACGGCCGATCCACAGTCCCATCGAGCGCTACCTATCCGCATCCCCTGTCCATTCCCTCCATATTCGCTTTTCCGAGATTCCCACATGACATCTGACGTATTTGTGCATCCGCGCTGAAGAATGTGGATTCATTGCCCAGCTAGGCATATCAAATTATATGAATGTGTGATATCTGTTCTTTCGGACATGTCCGAAAGAACGGACACCACACATTCAAATAAGCTAACCTGTTGGAAAAGTCATTCGGCGGCTCACTCATAAAGGTGAGCATCGCATGTGTTCGATGCATCGGCTTGTTAATAGCATAACTATAGGTCATTGCTATAGCCGATTCAGATTCCACTAGATACAACTGTTTTAAGTTTCTTGATAACGGTTACTTCTTTATTTCATCATCCATATTATCATGATTCCTCTTGAGAGTGTTATAAGACATTACCATTTAATGAAAACAGCGTATTACACGATCACTAGCTGTTACGCAATATAATGCGCTTCCTGTTATGCTAATAAGGAAAAGGAAAGCTTTATAAAATAGTTTGGTACGCTGAGCTATCAGTTAGTTTCTGCTTTAAATCGTCGCACGAACAACAAAATGACCGATGCTGAAACAGGTGACCACGGGATAGAAAAGTAACTCAGATCACTCAACGGAGGGACGGCCGCTTTACTTTTATTATAAATGCTTTTAACATTTCCACTACAGAACTAGAATGGTTTTGCAGAGGTTGAAAATACGGCTTCAGTTTTAAATTACTTTATTTTCACACGACCGGTTTCTGACTGTTATAAGCCCATCCTCAGGTGTCGTAGCAGTGCTTTGGTCCCAAAGCGCTGCGTGTGCCAGGCCCGGTGTGCTGCCTATGAGCGCAGAATGGTTTTAATACTTTACGGTTTAAGCTATTGGTTCAGAGTCTTATGGTTAGTGACATGCTGTTTAGAGAAGATATATTAAAATGAAGTCCTTTTTGCTTGGGTAATTACGCTGTGTTCAACGGACTGATTTAGTGTCAGGATTGTTTTAATCCATGTTCGCTTCCATTTGCAAGTTGTATCTTGCGACTGTTTTACAGTGTAATCTTTTCTATGTTTGAGTTGTATTATCGAACTGTATCTCACCACTTGAACAGTTGTGCCCACTAGCAGAAGGGAAGACGGAGCTGGTTTCCGAACAGCTACGACGAAAACCTTTTATAATTGCTCTATACAATATTATGCAATAATTCAGATTAACATCTTTCCTGTTATGTTCATTGATTTCAAGTTTTCAAGGCAGCTTGGTAAAATTGGTTCAGGTTGTGTTAATGAGTAAAGTTTAAGGATCTTTGCTATTACTCGTGAAGTTTCCTAAATAAAAAGTGAAATAAAGGATTGTAAATTTTTTTAAATTAGTTTTTTGTGGTCTAGCACCTTCCGCTCGCCAAATCCTCGCTAATAGTTTCAGGGAACACGCTAAAAACAAGTGCATTTTTGAGCTGACTCTGTCAGGTCAATAGTTTTTTGCTTTACCATAAAATATTCCTATTTATGAATCCTTTCCCATTTTTGGTCAAATTTTTGAGCGGAGCGAAAACAAGATATTCTAGAAACTACACAATGAATTTTTGTCCAGTTTATCTCACCCAGACGAAGAGTGGAAGACGGACGAATGGAGTATCAAATTGACGAGCGTGAAGTTCAGGTTTGAGAAAAAGAAGTGTAATTGCTTGAAAGTATTTAAGGTAATTAAGAAAAATTTAATTAGTGGTTTGAGGGAAAATTTTTGTCCGCTTTTTTACATCCAAGCGAAGTATAGGAAATGGACAATTGGGGATTAAATTGACCGGCGTGAGATATAGTCTTGCAAAAAACGTTTTAATTACTGAAGGTAATCAGAGTAATTAGGAAAACTTAGTGATTTGAGGGAAACTCTAAATATTTCGCGAAGGCTTGCTGCCAGCTATGTAAATCAAGTGTCAAAAAGTTCATCTCTTCAAGACCTAAAGGATGCATTTGTGTAGAAATCATGACATTCTTTCTTTCATGTTGAAAAAAAAAAAAAATATCAAATTACAGCAAACAATGAAGCGTCTCTGCTTTCTCTTGATCTGTATACTCTTAAAAATAATAGAATACTGATCGCTGTTTAAATATATTATATTCGTGTTTTCTTATCTAGAAAAATAAAAAAGAAATTTAACAAAATATTTGCTAAGTGTTTTTTAAAGGGTCTGTTTTAAAGTAAGAAGTAAAATAGACTAGAGAAATATTTCACGAGCCTCGTCTGCTGTACATGATTGCAAGCATACTTCAGGGGCATCAAATGTTTCTCTAACCTACTTCATTTCCTACTCTTACAGAAATCATTTTACAAAACATTTTACTGTATTTTTTTCAAAACTTTTTTTATGCATTTGGTCTAGTCTCATATTGAAAATGAAGTTTTACGATGATAAAAGCACCTCACAATATCTGAGTCGTGTTACGTGCGTGCGTGTGTGTATGTGTGCGCGCGCGTGTGCGTGCGAGACAAGAAGATAGGAAAGAGGGAGAGGTATAAGGAGAGCAGGTTGGTTTATGAGGCATGATATAAACTGAGCGACTGCTCTCAGGTACCTGCGTGAAAATACGGGACCGGCCGATGACTCATAAGCAGTGCTCGAGATCCGGCTGACGGTCTGCAAGTTCCGGGGTCTACGCGAACTAGCATGGTCAACGACTCGCAGCCACAGCCGCGGGCGCGCCAGGCGCGGTCTAAGCTGTTCTTTCCCAGATGCCAGGCATGACAAACGCCTTTCGCCGTTGCGGTATATATTCTGAGTAGTCCGTGCAGCTACACGAGTGAGGCAGCTGAGACAAGTCACTCCAAATACACCCACAACGAGTTAACGTATCGAAGTACAGTTTCTGATATGTTGTTCCAGACTGTGTAATGAATTTTCTGACATGCGCATGTAATTGTTAATATTTGCAGCCGCCGAATTAAGATAAAGACTTTGTTTCCTTTATGTGGAACTATATGCTTTGTTCTGTGGCAGCGGAAAGAGCCATCGATATGACAGGTTCAAATAATAAGTTGTGAGGGATCGTAAAGATCAGCTGCGGTTCGACAGCCATGTTAGAAAACTGCCAAAAAACGAAAAGAGATTCCCCGTAAATTTAAATGTAGCCAAAGCCTCACATACGAACAAAAACTAAACTAAGCCAAAACTAGCGTAAGGAGAGTCATGCGTGAAGCGTTCGAAAGTAAAATTCTGTATATCGACTTGACAGAAAATGCTAAAAGGTTTTGGAGTTATCGGTAAACGGATAGAAGCTGTCGGTCTAGGGAGTGTGTGACCATAATCGCTTGAAAACGGTAGACGACACGATAAAGTACTAAATGTCTTTTTGAAAAACTGTTTCACAGACGAAGATCGCACTTTAGTTCCTGCTTTAAATCGTCGCACGAACAACAAAATGACCGATGCTGAAACAGGTGACCACGGGATAGAAAAGTAACTCAGATCACTCAACGGAGGGACGGCCGCTTTACCTGACGTGGTACCAGTACAATTCTACATAGAGTAGACGAAAGAACTTGCCTCTCTTCTAGCAGCAGTGTATTGTAGGTCTTTTGAGGAGCGAAATGTTTCTGATGATTGGAAGAAAGCACAGCTCATTCCCGTTTTCAAGAAGGGTCGTCGAAAAGACGCGAAGAAATGTAGGCCAGTACATCTGACGTCGGTCAGTTGCAGAATTCTGAAACATGTTTTATACTCACGAGTTATGACTTTTCTCTGTGGAAACCAACATTGGTTCCGATAACAACAATCGTGTGAAACTCAGCTCGCTCTGTTCGTCCACTAGAACCAGGAAGCAGTAGATACAGGCGCCCATGTGGATTCCGTGTTCCTTCACTGCCGGAAGGCATTTGGACATTCTATACAGTTCCACACTGCTACCTAATGAACAGAATATGAGGGAACGGAATATCAGACCAATTCTGTAATTGGATTGAAGAATATCCGCAAACAGAACACACCATGTCATTCTGAACGCCGAGAAGTTATGACCACCCACTGTATTGCCGGCTTATTAGGACTTAAATGGACAGTGTACCTTAAGTTACTCTTTTCGCGGGAAAGGGACCTACCCCGCAAAATAACCGAAACCCGTGAAATGTAGGTGTAGTTATAACCGAATCGCTAGTGCTCTGTACTTGCGGTAATAACAACAAGTAAAAACTTGCTTAAGGTTAACTGAATAAAAAAATTGGCTGGATGGAATTGTAATAGTGAGTTAACTTTGGGAAATGCTATAAGTTTAGTTAATGAATGAAAGAAAATTAACAGTATCCAGTTCACTACGTGAGCAAAATTACTTTCATTATAATCACTGTCTGTTAATGGTGAAAAACTCACGTAAGAATGTTTGGACTTATCGCAAGGCGAAAACAGCCACAAAATTGGTAAATATTGCTCTAGCGTGATTCCAAATGTATATGTCACAGTGAACAAATACCTTTCAATTAGCTACAAGCTCATGGAAATCAATTAGTAATAAAGAACAACAAAATCTCATCATTACTGAACAGTTATGAACATGCAAAAAGTTATTTATTTTTATCCATTACTGATTGCTGCCATTTAGCCTAAAATATATCGTAATGATATAGCGTCATTCAATATTCACTTTCCTGTGACTTCCAGACGCGCAATTTACAAAGTGAAAGTTTCGATTGTAAAAGAATGGAAAAGTTCGTGATATTATTTTACTGAATCGTTAGTTGCTTGTAACTTCAGCTTTTATTACTATTCATTAAAAATCATTTTCGTGACTATGATGATGATTTTGGTTTGCGTGGCGCTCGATGGCGTGGTTGTCACCACCCACACAAACACCCAATCTTTTCATTTTTCACCCTCTCCATTTCCTGAATCATGATGAAATGATGAGGACCTTTTTTGTGGGGGAGTTGGGGGCGAAGTGGTCAGGGGTCGCAACCTGAGACCTGGCCACCATGCCCCATTCCCTCCCCCAGGAACCAAGGAAAGTTTAGGGAACGTGGAGTAGAGAATGATTCATTTATTTCGTTTTTTTAACTGATTGCTTTTATGAACCATTCCGATGAGCAGAGAATAACCGGTTCTAAGAGTGGGAATGGCGTGGATCAAATTCTCATTGCAGTAACACCTCAACTCTGGGGCGGGTTAAGGAAGACACTATGAAGGAAATTCGAGAAAAAATATATTTGGGATTGCGGACAACTGCACAATAGCGTTCATTAAGAAGTGCCAAAAATGAAGGATATTTTTCTCGACGTCAGCAAAAAAGTAGTATAACAGCGTGTCCACAAACCCACTTCACAGAGTTCGGCTTCGCTTGCGGGAAGTATCCCGAGTCCGGAAAGAGGAACAGGCAAAGACTGATCTGATGAGGAGTCGTACAGGTAATTAGGAGAGCATCTGTCGCACCAAGAACCACAGACATGTCGCCGATCCGCACACCAGACCGTGCTCGTCCATGTCCATTACATCACAGGCGACACACAACTGGGTGTCTGAAAGGCAACTCCCATGAAGGAGTGACCGACATACTTACTTCCCATTGACCGTGAGGTATCATGCAGACTGGACGTCAAGTACAAGATAAGGAGCGCACTCCGATCTCCCGACCTCACACCATTCGATGTGGGGATGCTTCCCCCCAAACCGCATTCGGTGACCTCTGTTGCTGAAGAAAGTCGTAGATCCCATTCGTGGATGACAAGCACGTTGGCAGTATCGCAGCACGGACGTAGCTCAGCTCAAGGAAAAATTGGCGGAAGTAAAAAAAAAAAAAAAAAAAAAAAAGGCAGCGGGACGTCCAAAAGCTGGATAGATGCTGAGAGAAAGTGTAGTGAAATGGCGTCCAACAACAGGCTGGTAAGGCTCGTAGGACAACGGCGCCACAGCGCCATGTGAGAGCTGCAAAATCGGGCTACCGTTCTGTCAGGGACATGATACAGGCCGAAACCGCCCCTGCACCGCAGGAGCGTGGGGGTCTCGTACCGTACCTTGAGCAACAACCCGTGGTAAACAACGAACTCAATACCGCTAGCATACGGCGCCACATGGACGGAGGAACAGGATGTGTCTGTGCCACGTGCGGGATACGTGGCGCCAAATATACATTTAGATATTGTGTCCGCTGCAGTAGATCGAGGACTCGTAAACGATGATCTAGGAACCTAGCTCGTAGTTGGGACAGTAGGCGCCGGCAGTTGAGGGCAATCGTGTGCTGCATATCACTTGCGAAATAGAGTCCTAAGCATCTGATAGTAGCAGCTACACGCAATGAGCAGGGCTGTGTGCAGAAAGCCCCACGACTTCCGGGCGTTAAGGCAGCTACCAGAAACTCCGACGTAGGTGGCAATCCATGTCAGTGACTCCCTGACCTCGAGAACGATTACGAGAACGTCCGCATAAGCAGTGCAGCTGTATACATGGCCACCAAGATACATCACAGACAGGTGTTTACGGAGGCTGCACAGTAGTGGTTCTGTGGCTGATGCATACAACAACCCAGGGAGTGGGCAGCCTTCACGCAGCGAACGCCGGATCAAGAGAAGTGAGACGGTCACTGTAGAGAACACACGTAAGTCCACGAAGGAGACGCACTGCGACGTCGACGATAGTATCAAGGTATCCCACACTGCGGAGCATCCCTTCCAGGTAGTCGTGATCGACGCGATCGAACGCCGTTGGGTGGCTTGCGGAGTATAAATGTAGATGTAGAAGTCAAAAGGTACCAAAAGTCCAGGCACACGACGTGTGTGAGCATGAGCAATTATATCCCGGTAGTGACAGAGGGCAGTGCGGATGTTATTGGCACTAGCCGAAAAAATTTCATCAGAGGAAACCGCGTAGCGGGCCGTCCATTTTCGCCGTACAGCCAACAGCTGGGTAAAGCTTTTTGTGTCACCGTTGAGCAACGTCAAGGGGTGGCAATCGCATATCAGTAAGGTAGCTCGTGGCTTATAGATGGGAATGATGAGATCGTTGAAGAAACCGTCTAGGATCTGCACGAGAGGCGACATAAGGTCCCGAAAAATTTCCGTCCACACCAGCGCCATTAGGGGACGAAATGTCCGATAAAACTCCAGTGGGAGGCCATCAGGGAAAGGCATCTTGTACGTAGAACCCACCTGGATAGCATCATGATGTCGGCAAACAGATCCATCTTTGCATCCCTGGGAACTTAGCCAAAGCGGAGCCGGGAGACGGCCGTAACGTTGGCAGGGTGGTGACGTTGTTCAGAGTACACCTTAACATGATATTCATGGAGGACAGACCCTATATCGCGTTGGGTATCTAAGCGCCGCCCATCATCGGTCCTAAGAACATTAATTACCGTCTTTATATGGTGGCGCCATTCCGCTCTCGCATGATACATAGTTGGACGCTGCTGCATTAACCCGTCGTGTGTAAACGCCCTGGCCATAGGTCCTTTGAGGTGACAGCGAGGGATGTGAGCTGTGCCTTGGCATGATTCACCATTGTCTGGCACTCTAGCGAATATGACATCACAGTACATACCCGTAGAATGACGAAATAGAAATCCTGGGTTCGTCGCCGCTACGCCGCGACATCACTACACCACGAGCTGCGGACGGCTTACACATTTCTGACTGATGACAGCTGCGTAAAAATGAGACCTTATTTATCCATGAAAAAGAACAAAAAAATATCTTTTAGTAAATCTTTGTTAAGCACTGTCTTTCACATCGTTGTTTACTAAACTGAAGCACTTACGTTAATTATTGTTTTGCAAATTATTGAAATTTTAATTGCTATTTTTTCTTTAATAAAATCACTGTAATACACTGAAGAGTCAAAGAAACTCGCACACCTGCCTAATATCGTGTAGGGCCCTCCCTCACGAACACGCAGAACTGCCGCAACACGACGTGGCTTGGACTCGACTAATGCCTGAAGTAGTGTTGGAGGGAATGACACCATGAATCCTGCAGGGCTGTCCGTAAACCCGTAAGAGTATGAGGGGATGGAGTACAATACGTTGCAAGGCATTCCAGATATTATCAATAGCGATCATATCTGTGGAGTGTGGTGGCCAGCGGAAGCATTTAAACTCAGAAGAGTGTTCCTGGAGCCACTCTATAGCAATTCTGGACGTGTGGGATGTCGCACTGCCCTGCTGGAATTACTCAAGTCCGTCGGAATGCACAGTGCACATGACTAAATCGAGATGATCAGACAGGATGCTTACGTACGTGTCATCTGTCAAAGTCATGTCTAGACATATCAGGAATCCAATATCACTCCAACTACAGACGCCCCACACCATTACAGAGCCTCCACCGGCTTGAACAGTCCCCTGCTGACATGCAGGGTCCATGGATTCGTGAGGTTGCTTCCATACCCTTACACGTCCATCCGCTCGATACAATTTGAAACGAGATTCGTCCGACCAGGCAACAAGTTTCAGTCGTCAGCAGCCCAATGTCGGTGTTGACGGGCCCAGGCGAGGCGTAAAGCTTTGTGTCATGCGCTCATCAAGGGTACACGAGTGGGTCTTCGGCTCCGAAAGCTCATATCGATGATGTTTCGTTGAATGATTCACACGCTGACACTTGTTGATGGGCCAGCATTGAATTCTTCAGCAATTTGCGGAATGGTTGCACTTTTGTAACGTTGAACGATTCTCTTCAATCGTCGTTGGTCCCATTCTTGCAGGATCTTTTTCCGGCCGCAGCGATGTGGGAGATTTGATGTTTTACCGGATTCCTGATATTCACGCTACACTCGTGAAATGGTCGTACGGCAAAATCCCTATTTCGTCGCTACCTCGGAGATGCTGTGTCCCATAGCACGTGAGTCGACCATAGCACCATGTTCAAACTCACTTAAATCTTGATAACCTGCCACTGTAGCAGCAGTAGATTATCTAACAGCTGCGTGAGGCACTTGTCTTATATAGACGTCGCCAACCGCAGCGCCGTATTTTGCCTGTTTACATATCTTTATTTAAATACATATGCCTATACCAGTTTCTTTGGCACTTCAGTGTACTTTCCCAATCATTAGGACTCTCTCGGATCATCAAAAATGGATACGATGGATCCTACCTTCGTATTTTGTCTAAGGTAAAAGTGATGGTCAAGATTTTGGTATAACTGTGGCACAGGCTCGTCTTCTTGTAGGCCCGCCACAGTTACAATTGGGTCCCCAATACACTTCGTGTTAATTATCATCCTCTTGCAGTAATTATACTGTACCCACTTATTGCCGTATATTTCGCCCCTCCACACCAAATATTCCCCGAGCCATTAAATACCTTAGCACCACTGCAATATGATCATTTCTCAACACAAGGATCGCAGCGAGACTCGGCTCTACTGTCTCTCTCAGCTCTCTCGTACATCCTTCTCTACACCTGTACTCAACTGCTGACGCGCTTGCGCGCCCAGCAATAATGCAACTGCCAAATCACTATACTCTCTGATATTGTCGCATCCCATTGACCAAGCCAGCGCTGCTACTTACAACTAGCTTACAACTATCATTTATTTAACTTTACGATGAGACAACATTCCATTTAACCATACAAGCGTTAGTAGACTTATTCACAAACTTTAATTCATAGAATCACGCAATAGGGGCGTCGCCAGGAAGATAAGAATGTAATATACGGTCTAGTCATATCAATGTGACCACCTTGTGTGACAGAAGTCAACGTGCATTAGCCAGTCATGGACGGCAGAGGGCAGCAAGAGCAGGGACGATGACGATGATGTTTGGTTTGTGGGGCGCTCTACTGCGTTGTCATCAGCGCCCATGCAAAGTCCCAATTTTTTCACAGTCCAATTTTTTACGCTTTCCAATCTAGCCACTATCACGAATGATGATGATGATGATGAAATGATGAGGACAAGACAAACACCCAGTCCCTGGGCCGAGAAAATTCCCAACCCGGCCGGGAATCGAACCCGGGACTCCGTGATCCAGAGGCAGCAACGCTAGTCACTAGACCACAGCGAGAGCAGGGGATGGTATATAAAACATATCAAGGGGGGGGGGATGCGGAAAACAGTTCACTCATCTTAATGCGGAAATGGAGCGATTTATCTTATGTCCAAAAGCGCATGATTATTTGCTTTCGGGTCAAGGGTGGCTAAGTTTGTAAACAGTTCCCTTGTTATCGCGATTAATGTGTACCGTGTCTGGCAAAATGGCGTTATGCAAAAACGTCGGCTAGGCAACTGTGATGCATCACTGGCCACAGATGACAAGGTTGAACGACAATTGCGGAGATGGGTACGGGCGAACAGACATGCAACTGTTGAGCAACTGACAGCCCAGATGTACCAAGAGGCTACCAACAATCTCTCTTCAATGACCGTTGAGCGAACGTTGTTGCGTATGGACCTCCGCAGTAGGCGCCTATTTCACACATCCATGCTGGCTGCTGATCATCGATGACAAAGGCTGGAATCTGTACGCCAGTACCGCAGCTGGACGTCCAATGAGAGGCGACAGGTGGCCTTTTCAAATGAACCCATTTGATGCTCCATCGGACAGATGGACCTTGGCGTGTACGACGTGGAACGTCTGAGAGGAAACACCTTGCGACAATCGTCGGAAGAGTCCAGGTCAGAGGGGGGAGCTTTATGATCTGGGGAATGTTTTAGTGGCATTCTCTGGATGATCTCGTCATTATGGAAGGCATAATGGATCATCACAGCAACTTTCCTTGGGGACCATGTCCACCCTTATCTGGAGTTTGTTTTCCTTGGCACAATTTCACCAATCAGCAGGACAATGCAAGGCGTCACACAGCTAGCAGTATGCGTAACTGGTTCGAGGGGCACCAGGTTGAGTTTACCGTACTCCTGTGGCAACCAGGCCCCCCGGATTCAAGTCCAATTAATAATCTATGAGACCACGATCGGGCTGTTCGTGACGTGGATCCTCAACCGAGAAACCTAGCCCAGCTGGCCGGGACAGTGGAGTCGGAATGGCTCCACATCCCTGTCAGTACCTTCCAGAACCCCACTGACTTTCTTCCTACACTTCTAGCGGCGGTCCGCACTGCAAAGGTGGTCATTCAGACTTTTGAGATGTGGTCAAATTAACGTGACTGGACAGTGTAGCCGGCCGCTGTGGCCGAGCGGTTCTAGGCGCTTCAGTCTGGAACCGAGCGACTGCTACGGTCGCAGGTTCGAATCCTGCCTCGGGCATGGATGTGTGTGATGTCCTTAGGTTTAAGTAGTTCTAAGTTCTAGGGGACTGATGACCTCAGATGTTAAGTCCCATAGTGCTCAGAGCCATTTGAACGAGTTTTTTGGACAGTGTATATACCAAGCCCGACACCGAACACGGCAGTCTCGATAGGGGATCAAGAAACGCAGACTGTGTCAGATACGGCCGGAAGGTTGATCCGGAGTTTTTAGGGTGGTTAATTGGATTTGAATGAATGGGTTAATTGACAGGGGAAAGACAATGTCAAGAGATTATAACAGAGAATTAACGTGTGATGGTAGTGGTTTGAATAAGTTAATTTTTACTGAGTTAACAAAAATGGTGCATGAAGTAATAAAGTGTCAGGTTATAGTTGGTGTCACAAATAAAATGAACAATTAAAGGAAGGGATTACAGATATTTGCTTTTTTTTAAGCTGGTCTGTTGACAACAAATTTACATACAGATATAAACGACTCAACACATCACAGCTCTTTGTCATTGCAAGGTAACTAATGAACAGACTAATTTATAGGAACTACCACAGAATTTTCTAGACCAAAAGGAAAGCTCTTCAAGACATTTCATTCTATCAATATTGTTTGTGTGGCACAGGAATCTTTAGAAACTGTTATCTGCAGTTAAATTCAGTTCAGTAAACCAGCGAAATTTTATCTAAAAGGCAGTCAGATAAAATAATATAAACAATTATTTCTATTGTGCACAAACATTGATAATTTTCAGACAGGGACCATAAGCATATTATATAGTTGATTTAAAAAGAAAGAATATAAGAAACTAAGCATATTATCTATTATCAGATTCAAAAGTGATGTAAAGACATGGACTGCTACAGTTGCTACAGAAGACAGGTTAAATAATTGCACTTACGCGGTTTAGACAAAAATATTACACATTACCATGCCTAATGGGTCGTAGGAAACACGCTGTTATTCAAAAAAACTTCAATTTATATCAAAATGGGTAAACACAGGTCCTATATGGGTTTCAGGATAATCATATACCATTCTTCCTGCAATATAGTGTCCTGTCAGGTAACTATGATGGAGGTGGATAGCGATCACGTACCCTTCTCTCAAAAGTACACCACAAGGCTAAACAATATTGAAATCTGGTGACTGGTCACCAGCGAAGTTGTAACAATTCATCCTTGTGCCCATAAAACCAGTCCTGAACGATGCGAACTCTGAACAGGAACCTTGTTGTCTTGGAACACCTCATCCGCATTGGGGAACAAACATTGTACAATGGGATGGATATAATCAGCCAAGATGATCACATAATTTGGAAATTTGTGATATGGTCTTATGGGACCAAACTACTGAGGTCATCGGTCCCTAAGCTTACGCACTACGTAATCTTAAACTAACTTACGCTAAGGATAACACACACACCCATGGTCGAGGGAAGACTCGAACTCCGACGGGGGGAGCCGCCCGGACCGGAACAAGACGCCCAAGACCGCGCGGCTACCCTGCACGACGGTCACATAATTCTTGGCATTAATTATCGCTTGTAGAATAGCCATGGTGCCTAAGGAATGCCACGATGTGGATGCCCGAAACATCACCGAACCCCCCCGCCCCATCTTCTCCTCCCACACACAATGTTTCACTTTAGGGACGTAAACTTGGCCGAAAGCTGGAAACAGTGTGAAACATGAGTCAGCCAACCAAGTGGCTTTGTTCCATTACTCCAGAGTCCAGGCTTTATGGCTTCAGCAATGTTGTTGTGGTCTTCAGTCCAGAGACTGGTTTGATGCGGTCTCCATGCTACTATATCATGAGCAAGCCTCTTCATCTCCGAATAACTACTGCAACCTACATCCTTCTGAATCTGCTTAGTGTATTCATCTCTTGGTCTTCCTCTGCAACTTTTACCCTCCACGCTTCCCTCAAATACTAAATTGGTGATCCCTTGGTGCCTCAGAACGTGTCCTACAGCCGATCTCTTCTTCTAGTCAAGATTTACCACAAATTCCTCTTCTCCCAAATTCTATTCAGTACCTCCTCGTAAGTTACGTGATCCACCCATCTAATCTTCAGCATTCTTCTGTAGCACCACATTTCTAAAGCTTCACTTCTCTTGTCTAAATTAGTTATCGTTTATGTTTTACCCCATACACGGTTACACTCCATACAAATACTTTCAGAAAAGACTTCCTGACACTTAAATCTATACTCGATGTTAACAAATTTCTCTCCTTCACAGGCGCTTTAGACCATTGTCAGTTAATTTGCTCCTCAAACAGCAAAACTCATTTACTACTTCTAAGTTTCTCATTTCCTAATCTAATTCCCTCAGCATGACAAGATTTAATTCGACTACATTCCATTATCCTCGTTTTGCTTTTGTTGATGTTCATCTTATATCCTCCTTCAAGACACTGTCCATTCCATTCAGCTGCTCTTCAAGATCCTTTGCTGTGTCTGACAGAATTACAATGTCGTCGGAAAATCTCAAATTTTTTATTTCTTCTGCATGGATTTTAATTCCTACTCCAAATTTTTCTTTTGTTTGCTTTACTGTTTGCTCAATACACAGACTGCATAATAACGGCGGTAGGCTACAACCCTGTCTCACTCCCTTCTCAACCACTGGTTCCCTTTCATGCTCGTCGACTCATATAAATGCCATCCGGCTTCTGTACAAATTGTAAATAGCCTTTCGCTTCCTGTATTTTACCCCCTGCCACCTTTAGAATTTAAAAGAGAGTACTCCAGTCAAGACTGTCAAAAGCTTTCTCTAAGTCTACAAATGCTAGAAACGTAGGATTGCCTTTCCTTAACCAATATTCTAAGGTAAGTCTTAGCGGCAGTATTGCCTAGCGTGTTCCAACATTTCTACGGAATCCAAACTGATCTTCCCCGAAGTCGGCTTCTACCAGTTTTTCCATTCGTCTGTAAAGAATTCGTGTTAGTATTTTGCAGCCGATACTTATTAAAATGATAATTTTCACACCCCTCAGCACCTTCTTTCTTTAGGATTGGACTTATTATATTCTGTCTGAGGGTATTTCGCTTGTCTCATATGTCTTGCTCACCAGATGGAAGACTTGTCTTGGCTGGCTGTCCTAATGCTATCAGTAGTTCTAATGGAATGTTGTCTACTGCCGGGGCCTTGTTTCGACTTTGGTCTTTCAGAGCTCTGTCAAATTCTTCACGTTGTATCGTATCTCCCATTTCATCTTCATCTACGTCCTCTTCCATTTCCATTATATTGTCCTCAAGTACATCGCCCTTGTATAGACCCTCTATATACTCCTTCCACCTTTCCGGTTTCCCTTTTTTGATTAGGGCTGGTTTTCCGTCTGAGCACTTGATATTCATACAGGTGGTTCTCTTTTCTCCGAAGTTCTCTTTAATTTTCCTGTAGGCAGTACCTGTCTTATCCCTCGTGATACATGCATCTGTATCTTTACATTTGTCCTCTAACCATCCCTGCTTAGCCATTTTGCACTTCCTGTCGATCTCATTTTTGAGACGTTTGTATTCCTTTTTGCCTGCTTCATTTACTGCATTTTTATATTTTCTCCTTTCATCAATTAAATTCAGTATATCTTCTGTTACCTAAGGATTTCTACTAGCTCTCGTCTTTTTACCTACTTGATCCTTTGCTGCCTTCACTATTTCATCTCTCAAAGCTACCCATTCTTCTTCTACTATATTTCTTTCCCTCATTCTTGTCAATCGTCCCCTAATGCTCTCCCTGAAACTCTCTACAACCTCTGGTTCTGTCAGTTTATGCAGATCCCATCTCCTTAAATTCCCACCTTTTTGCAGTTTCTTCAGTTTTAGTTTACAATTCATAACCAATGAATTGTGGTCAGAGTCCACAGCTGCTCCTGGAAATGTCTTACAATTTAAAACCTGGTTCCTAAATCTCTGTCTTACCTTTATATAATCTATCAGAAACCACCCAGTGTCTTCAAGTCTCTTCCACGTATACAGCCTTCTCTCATGATTCGTAAACCAAGTGTTAGCTATGATTAAATAATGCTCTGTGCAAAATTCTGCCAGGTGGCTTCCTCTTTCATTCATTCTCCCCCAGTCCATATTTACATACCACTTTTCCTTCTCTTCCTTTTACTACTATCGAATTCAGTTCGCTATGACTATTAAATTTTCATCTCCCTTAATTATCTGAATAATTTATTTTATCGCATTATACATTTGTTCCATCTTTAGCTGGCATACAAACCTGTACTACTGTGGTAGGCGTGCGCTTCGTGTCTGTCTTGGCTACAATAATGCGTTCACTATGCTGTTCGTAGTAGCTTATCCGCGTTCCTATTTTTTTTTGTTTATTATTAAATCTACTCCTGCATTAACCTTATTCGATTTTGTATTTACAACCCTGTATTCACCTGACCAGAAGTCTTGTACCTCCTGCCACCGATCTTCACTAATTCCCACTATATCTAACTTTAACCTGTCCGTTTCCATTTTTAAATTTTCTAACCTACCTGCCCGATTAAGGGATCTGGCACTCCACGCTGCGATCCGTAGAACACCAGTTTTCTTTCTCCTGATAACGACGCTCTCCTGAGTAGTCCCCGCCCGGAGATCAGAGTGGGGGACTATTTTACCTCTGGAATATTTTACCCAAGAGGACGCCATCATAATTTAACCATATACTAAAGATGCATGTCCTCGGGAAAAATTACAGCTGTAGTCTCCTCTTGCTTTCAGCCGTTCACAGTACCAGCACAGCATGGCCGTTTTAGTTGATATTACAGGGCCAGATCAGTCAATGATCCAGACTGTTGCCCCTGAAACTACTGAAAAGACTGCTGCCCCTCTTCAGGAACCACACGATTGTCTGGCCTCTCAACAGATGCCCCTCCAAAAAAAAATGGCTCTGAGCACTATGGGACTCAACTGCTGAGGTCATTAGTCCCCTAGAACTTAGAACTAGTTAAACCTAACTAACCTAAGGACATCACAAACATCCATGCCCGAGGCAGGATTCGAACCTGCGACCGTAGCGGTCTTGCGGTTCCAGACTGCAGCGCCTTTAACCGCACGGCAGATGCCCCTCCATTGTGGTTGCATCTACAGTACGGCTATCTGTATCGTTGAGGCACGTAAGCCTTCCCACCACCGGCAAAGTCCATGGTTCATGTGGGCTTCTGCACAACATTTTCCAACTATGGGTATTTGTTTCCCTGACGTGTAGTTTTGCATCTCCAGTTCGCCCTGCAGTTTTCAGCTTATGAAGCTGCCTTCGTGTTGTCTTGTTGCTGACAGGGTTCGCGAGTGTGACATTTAGTTCTGCAGTGATATTCACAGCTGTCGTCCTCTTATTTTACACCACAATCCTCTTCAGTGTCTGTCTGTCACGAGCCCTCACCGCACACTTTCGTCCGTGTTGTGACTTTGCAGATTTTTTTTTCGCTTTCCCTGCATCCGTTATAAATCGTCGATATGGTGTCTCTTCAGACACGTCGGCCACATTGTTTTTGGTAGCACCCATCATACGAGCATCAACAATTTCCCTGCGTTCGAATTCACTTACTTCTGACATAATGCATTCACATCTTCAAATTCTTCGTCGAGATGACACTCTACTGTATCTGTATCTAGTTTATCAAACATGCAAATCTTTCAACTTCTTTTACTTGCCCTTTATATTTTGGTAATCATTGTTGCTGCAACTTTCCCTTGGTCGCTGATACCAGTTTCGTTGTGGACATCGCTGAAGCGGTCAGGTCTGTTTGTTCCCATTAGATCTAATACATTTCCATCCTGAGAGGAGTTGCAAACAATCTGTTCTAGGTAAGTTTTAGAGAGTCACTCAGTAATGTTTCACACAATGTCTTGTTACGCCAACCATTAACGAAACTGTAATTATTCCAATTGATTGTGGGATGATTAAAGCCTCGTCTGATGATTACAGTGTGACTAGGAACTTAGGGACTAGTGAACTGAGTTTTTCCTCTAGAATTTTCTGATACATCAGGAGGTGAGTCTGGTGGTCGATAGACGGATCCAGTTATAAGTTTGTGCGAATCCCTGATGCTGATTCTTGCCCAAACAGCCTCGTATGCAGCTTCATTTCGTATCCCTACTGCAACAAATACACCCCCTCCATTTTTCATTAGCCTGTCTTTCTGATATAGGCTTAAAATTTCTTCAAAAATTTCAGTACTGTCAACTCCGGATTTTAACCAGCTTTCTGTGCGTAGTATCCTGTGAGCTTCACTCCTTTTTAGGAACGCTTCAAAGTTTGGGAGTTAATCACTGAGATTTTAACACGCACGCTTGTGGGAGGCTTTCGTTTGAATCTTACGTTAATACTTCCAGGTCTCCTAAAGTTATCATTGTCTAGACTGGATGAAGAGTTACCTGATCTAAAAAAAAAAATCCTGTGTGTTTCCCACACACCGTCAGATACCTGGGTAGTAGCTTCTGATGTGTAATGCACGTCTGACACATTTAGAGAGACCCTCAAGTTCTCTGCCCTATGGCAGTCCAGGAAGGCCAGGAAATCACAACTAGCTTATCACAGAACTTTCGCAAGTTATGGTTCAAGCCTTTTACTCGACTCGGAACCAGGAGTCCACGATTTGTTCTGGGGACAATGCTGCAGAGCATGGGCTTCGTTGCCACTCTGTGAGCGAGGCTAATACTCCCAATCTTCTCTGCAAGTCACCGGAATGTTCCAAGTGTGACCTCAGAGATCAGAAGACAGGCTTCATTTGTCCCAGTGTCCGCCACAGCCTGCAGTAGGTTACAAATTGTTCCCTCAGTTGGTGCCAGAATGCTCTCTTCAACATGTTGAATGAGGCCCTTAGCCACCCATACTAATGCACATTCTTTTCGTTCCAATCATTGCTGTCATTTCCCTGAGGGGTAACATCATTCGTAGTATGTCTGAACAATCGACGATTGATAGACTCCCACCCATTTGTGCTTGCCTCCACCTGAGATGCGACTCAGCATGTTTCCCATTAGGTGAAGTGAGTCCCATCGGCTCAGGTTTGGTTTCAGTGGAAGAAAGCACCTTTAACTTGGTGGGTAAGAGTATGGGTGCAACGTACTAAATAATCCCTGGTCTCTGTCTCCTCTGCATATGATACGTAGACCTACCACTGACACATAGCTCCCAGTCAAGTGCTGAGGAAGCAACATCTGCAGAATAGGATAATACATGAGATATAATGAATCTCTGGTACAAGACTCACGGTAGCTCTCCCAGCACATCCAATCACAGCAGCTTCCAATCCGTTAACAGCGGTGAGGGTGGTTTCCAGTTGCTTATGAACAGCATGTAATTCATCTCGTGACTGATAACAACGCACACATTGGGGCTTCATTATATGAAACACTGCCAACAAAGTAATTCCACACCTATGGAACGAATTCGAGATCACACTAGAGTGTTGTAAAGCACACAACTGGCCTGCTAAACCAGCATCACTGTTCGTCTTGGATTTTCTACAGATACAGAATTTACGAGACAAGATGATAATAAGATGTTTCTCGTGCTACGTCGCCAGTTGATACAGTACCTCTTGTTGAATCGCAGTCGTTACCAGATGAAGCAATAGTGTAAGAGACAATTTACAGGGAGTTGGAATACGACCCCAAAACGACCCAGCTAGTTTCATACGTACCTACGGATGAACAAGATGATGACGGCGACAGATATGCATTTATCCATAGGATACCAGATGACTGGGGAAAATTCAACATTCACTCTGAGGCATCTATCATGATGACGTAATTAACAGCTGTCGTAGCGGGACTGAAACATTACTCGAAAGGCACTGATCCAAAGACCTGATTCGCAAGTAGCACTGAAAATACTTGAGCACCTTCGTGCTCAACGACAAAATAACCCCCTACTATTCGAGTTAATGCAGCGGGTGAACATTCTGTGGTGGAATTATGTCAAAATTAAAATCATTTGTGAAGAAAGGTTTCAAGCGGCACGAGTTTCAAAAAGTCCTGAAAGTAATTTTTTTGCGATTTGGAGAAATCACTAAGAAACCAGTGGAACAATGACTGGAAAATTTCCGGTATCTCCAGGGAACAGTCGTACTCCGACCTATATTCCTACATCCCAGCCTCTCAATGATATTCCATATAAACCATTCCACGTAGGTTGTATATCACAGTGACACCCATCAGTTTTAACTACGGCGCTACCAAAACCATCGGTACCAACTCGGAAGAACGAAATCTTCCTATTGTGAATTTTGACTGAAGAAAGACCTTCACGGTATGACACTTGGCTGTCAACTATGGAAACAAACAACGGACTCCCGACCCCTGCAGCTGAGAAGCATGTGACACAGCAGAGTATTCCGTGTGAGAACGCTCCTTGTAACAGTAGATACTAAAATTTTCAAATTAATTTTACTCCTCGGGATAATATACCTGGCGGAAACTAAAAGTTCGTCCATGTACTGTCTTGGCAACTCACGAAGGCCAAGTCCATGTGTCAATGACCATTCGACAGACAGCTAGCGGGAAATGCTGAGTGAGTAGCATCGAAGACGGAAGCTATTGCAGCAACAGGAAACGACCGAGCAGTGGTAGCCAAGGGACACCATCATATTAGTGGCAAAGCAGAATATCGTAAGGAAGGCCTAGGCACAACGCAACAGTAAGTATTTAGGTGCCGAACCAGCAGACAAGAGCCCCTGAAAGGTGAATTTGCTGAAGTCTGAGGCCACCAGAGAGCTGACAAAGAGAGAAACACAGGACATTCGATGTCAATGATACCCCCACCGCCGCAGAACACACAGAAAGTGCTGACGTAAATTCCCAACCCTTCTTAACAAATATCTCATTTACTGAGTGCTGATTGCTGACTTCACAGTGTGCAGTCTCAGTTACAGCTATCCAGTGTGAGGAGGAGCTATGGAAGTCGACCCTCAGCATACCTAGCCGTCTTTGATAGTCTATGAAGCCACAAGCTGTGCTGGGAGGACTCTGCCACTGCCAGCTACAGAGCTAACGCCGCAGGCTCACTCTGTAGGCATGCTGGAGTTTTGACCTACATGACCAAGGCGCCGAGCGAGGTGGCGCAGTGGTTAGCACACTAGACTCGCTTTCGGGAAGACGACGGTTCAAACCGGCGCTCGGCCATCCTGATTTAGGTTTTCCGTGATTAACCTAAATCACTTCGGGCAAATCCCGGGATGTTTCCCTTGAAAGGGCACAGCCGACTTCCTACCCCATCCTTCCCTAATCCGATGGTTCCGATGACCTCGCTGCTTCGTCCCTTCCCCCAAACGAACCAAACAAGACGCTGCCTGTTATCCGCCTTCGAGAAGGAGGGCCACTGCTTCTCATCCCGTTTCTGTGAGAGACATGAATGCTGCCGGCTCCTGTCCTGTAAGCAGGGCTCTCGAGCGTAGCTAGGTCCTCACCACTGTGTGCAATGTTGGCGGCACGCATGCGTACTGCCACAGCCACACGTTTAGGCCACCAGCAGCCGACCATCTGCGCAGCTCTGACATGAGATCAACAGCTGCGAACTGCAGTTCGTAACAATGCGGTGTGGTGAGTGTCTGAGATTTACTTTCTTGTTGCGCAATTTGTTGTGGCCTTGTTGAGCCATAAGGACCCTCACGGTATTTCTAATGTGTCGTTTGTTAGACCACAGGAACCTGCAGACTTCTCTCAGTTCCGTGGGAACGCTATAGAAGTCAGTGAGATAGCTGTAATATAATTTGTCGGGGCATGACTTGCCGTGTGTTCAAACTGTCAGCTACCTGTAGTACAAGTAGAAGGGTTGGTCACAGGGCACACCAGGGCACAGAAACTTGTTGGGTTATGATACGGCGAAAGATTAAGTACAGTGTAACTCTCTTTTGCCTACTGTGTGTACAGTTTCGCCGGCCGGAGTGGCCAAGCGGTTCTAGGCGCTACAGTCTGGAACTGCGCGACTGCTATGGTCGCAGGTTCGAATCCTGCCTCGGGCATGGATGTGTGTGATGTCCTTAGGTTAGTTAGGTTTAAGTAGTTCTAAGTTCTAGGGGACTGATGACCTCAGAAGTTAAGTCCCATAGTGCTCAGAGCCATTTGAACCATTTTTTTGTACAGTTTCCTTCTTTTCTGGTATAACGGCAGATGTAGTTTACACAAATGACAGACAGATGAGCAGCGACTCTGAATGAAACGGTGGAAGCTTAGAAGGGGGAGGTAGCGAAACATAGAAGCATTGCGTAGGAGAATAGAACAATGGAAACCTGTTGGGGTACCAGAACTCCTCGACTAAGGGGAAAATAAAACCTTGTTGAGCGTACCCGCCCGTTCAATCGATCCCGCAGCCGCTAACCTCATAAAGCCATTTTCGAAAAAAACAGCGGAGTATGTTACTATTTTTACTATTTTACTAAAGGCTGCCACCAAATTGGGAAAATGGTCGGAAGAAACGTTCTTGAACATGGCTAGGTAAAGGTTAGTGGGGAACGTGAAAAAGCACGTTGTGCACCACAACACCCGCAACATTTGATGAACCGGCTAACGGTCTAGTACACTGCTATCGAAAGCAGAACAGTGTGAGGTTATTTCTGGAGGAACTCAATGGACTATTACAGAAGCACGGCGTATCAGCGGAAGCCTTCTCTGACGGTATTAAAAAAACTGAACTCACAAACATATGAATTAATGCAGAATCGTAGATTCTCCGCGAGGCAGAGAATAGCTCTCTAGATATGTTTATAAGAAGGTATTTCTGTTGATATGTCGAAGAGGGTCAGAATGAAGAACCCAAGTGACTTATCTGATGCCATTAGGATTGCTACATTATTGGAGGGGAGCGACATTGCTGTGCAAAGAACGAGTGATCACGATGTTTTTTCTTCTGAAGTGATGTGTTTTAGATGTGGGCGTACGGGCCAAATTACGAAACAATATCGTCAGCGCGAATGTTGGGAGGGCGAGGAGGTGAACTATAAATCACGTAACTGTCCGAAAAACACGCAGGAAAGCAATGTCCTAATAATCAATGGTTAAACGGGAACAGAGGTAACTTATCCAAAAAATGGCGTTCTCAGTTAACACAAGACTGCAGAAATGGAAACAGAGACGAAATCCTGCTTGCTACGCAAAGTAAATGGTAAAGAGAACATACATTTCTGGTGAACACAGGCGCTCACATGTCAGTAGTTGGTCAGGGTTTCTCGGGCAGAAGGAGACCGAGATCGCCATGGTATAGATTACACAGAGAAGGTGTCAATGACGTGAAATCATTTGGGACATTCGCCGACCATAAAGATGATACCCAATAAATTGTGGGCAAAGGCACTAAAGATCAATTTGCAGGATATGATACCACAAAATATTGGGAAGTTAATCTGGGTTAGCATAGAAATGGACCTACCTAAGGATTTATTATATCTTGTAGAGCCATTCGAAACTAACATAGAATTCTATAAGTCACACTGTTTTGTACACAAATGTATAGTACACATCAGTGACATGAACTGAGATTTACGCTTCCAGTCAGTGTGGATAATTTTGGTAGGGACAAAGCGAGGGCCCCAAAGGGTTTACTAATTGCTAATTTGGAGGTTTTAGAGGAAGATGGCGTAGATAGGTCAAGTGAGGACCTCTGCTGCAAGCAAAATGTCTGTGCATTACTTAAGAAACGTATACAGGGAAATGATAGATACTGAGTTCTGAAATGTATGCAGCTAATAATGGAAGAATTTATCGACCAGCAGCTATCTGATGGCATTATGGGGTATAGTGATAGTTCCTGGGGAGAACCTGTAATTTTGGTCCTGAAAAAGTCACCAGATGGCACTAAAATACAGAATTTGCTGTAACTACCAGTATCTCAGTGCAAAAACAATCACCAATGCATATCTCATACCAAACATAACAGGGACTCTAGACAGCTGGGGTCAGTGTAACTATTTCTCCACAATGGAGAAAGCAAACAAGTAGCACCAGAGAATCGACTAGTCACATTTTTCCATTCTGTGGGATCATTTCCAACATCATTCAATGCCATTCTGACTGAAGAACGCACTGGCCACCTTTCAAGGCTATTGTATGATGTACCTAGGGGATTGAAACCAAAACAAAGTATAACTCATCTTGATGACATCATAGCGTTTTCGAAGGACATGGAGGAGCATGTACGATGGTTGTACAAGGTATTCAAAAGACTGTGAACAGAGTGGCTAATGTTAAGCATTGATAAATATCATTTTGCATCAACAGAAGTTAATTATCTTGGGCATGTAATCACCAAGGAAGGTGTTAGAACAGATCCGTGCTTGGTCTCAGCAGTTTGAAATTTTTCTCCACCGAAGACCTTTAAACAGTTGCAAAGTTTCATCAGTTTCTGTAATTATTATCATTTACTCATAAAGACCTTTGCTGAAATTGCTTGGCCTTTGAACCATCTGATAAAAACGTTGAAAGGTCTACCAAATGTCAGACTGTCCGATACTTTAAAGTGAGTAGTGACTTCGAAACCAGTTTTGATATTCCCTTATTTTGCAAAATAATTTATTCTGTTTTGTGATGCAACTAATACAGCTCTTTGGAGTGTCCTCGGACAGAATATAGATGGTAAGGAGCATCTTGTAGCATACACATCCTGACAGTTGAACAAAGCAAGCCCAAATTATTCCACCACTGAGAATGAGACGTTGGCAGTGATCTATGGCATTAGGTACTTATGCTGTTATTTACATGGTCAAAAGCTTAAAGCAGGAATGGATTACACTGCTCTTAATTGGTTTTCAGGACTGAAGAACCCCTGAAGCAGATTAACAGGGTGGGCGCTTCGTTTGAGTGAATTTGCTTATGAAGCAATACAAAAAATGGCTCTGAGCGCTATGGGACTTAACTGTTGTGGTCATCAGTCCCCTAGAACTTAGAACTACTTAAACCTAACTAACCTAAGGACAACACACACACCCATGCCACAGGCAGGATTCGAACCTGCGACCGTAGCGGTGGCGCGGTTCCAGACTGTAGCACCTAGAACCGCTCGGCCACTCCGGCCGGCGAAGTAATATACAAGCAAGGAAGAAAGCATTCTAATGCTGACAGTTTGAGTAGGAAAAATCACACGTAAGCAAAAAGGAAACTTACTTGTTGCTTTCGTGTGACTCTTATTCCTGGCCGGCGTAGCTCCGTCTACGTTTGTCTTAATGTTTTTAGTTTTGACAGACATAATCTTATGACTATGCGTCTTTATTCTGTTTTAATTTTATTCTGTGACATGGCCAACGTTTGGCCCTCAAAATAATTTAATTTTTGTTCTGAAGAAGATACCATTATTGGCACCGAAACCTAGGTAAACTAATAAAATTTTATTTTGCTACTGAAGGCTGATTTTCTTAATTTCTGATTTTATTTCAACACTACATCAATGGTTCATCGTTTCCGTTTGAACAGGTTTATCTATATTTTCTTTTATTTGTTAGGTATCGAGATTAAGTTTGCAGATGGAGCATACTTGAGTACAAACAATATCAGATAGCGTCATCAACGCTTGTGTCGCAGGATTTTGATGCATTTTCTCAAATGTGTAAAGGCACTAAGTTACTGAATTTCAACATGTACCAAATCTTTGGACACAAACGTTGATGGCGTTATCTGATATCGTTTGTATTCAAGCGTGTTTCATCTGTAAATTAAGTCTCAATAATCAGTGTAGAAAAGAAAATATAGGTACAGCGGTTCAAGTGGAAAACGTCGACTTAAGGAGTGACCACCTCGTGGTTGGATCATGGGTGAAAGTTGAAGTACCTTTCACAAAGGAAATTATTCAAAAATAGGGTACTTCACATGCCACTTACATATCATTATGTTTATTATAACACACGGAATGATTTTTTAATCGTTCAACAGTGGTAGGAGACAGACTAAGAAATCACATGTTTGGCTGAAGGCCACAATATCAAAGATGTAGATCATAAATAAAAGTAATTAAAATTAGGAAAATTCACATGGATATTGTACACTTATCGTGCTTATTGTAACACACGAAATTATTTTGTAATCGTTCTACATTGATAAGAGACAGACTATGGACCACGTGGTTGGCTGAAAGCCACACCACCATAGATGTGGGTCACAAAGAAAACTAGTAAAATTCATACAGCAATTGTATACCATCGTGCTTATTAAAATGCACGTCGTAATTTTTAAATTGTTCTTCAGTGGTAGGAGACAGACTGAGGACCACGTTGTTGGCCGAAGGCCACAATACCAACGACGTGGACCACAAAGAAAACTATTTAAAACTACGATGTTTCAAACGTATTTATACAGGGTGTAACAAAAAGGTACGGCCAAACTTTCAGGAAACATTCCTCACACACAAAGAAAGAAAATATGTTATGTAGACATGAGTCCGGAAACGCTTACTTTCCATGTTAGAGCTCATTTTATTACTTCTCTTCTAATCACATTAATCATGGAATGGAAACACACAGCAACTGAACGTACCAGCGTGACTTAAAACACTTTGTTACAGGGAATGTTCAAAATGGCCTCCGTTAGCGAGGATACATGCATCCACCCTCCGTCGCATGGAATCCCTGATGCGCTGATGCAGCCCTGGAGAATGGCGTATTGTATCACAGCCGTCCACAATACGAGCACGAAGTGTCTCTACATCTGGTACCGGGGCTGCGTAGACAAGAGCTTTCAAATGCCCCCATAAATGAAAGTCAAGAGGGTTGAGGTCAGGAGAGCATGGAGGCCATGGAATTGGTCCGCCTCTACCAATCAATCGGTCACCGAATCTGTTGTTGAGAAGCGTACGAACACTTCGACTGAAATGTGCAGGAGCTCCATCGTGCATGAACCACATGTTGTGTCGTACTTGTAAAGGCACATGTTCTAGCAGCACAGGTAGAGTATCCTGTATGAAATCATGATAACGTGCTCCATTGAGCGTATGTGGAAGAACATGGGGCCCAATCTAGACATTACCAACAATGCCTGCCCAAACGTTCACAGAAAATCTGTGTTGATGACGTGATTGCACAATTGCGTGCGGATTCTCGTCAGCCAACACATGTTGATTGTGAAAATTTACAATTTTATCACGTTGGAATGAAGCCGCAACTGCAAAGAGAACATTTGCACTGAAATGAGGTTTGACACATTGTTGGATGAACCATTCGTAGAAGTGTACCCGTGGAGGCCAATCAGCTGCTGATAGTGCCTGCACACGCTGTACATGGTACGGAAACAACTGGTTCTCCCATAGCACTCTCCATACAGTAACGTGGTCAACGTTACTTTGTACAGCAGCAACTTCTTTGACGCTGACATTAGGGTTATCGTCAACTGCACGAAGAATTGCCTCGTCCATTGCAGGTGTCCTCGTCGTTCTAGGTTCCCCAGTCGCGAGTCATAGGCTGGAATGTTCCGTGCTCCCTAAGACGCCGATCAATTGCTTGGAACGTCTTCCTGTCGGGACACCTTCGTTCTGGAAATCTGTCTCGATACCGTGCCACGGCTATTGCCCCGTGCTAATCCATACATCAAATGGGCATCTGCCAACTCCGCATTTGTAAACATTGCACTGACTGCAAAACCACGTTCGTGATGAACACTAACCTGTTGATGCTACGTACTGATGTGATTGATGCTACTACTGTTGAGCAATGAGTCGCATGTCAACACAAGCACCGAAGTCAGCATTACCTTCCTTCAATTGGGCCAACTGGCGGAGAATCGAGGAAGTACGGTGCATACTGACGAAACTAAAATGAGCTCTAACATGGAAATTAAGCGTTCCAGACACATGTCCACATAACATCGTTTCTTTATTTGTGTGTGAGGAATGTTTCCTGAAAGTTTGACCGTACCTTTCTGTAACACCCTGTATACGATTTATATTAGAACCTACGCAATTGTCGTAAAGCTGACATGATCCCTACCAAAGTTTACAAGTTTGGAGCTTGAAACTGAACAAGGCTACCTAACGGCGACTAGCCTTTGTTCGAAAAACGAAGAGAGCACTTACCAGTAACCTCCACACCTTACCTGTCCAACCGCCGGAAACCGAAAGCCCTACGGGCTACTCTATGCCCTAACGTTCAGGGCACAGGCGTTGGGTGGGGGAAGCAGGTGCCAGCTGATCTGCAAAATGCATGCAGAAACTGTTGTTCGATGCCATCAGCTTACCCTATTTGGTCTCAGATTTGCTTACCGAGAAGTTTGAGTTGGCAGTATCATACCACATTACCAAACACTCTGTACTGGAACGAAGTTTGAACCGGTGTCTTGTTTTATCCTTAGTGTAGAATGGATGTGGGGCTGTGCAAGGACAGAAAACCAATAAATAAATAGAGGTAGGCCCTCATTCATCCTACAGAGGCTCTTTGTCGGGCTGGTAGATCTCCGAATCCAGGTATACACAAGGCCAGCCTGTTAAGGCGGAAGTCATACTTAGTATTAATGAAGAGGTTTCAGCAAAACTCTTTCATCCTCCTCCCCTTCCCTCTACTTATCTCTACCTTGCCGCCTCCACGTGTCCATCTCCTCTCCCCCCTTCTCTCTGCATTTTATCACCCCACTCCAATAGGAGGCTGGTGATTCCCACAGTATATCTTTCCTGATCGTAACTGATATGTGTACCAAAGTTGATTAAAATCGTTCCAGCGATTTTGGAAGAACTTTTTACCCAAAATCGGTAGATGGCATTTTAATCGTCTTAATGTAAATGGAGTCGTCACAAATAACAGATGAATCGCAATACGACGGCTATGGTTTCAGCTGCACATTACGCCATCTGTAGTGTTCAATGTGCGTGACTATACAAGTTCAGCTGTTAACGGTTGCAGCACTGTTAGTTAGGTAAAACCCACAACGGCAAGGTCGTACCACATCGGATCTTTCTTTATTCGTGTCAGAGGTACACTAAAATGAACACATATACAATACATGCAAAGAAAACTATACAGTATTCGCCCAGAACTGGGTAACTTTGATAGCATTGGGTGCTGCGGACGTTAAGTCCTTCATGCTACAGCTGGTTGGGCGTGGGTTACATTTAAAGAGATGCAGGGTTGTCTGCAGTTCACCTCATTCGCACATTTTGTGTTGGCCATTGGCAGCTGGAAGTTCCATTTAAGGAGACTGACCCTCGATTTTGCGACTTCGGTCCGTAGTCTGTTCAAGGACTTCCACATGACCCTCTTCTCCATGTGTCCAGACGTCAGGGATTTTTGTGATGTCATCCAGTTTGACAGGTGTTGGCATATTTCTTTCCACCTGGTCCTTCTAAGGGCTGTGAAGTTGTTGGGAAACTCTTCCTGGACTTCAGTCTTGGCTTGGCAGGTTGATGTCCAAAGAGTGGATGTGAGGTCACTGTGTTTGATTTATGCCTCTCGATGTTAGCGTCGACCTCTCTTCTGATGTTATATGGAGCAATCCCAGCGAGACTTTGAACTTTGCCCTTGGGGGTTGGCCTTAGGCAGCCTGTAACAATCCTACAGCTGTCATGTAAGGATACATCAACCTGCTTTGCATGTATTGAATAGTACCACACTGGACTAGCATACTCTCCTACAGAATAGCATAAGCCAAAAGGTGTTGTTCTTAATGTTTGTAGATGTGTACCCCATTTCGATCCCGCCAGTTTCCGAAGAAGACAGTTTCTGGAGGGTATTTTCTGCTTCAGCTTCAGACAATGATCCTTGTAGGTCAGTGTACGGTCGAGAGTGACACGCAAATACTTGGGGTGGGAACAATATTCTAGTGCAACACCATTACAGCACATTTTAAGTTTCCTATAAGCTTGTTTATGTTTCAGATGGAATGAACACACTTGCGTTTTCTTAGGATTGGGTGCGAGTTGATTCTTTTCGTAGTAGGTACCAAGCAGTTGTAGACCGTGTGTAAGCATTATCTCTACATCTTCAAACCGACTGCCCTGGCCAGCAAGAGCAAGGCCATCACATATATGAAGCTTTTGCATCCTTGAGGCTGTAGTTGATCGTTAGTGTACACATTAAATAAAATAGGTGATAGTACACTTCCTTGACGGAGACCGTTCTTTTGAGTTCTCCACCTATTGTGTGTTCTTTGGAAGTCCACAAAAAACACATCAATTCTGTAGGAGTGTTGCAATTATCCTCGTCAGCGCGTAGTCGTTAGTAAGGTTGTAAATTTTGTGCAGTAACAGTTTGTGGTTTACGGTGTGAAAGGCCGCCGAAAGATCAACAAAAGCTACACCTGTTATCTTTCTCTGCTCAAAGCCATTTTCTATGAACTGAGAAAGATAAAGGATTTGTGAGGTGCAATTCTTGCCTGGTCTAAAGCCAGCTTGCTGCGAGATAAGAAGTGGATCAACTACCGCACTTAAGCGGTGAAGAATCATTCTCTCTAGGATCTGAAGTTCTTCGGATCCGTTGGTGACTTCCCAGGTTTTAGTATCGCAAACGAGTGTGCCTTGCGTCATAATTTCGGGAACTTGAAAAAAGCCAGACAGTGGCTATACACGTTTGAGAGCCAGTCTTTGGTTGCGGTGCCAAAATGTTTAATTTGCTCTACACGAATGTCGTCTAATCCTGCTGCCTTGCAATTTTTGCATTTGTGAATGGCTTCTCATTCGCCTAGGTTGAATGGTCTAGTCAGGATATTATTCTGAGATCGTTCCTTAAACTCTAATTTGAAGTCCGATTTTTTGATAGGAGACCTTGGTTTAGCATTCTCAAGAATCTGTGTAGGAATTTCATTTGGAGTGATGTTAGCGTGATTGGCATGTTTGATTAGATTGTTATTTAGTTTTCTCAGCAGTTTCCAGGCCTTCTGGCTACTAGTTGAAATATGTGTTTCCCCATAAGTTCAATCCAGTTTCTCTTTTGTTTTCTGCTATGGAAGACATTACTTCATCTACATCTGCATGGTTAGTCTACAATTCATACTTAAGTGCCTGGCAGCCAAGATGGTTTTCTCATTGTATGGATCTTGTTCAAAGAGCGACAGGCATTTATTCATTAGGGCTGCCGACGGGGTTGTTAATTCTTATAGGTGTTGTGTTCTGCAGCCCCGTGGCATAGATGACCGTGATACCTTCTTCACTCCATCCACAAACTTATCGTAGTTTTCTGGTGTTGCCTGGAGATCAGTTACAATTTCATCAAACTTGGAACTAAAAAGTTCCCAGTTAGCCTTATGGAAGTTTTATCTTCAGCGGAATGGAATGGTTCTCGGTTGGTATACTGCAGTAACTTGGCATATCACAGGGCGGTGTTGAGAACTGGGTGCAGGGTGGCAAACTGTCTTCACACACTGCTGGCCTATGTGCTCACTTGCGAAGATTAGATCTGGGTTAGATCCACGTTTACAACGTCCAGTGTTGAAAGATGCGGGGAGTCTACTATCGTGGATGAGAGTTAGTTGGAAGGCGTCAGATCATTTCAGCACTTCTTCCCGGTTGTCATCATGTTGTGAGTATTCCCAAACTGTACTGTGGCTCTTGAAGTCTCCAACTACAAACTAGGTTTGGTGTTTGTTGAAGTTCTCAGGAGTTACAAAAGAGAACTTCGCATTAGGTGGTTTGTAGATACACGATCCGATGTAGTTATTAAGTTCTACTGTAAGTATTTCAGTATCATTTTGTTCAGAGATGGATGGAGACATAATGTGGTCGGGTCGTACAAATAAGGCACTTCCATATTGTTTATGAGGTCTTTCAGCAGCAATTCTCATTCCAGGTATTTTGGGCGACACATTTGATCATCGTTGTTGGTTTCTTGTAGGCACAGAACGTTGCAGCAGTTAGTTTGGCAGAGTTCACCCAAAATCTCTTGTTTGGGAGATGACAGTCCCTCTACGTTAAAAGTCAGTATAGTTAACTTTGGCCTTAACAAAGGCCGATGTAAAACATATGACATCATTTGCTTGCACTTCTGGAATGCTGATGCTCGGTTCAGTACTGGAAAATCTATTCCAAGTACCTATGCAGGGGAACCACGTGCTGGAATCAGCTTCACCCTCACCACATCGGATGAGAAAAATCGGTTTTTAATTGTCCTAAAGCCAAACCGCGAATAAAAAGCAAAATGACATCGGTTTCTAAGTGTCGTGAGACTAGCATATTTAATATGCTGTCCACCGTTCTCTCTCTCAAACTGAAATCGAGGAACAGCAAGTTCCACAACATGTCGAAGTGTCTCGGGGCTCACGTTTAGAATGCGTTGCACAAGCAATGCCTTCAATTCAGATACGTTCGTAACTGGAGCACTGAATACGACATCTTTCAGATAAGCTCACAGACAGAAGTAATAAGAATTACGATCATGTGATATGGACGGCTAGGCTGTAGGGAAATGACAGCTGATGACTGTAGCATTTTCGAAACGCCTGGGCAGCATCCGCTTCACTGACTGTGCAGTGTGCGGAGAAGGGCCCTCTTGCATAAAAATTATCCTATCTATACATCCATGCTGCTGAAGGGTTGAAATGATGTTGATGCGCAGAAGACTCTTATAGCGTTTACCAGTGACATTACAGGTAACAGGATCTACAGGACTCATTGAAAAAGTATGGTCCCACCATAAACGATGCCGCCCACTCAGAGCACACAGTCACCTTTGCAGAATCACGTGGTACCGGTTTATGTGCGTCCGGATTTTCCGTTGCCCATGTTCTGTAATTCTGCGTATTAACATGTCCTTCGAGATAGAAAGGGCTTCATCTGTGCACAGAATGTTCCATGTCCATTCATTGTCAACTCCCATGCAAGCAAGAAATTCCAGAGCGAACATTTCTCTTGATGGCAGGCCAATAGGAAGCAACTCATGAACATGAGTGATTTTGTATGAAGAGCACTGCAGGATGTTTCGTAGGATTTTATGAACTGTGCTCTCAGGAATGTCCAACGTTCGGCCAATTCCACGTGCACTGCATGTATGCACACCAGCGCTCGATCCATCGTGCAGTGCTGTGGCCACATCTTCGACAGATGTCAGATAAACTGCTTTCCTCCCTCTGCCGCATTGCACTTCAAAAGAGCCTGTCTTTTCGAATTTCATTATCATTTTGTGCAGGCTCTTAACAGACATTGGACCAATGCCTCTTTTCATACCGTTGAGTGTCCGGAACTTCTGCAGGTCTGCTGGCGCACATTTCTTGTAAAACGGCCTTACAAGCTGCACGTATTACTTCAGAGGGACAATTGTGTAGGTCTTCTCGAACGCATACTGAGGAACGGACATGCGCCACTTGTCTGTTGGTGTGCATGTTCTGAAGCTTACAGCTCCTTCTATTAGTCAAATTTTCGTCAATTTTTTTTTCTTCGTGACGTTTCCCTTGCATCAATATTATGCTGTTAAAACTTGACTACATTATCAACTGTGTTTCTCTTTCTGCAGCTCTACGAAACTGGAACTTTAATAGTGGACACCCTGTATATTTAATATATTTCACACATATCTCTGCCGGGTGGGGAAGTCGCGCGGTCTATATTTAATATATTTCACACATATCTCTGCCGGGCGGGGAAGTCGCGCGGTCTATGGTGCCTTGCCAAGCTACGCGCGGCACCCCCCGTCGGAGGTTCGACTCCTCTCTCGGGCATAGGTGTGAGTTATCCATAGCGTAAGTTAGTTTAAGTTAGATTACGTAGTATGAAAGCCTAAGGACCTAGACCTCAGCAGTTTGGTTGCACAGGAACTTACTACATATTTCCAAAAATTTACACATATTTCTGCACTTACAGAGAGATGAAAAAAGTCATGGGCTACCTGCTAATAATGAGTAGGACCTCATTTAGCCCGGCGCAGTGCAGCAACTTGACATGGCATCGATCCAACAAGTCGTTGGAAGTCCATTGCAGAAACATTGAACCATGCTGTCTCTATACCTGTCCATAATTGCGAAAGTGTTACCGGTGCAGGAATTGTGAACGAACTGACCTCTTGATTGTGTACCATAAATGTCCACTGGGATTCATGTCAGGCAATGTAGGTGGCCAAACTGTCCAGAATGTTCTTCAAACCAATCGTGAACAGTTGTAGCCAGGTGACATGGCTGATTGTCATACATAAAAATTCAATCTTTGTTTGGGAACATGAAGTCCATGAATGGCTGCAAATGGTCTCCAAATAGCATAACATAAACATTTAAAGTCAATGATCGGTTCATTTGGACCAGAGGATCCAGTCCATTGCATGCAAACATAGCCCACACCATTGTGGAGCCACCACCAGCTTGCAAAGCACCTTGTTAACAACTTGAGTCCACGGCTTCATGGGGGCTGCACCACATCCGAACCCTAGAATCAGTCCTTACCAACTGAAATTGGGATTCATCTGAGCACGGCACGGTTTTGCGGTTGTCTAGGGTCCAATCGATATGGTCACGAACCTAGAAGATGTGCTGCAGGCCATGTCGTTTTTTTAGCAAAGGCACTCATGTCGGTCGTCTACTGCCATACCCCCTTAATGCCAAATTTCGTCTACCTGTTCTAATGGATACGTTCGTCGTACGTCACGAATTGATTTTTGTGCGGTTATTTTATACAGTGTTGCTTGTTTGTTGCCGCTGACAACTCTACGCAAATGCAGCTGCTCTTGGTCGATAAGTGAAGGGTGTCAGCCACTGCGTTGTCCGTGGTGAGATGTAATGCCTGAAATTTGGTATTCTCGACACACTCTGGACACTGTGGATATCAGAATACAGAATTACATAACGATTTCCGAAATGGACTGTCGCATGCTCCAACTACCAGTCCGTGTTCAAAATCTGTCAGTTCTCGTTGTGTCGGCATAAGCACGTCGGAAACCATTTAACATGAGTCACTTGAGTACCAGTGCACTACCCTTTTATACCTCGTGTAGGCGATACCGCCGGCATTTGTACATGTCCATAATACTATACCACGATTTTTGTCACCTAAGTTTATTTTTGCGAGATATAATTTTGCAGGTGCATCCGGTGGAGTACGTAGCTACTGTCTGCAAAATGTGTTGTGAATAGAATTAGTAGCAAACAAATAATAAATTTAAAATTCATGCAAGATGCTGCAGTTTTTCACGAATCTCAGTGTTTATGACGTCATTTCTCCTGGACTGTGTGTCATACAACGACATAATTTTGTTGGTACATTCAGTGGTATGTGTGAATACTGTCTGCAAAATGTGTCACGAATATATTTAGTAGTAAAGAAGTAATAAATTAAAACTTTTTCCCTTCATCATTTTGTGGCGGTTGTCAGCTAGTGAAGTTTCATGAAGATTTGAAATTATGTGTAAAGTTTGTTGCAGATCACAAAGTGCTCCCATTCTGAAATACTGGATGAAAAAAGTACGGATATTCATACATTGTGGGCTACTCTGCTTTTTCACCCCCACTCCTGCCGTTGTGATAGGTAGGGGATTCTTACCCAAAGATCGATTTGTTCCAGACAATAAGTAATGTGTACCACGTTTGGTTGGAATCGATCCAATGCTTTAGGAGGAGATGTGGAACTTATTTACGTGCATGTACGAGAACACTGTCATCAGAGACAGTATTAGATACATTCTAAGGTTATTGCATGGGAGGTAGTGCTGAGATATAATTGTTAAGAAGAAAATCGGATACGCTGCGCCGTTTTCGAGTTACTAGTATTTAGCACTGAAGTTACCCAATCTGGTCGCAGCACATGTAAATTCAAGCACTTGCATGCACTAAATTGCGTTATTGCACGTACATCTGTGGGTCTGTGATATCCCAATTATTCAAATATTCATTACTAGTTAAACTTTGTCGTTTTCGGAAGAGGTAAATTTCAGTTCGGCAACGAAACTAAGAACACGTTTGGCGCCACTGTCTCTAGCAGGCTGCTCGAATATGCATAGATAACAACCTGATTGGCAAAATTCAATGTTATTTAAATCTAAAACTGTGCAGTGTATCGATTTTTCCTTAACAATTATTTCTCAGCAAAAACTACACAACAACACCTTTACGAGCTTTTCACACTGTCTCTGACTAACCTATATATGTACATCGATTTTTATAATACGTGTGGATTACATAGCCCGCATAAAAATCCCAGTTTAATTGGAGACATAAATTCTTAACTGCTGATCATTTATAAATGAATGTCTGAATTTAAAATATCATAAATTCAATTCTTTTTAATTCTTATGTATCTTGAGTTTTGTAGAAAGGTTCACGGAATATACATCTTTGTTTAAAATTTCAGCAAGGGTGGGAATCGTCCAATGTGCGGAGTTCTTTGGTTTTTGTGTAATCTTCCCCAGCTCTTAGCGTGCAAGAAGTGCTCTGAAAATGAAAATATTAAGCCTGTGAACCCAGACTCTACCAGATAGGAAGATCTCGAAAAAATGGTTCAAATGGCTCTGAGCACTATGCGACTTAACTTCTGAGGTCATCAGTTGCCTAGAACTTAGAACTAATTAAACCTAACTAACCTAAAGACAGTGTGGCCGTGCGGTTCTAGGCGCTTCAGTCTGGAAGCGCGTGACCGCTACGGTCGCAGGTTCGAGTCCTGCCTCGGGCATAGATGTGTGTGATGTCCTTAGGTTAGTTAGGTTTAATTAGTTCTAATTCCAGGCGACTGATGACCTCAGAAGTTAAGTCACATAGTGCTCAGAGCCATTTGAACCATTTTTTTTAACCTAAAGACATCACACACATCCATGCCCGAGGCAGGATTCGAACCTGCGACCGTAGCGGTCGCTCGGTTCCAGACTGTTGCGTCTAAAACCGCACGGCCACTCCGGCCGGCCGGAAGATCTCAGACATGTCCACTGTTGGACATCAGAAGGACAGCTGTTTCTGGTGTACCTAAAATATGTCATTGAGAGGAGGACCTCTATTTTAGGACAAACAAACAGTCTGTTCCCAGTACATAGAAATTTTTTATTACATAAATTTTTTATTACTTAAATATGGATTCAGAATGGGGGAATGGTAATCTTAGGAAAACCTATACAGTCTAGAAAGAGCCCACCATACAAATATAAGGTAAGAGAAGTATATTCATCTAATTTAACAAAACTTAATATGAAAAAATATGACAAAGTGCAAGTAGAAATCTCAACTGAAATTTCCATTAGAAACAATCACTCTGACAACATAATTTAAGTTAGTGTAGCTGAACAATGTTTTCTATCACCTGCATGACTTACTGAATTTCTCATCTACATCTACGTGGTTACTCTGCTATTCACAATAAAGTGCCTGGCAGAGGGTCCAATGAAACACCTTCAAGCTGTCTCTCTACCATTCCACTCTCGAATGGCGCGCGGGAAAAACGAGCTCGTAAATATTTCTGTGCGAGCCCTGATTTCTCTTATTTTATCATGATGATCATTTCTCCCTGTGTAGGCGGGTGCCAAGAGAATGGTTTCGCAATCTGAGGAGAAAACTGGTGATTGAAATTTCATGAAATGATCCCGTCAAACGAAAAACGCCTTTGTTTTAATGATTGCCACTCCAATTCACGTATCATGTCTGGATCACCTCAGGATGATGTGGCTGCCACAAACATGCGGAAATTCTAGCTATTACTCCTAGCTTACGCAGTTCTAAAGTGAAACCACGCTAGTGATTTCAACATTTAGAGCCCCAGCAATGCCGCGAGAGTGGCGGCAGTGGCCGGCCGCTGCGTGTGATGGGTTTTGTGCCTGTCATCCTAATAACACTGAGCTGACCTGTGATTCAATTTAACCATTCGAAAATTTCCCCAAATTTCTGTAAAGCAGAAGACTGTACGTGTCCGCCGGCTAGGACAAAATGGTTCTGTATACTCGCCAAGACTCGGCGACGCGCACAATATTGCCCTCAACGTTCTCGCAAGGATGGTAACTAGAACGACTCATCCCGTTTTCTCTGCTTTGGCGACTTATGAGGGATTCAGCACAAATATACCTGAAAAAGAGGCTAGTGAATAAAACATTTTCACAGAAAAACCTCTCTTAGCGTCACCACAGGGCGCTAAATGCCCTATGCAGCACTTGACGCCTCTCGAGAGGGGAGAGCCTCAATTATCCATCTGCAATTGATTGTATTATTGTGAATATCCCCCACTGTGCTGCAGCCTTGCCTCGTATCCACTGGTATCGACCAGTGAGAGTGCTCGGTACATTCCTTACTTGCTTGTTCAAGCCAATCAGAATTTTCCTTGTAAACTTCTGCATTGCAGTAACATCGCCTTCTTCCTCCTTGTCTTCCCTTCGTTCATTCAGCATCCGAGTTTTTGTTATTGCGTTTAAGTTTCGCCAGGACAGGTGCGTTAAATGTGAAGCCCATGTACTAGTCACAACAGGATCACGTGATGTGAGTGTTTACTAAAACTGCAACCGAGAGCGCTTTTCTGCCTGCGTTAGAAATGCGCAGAGGTGAGGGCACAGACCATTACCATCTTAAACTGGCTCCCTGCCGTGAGTGTAGGTTTGTTGTGCCTCGCTGACGTTTCCTAAAATGGATTTCCATGTCACGCTTCTGTGTCCTAACCTGAGTGACTGGCCCCTTTCACTTCAGTTCCACATTGTCATAAAAATGTATGCACTTATCTATTAGGAAGGAAATATTAATATCGTGTACATGAGAGCCAAGCCACATATGTACCCATTGCACATTGCACTCCTAATTATGTAAGTTAAGCCAATTACGTGCAAAGTATGGCATGTGCAATACCAGTAGAATCGGCGTGTTTCTGAGAAACAAACGTAAGGTGGTAAAACACCCTGCCAACTTACATATCTTCCACTTCCTAGTTAATTTTGGGCTATGTATAATCAATGGTTGTGGCATTGGTTAATTGCACAGAATTATATAACATTCTCAGTGTGATACTTCAGCACTATCACGAATTGTCCAGTTACTTTAAAATTAGACTTACAGTAATAATATAATGAAATTTTAACTCGCATCCAAACTATCATTTTTGGTGCTACACCACTTACATAATTTGTGATGATGGTAACGTGTGAAGATGAGGAAATCTTCTCTTTTGATGTACATTATCTTAGGTCTATCCTCAACCAATTTTATCATTGTTGTTGACATGTGTCAAACATACAAGAAAAGTAATTATGTCAGTTATTGGCACATACAAGCAGATCTTTGATTTGGCCACTTAAACGCGTCATAGATATCAGCTGGTATCACCCTGTAGTAGTTGTAGCAATTCAATATTGGAGTCGATTACAATGGACATTGCTGTGTAGATTTGCAAGAAGAAATGTGCTGCCATTATCGATATGACATGCAGGTACATTGTTCCAATGTAGTTTAGTGATCCTGGTCTCATACTAATGACTAAAATTCGGGGATGGCATTTGGGAAGGCAATTTCTTCATGCTTCTAGCTCATCTTCTTTCTTCCCCTTTTCTTCATGGTCTTCTCTTCTGCTCTTGCCATATATACTGTGGTGTCACCGCCAGACACCACACTTGCTAGGTGGTAGCCTTTAAATCGGCCGCGGTCCGGTAGTATACGTCGGACCCGCGTGTTGCCACTATTTGTGATTGCAGACCGAGTGCCGCCACACGGCAGGTCTAGAGAGACGTCCCAGCACTCGCCCCAGTTGTACAGCCGACTTTGCTAGCGATGGTTCACTGACAAATTACGCTCTCATTTGCTGAGACGATAGTTAGCATAGCTTTCAGCTACGTCATTTGCTACGACCTAGCAAGGCGCCATAATCAATTGCTATTTATCTTGTGATGCATGTACCGTCAGACCGATGTTCACCAATTATGGATTAAAGTTAAGTATTCCAGAAGCTACGTACTACTTTTGCTACTATAAGACCTTGACCTGTTCCAGACCTCACGCCAGCCTGCGTGAGCTTAACGCGTGCCCTTCGGCCTCCCGTCCTTGTGGATTGGCTGTCTTGCCAGTCCACAAAATATACCCCTCTTCCCTCTTTGATTTTAATTCTTCTTTGGCCTGGAATATTAAAAAGTATTAAAATATAGAATTTTTGGATTTTGTCTACCAGGATATTTTTTATATCAGGTTATGACATTGTTGTTGTTGTTGTTGTTGTTGTTGTGGTCTTCAGTCCTGAGACAGGTTTGATGCAGCTCTCCATGCTACTCTATCCTGTGCAAGCTTCTTCATCTCCCAGTACCTACTACAAACTACATCCTTCTGAATCTGCTTAGTGTATTCATCTCTTGGTCTCCCTCTACGATTTTTACCCTCGACGCTGCCCTCCAATTCTAAATTGGTGATCCCTTGATGCCTCAGCTAGAAGAAGGGATCGGTTGGTAGGACATGTTGTACCACAAAGTTCTCTTCTCCCCAATCCTATTCAATACTTTCTCATTAGTTACGTGATCTACCCATCTAATCTTCAGCATTCTTCTGTAGCACCACATTTCTAAAGCTTCTATTCTCTTCTTGGCCAAACTATTTATCGTCCATGTTTCACTTCCATACATGGGTACACTTCATACAAATACTTTCAGAAACGACTTCCTGAGACTTAAATCTATACTCGATGTTAACAAATTTCTCTTCTTCAGAAACGCTTTCCTTGCCATTGCCAGTCTACATTTTATATCCTCTCTACTTCGACCATCATCAGTTATTTTGCTCCCCCAATAGCTAAACTCCTTTATTACTTTAAGTGTCTCATTTCCTAATCTGATTCCCTCAGCATCACAGTACCATCATCTTTAACGCTACGTTTCAGCAAATTAAAATATCCTTGTTCTCTTTGTATGCAACTCCGAGAACTATTGTAGTAAGAACTTTTATATTGCTGGTATATTGTCCCATTCAGGTTTAAAGCTAACCGCCCCATTTGTTTTCTTCCTCTATAAGTAAATATCTAGCCTACATTGATTTTTGACCTTTTATTTATTTATTAACTTATTCTATGAATTTATAAAAATGGTTCAGATCGCTCTAAGCACTATGGGACTTAACATCTGAGGTCATCAGTCCCCTAGACTTAGAACTACTTAAACCTAACTAACCTAAGAACATCACACACATCCATGCCCGAGGTAGGATTCGAACCTGCAACCGTAGCAGCAGCGCGGTTCCGGACTGAAGCGCCTAGGACCGCTCCGCCACAGTGTCCGGCTATGAATTTATCTTAACCTGTGACTTTGTCCTTTGTAATCCTTATTTGTCTGTTATTGTTCCTTCAGTTACCGTTTCTGTTTTTATTATTATTATTATTACTTTTGTAGACCCTATTATTATAACCATTGCCATTTCGTGGTGGGTTACAGTTTGCTCCATTTCGACCGTAATTCCGTCCTGAATTCTGTCTTCCATTATTACTATTGTTCCCGTAGTACCTGTTTCCATTTCTCGGCTTATCACTGTTACTTTCTCGTTGGTTTACACGTTTACGTGTATCGTCCTCACTGAATATGAAATCTAATTCATGGAGGACTCGTTTAAAGTCTTGCATGCTATCTCCCCCTCTTACAACCAGCGAATGTTGATACTGTAGATAAAAATGGTTCAAATGGCTCTGAGCACTATGGGACTTAACATCTGAGGTCATCAGTTCCCTAGAACTTAGAACTACTTAAACCTAACTAACCTAAGGACATCACACAAATCCATGCCCGAGGCAGGATTCGAACCTGCGACCAATAGCCGTCACGCAGTTCCAGACTGAAGCGCCTAGAACCACACGGCCACACCGGCCGGCTGATACTGTAATGGGTGCTTCATCGTACAGAGACGAATCAGTTCTCCATCGTTGTACGGATTATTTAAGCGCTGATTCTTCTTCGTCATGTTCTCAAAGATCTTTACTGGGATTTTCTCTACCGAATTTTCGTATAATGTCATCCGAAGCAGCTTATGTTTGATTCTATTCTGTGCTTCAGTTCACCAGTGACGTGAGAGAGACAAAGATCTAAACTCATCAAATGAATTGCAGGTTAAAGCTACTCTTTGCATTGTTTCTGCAATTGCACCCTCCATATTGGCACAAATAAAATCTTGTTTACAAGCTAAGGGTCAATGTTCAGGTAAACGCACTTGAAACAGATTTACAAATGTTCGGGGATGCAGGATATTTACATCCTCTTCGGAATGTTAAAATTTTCTTACAGTGAGGGAATGGTCATTGTCATATTTCGTTGTGGCACCATATGGCGTTTGTTCTAATACCACTTCTCCCTCCTGTCGTATCTACACTACTCTCGTCTGTACGTTGTACTGCCATCGGGTATTGCAGACTTCCACTGTCATAGAGACGTTTGTTACATCGGCGCAACTGTACGCAGTTATGTGCGCAAAATCGCGCCAAACGTACTGGAGGGTCTGTTACAGGTAATGTCTCACGAACTCGTTACGTGCTGCTTATTACAGGGCCTGCGTCCTGTCTCTCTAGTGGCATTGGACTATTGTCGTATACAGTGACCTGGTGCTACCCGAGTCGACTGTTGTGGAGCTGTGTATTGATTTGTTTGGCATCTCTCAGCGTAAGTTACATTTTGAGTTTGACGTGTTGGACTCTGGTGCGCTCCACGTAGTTCCGTTCCTATTTGAGGAATCCTTTACCCCTGCGCAAGTGGTGATTTCATGTACTGATTGTCAGAAATCATTGTCTGCATTTGAATACTTCAAATTTCGCACGTTTTTTCCCTTTGCAAATTAGTGCATAAAGACGTACACCCACATTCGCGTCTGTTAACTGCTTCGCGAACTTTTCCCGCGTAATTACCACATGGGGATGATTTTGCTGGGTTCTTAACAGCGCTGTTGTTCGGAATTACTGTTGACTCTGACGTCACAATAGACTGAACACACGCTACCATTACCACTCCGACTTTAAATACTTTGCAACAATTCCGATCTGGGTCGTTGGGATTGTTTCTTCTTTCTAGAATCCACTTTTCGAATTCGACTATCAAATCGCTTTAAAGCGCTTTCGTAATCCTTCTCTGTACTATTGTCTTCTGGATTACACGTTCCGCTTTACGTGTTGCCCTAGTTGCAAATTCTTCGACCCGTTGGTTAACTTTTTCGACACTGTGTTGAGTATCGTCACGCAACGTGTTCATGTTCTTTTGTATCTTATCTACGCCCATCATTTGTTTGTGACTAGCAATGAGCGTTTCAAATCCGTCTCGTGAGTTTTTCGCGTCCTTTCGAATTTGATCTAATTGTTTATTTACATCTGTTCGCGTGTGTTGGATTTTGTGACAGATATCCTAGCGATTATTTTCTGATCCTTTTCAAGCTTTCATATTCTCGTATTCGTTTGTTTCAGGGTTTCCTGCATCATCTTTTGCGTGGTTTGCACGGTCCGAGTTAAATACTGAAACACAACGAACGTATTATGTGGTACGTTCATGCCTCCCCCTGTAGCCATTCGATGCAGTCTTTCCCTGTTCTGTTTTTGAATGAGTTCGGAACAGAGTGCGGGTGCACTAACACGCGTTCTTTCAGTCCTATATTCTGCCAGTTGGTTCAGTACGATTACGTTCGGTTCTACATACTGTAACTGAACGTCATCTGAATCCATGTCTATCTTACTCAAAACGTCTTCCCCATGTCCGTATTCTGCAGCGAGATATAATTGTTGTGTAACTATGCCTGTCTCATTATGTGACATCCCCTGCTCTAAATCGTGCTGTTCACGCAAATTATCTTCCCGGGTCTTGAGTTCGATCCTATACAGGGCGTCAACAACCTGTCTTTGCCCTGCTCTACGTCTTTCCGTCACTTCGGATCTTTTTAAGGATCTCTGGGATTCACGATGTTTGAGCGCTTGACTTAACTCTGTTCCAAAATAACGTACATAATCCCCGCGTGAATTTCCTACACTTTTAAACAAAAATTTCTGTGTCAAGCTGTATTTTCAAACGCAATATTGTTGAGTCCAACGCAACACAACAACGACGAGACAGTCTTTTATTGCTGGCGGACAGATGACACAGAATTTTCTCCAACTACTGACTCTAATATATATCGGTAACTTAAATTGTTTAAGGAGTTGTTGCACACGTTTACTTTTAAATTTTACTCTCAGATCTAGCGTCAGTTTGGAGTAGCAATTTTTTTCTAAGAGGACAGTTAACCTTGTGACTGTAACTAACTCACAAAATATCGATCAAATGACAATTCTTGTAGATGATACTAATCTTCCCAGTAACTAATAATTAAATGTGCTGGCAAATTGTAACTCTTATTTCCAGAAGGTTATTACCCTTACAGTATTAATGACCAGAACAACAACCATTCAACCATCCTGGGGGTTCGACATCATCTAACGTGCAGAGTGCACTGGTTTTTGTGTAATCTACCCCACTACTTCGCCCTCAAGGAGTGCTCAGAAAAGGAGGATATTAAGACTGTGAACCCAGGCCCTGCCAGGAGGGAGATCCCAAACACTCCCACTGTTACACACCAGAAGAACAGTTGTCGTTGGTGTACCTGAAATATGTCAGTGAAGAAGGGACGCCTCTATTTTAGGACAAACAGTCTATTTCCCGTACACAGAACTCTTTTATTACATGAATTACCACACAAATTCCCTTTCAGGATGTGGAAAAGCCAATATTAGGAAAATCCTATACAGTCTAGGAAGATCCCCGGTCAAAAAAAAAAAAAAAAGGCAAGATAAGCACATTCATCAAATTTAACAAAACTTATATGAAAAAACATGACAAAAGTGCAAGGAGAAATCTCAACTGAAATTTTCATTAGCAATGTTCACTCTGACAACATAAACTAAGCTACTGTAGCAGGACAATGTTTCTTATCATCTATATGACTTATCCAAATTTGAACCTCAGGATGACGTGGCTGTCATGAACATGAGGGAATTGTAGCTATTACTCCTAGCTTACGCAGTTCCGAAGTGAAACCATACTAGTGAGTTCAACATTTAGTGCCTCAGCAATGCGTCGTTTGCTTTTCGAAGTGTGAAGCGACAATGGCGGCGGTGGCCAGCTGATGCGTGCGACATGACTGGTACCTGTCAAGTTAGTAACACTATGGTGGCTGTGACTGAATTTAACCAGTTGAAAACTTCCCAAAGTTTCCGTGAGGCGGAAGATTGTATCTGTCGCTCTAACGTCGCCTTTCTCTCTTCTTGTCTTTCTTTCGTTAAATCAGTGTCTGAGTTTTTGTTATTGCGTTAAATTTCGACAGGAGAGGTGTCTTTACATGCGAAGTCCACACGCTGTTAACGACAGGATCACGTGATCCACGTGTTTACTAATCTGCGATGCAGAGGGTTTTTTCCACCGCTTGAGAAATGCTCAGTGGCGAGAGCCCAGACCATTGTCTTAAATTGGCTCCCTGGGATGAGGGTCCGTTTGCTGTGCCTCGATAACGTTAAATAAAGTGGATTCCCACGTCACACTTCTGCGTCCTAACCTGAGCGACTTGCCCCTTTCACTTCAGTTCCACGTTGCTATAAAAATGCACGTATTTATCTGCATGCAAATTAGGAAGGGACTATTAATACCGTGTAAACGAAAGCCATGTAACCATTGCTCATTGCACTCCTCATTATGCAAATTAAGCTAATTATGTCCAAATTAGGTCACGAGTCGTATTAATCGAATCGTGTCGTGGAGAATCACATGTAATGTGGGTAAATGCCCTGCCACCTTACAATCGAACCCATGCCACATATCTGATAGACGACCATTCTACTACACAGCCAGACGACCTCTCGAGGAAAAGTGATGTTGCTATAGCATATTGAAGACGGCTAGAAAACTTCAAAGTCGACTGTCTCGAGAATTTTTGACAGTTACACCGAACTGCTTTGCTGATTGATATTTGAGATCTGAACTTCACGTAGCACAAATATAGAAAAAATATACAAATTCCTTTTATTCATGAGCTCCCCTTGTTAGAATCGGTATAATAATGCAGGAAACGGCATCAGTCGTGTCTGTGGTCACTCCATTACTATGTATTGCCCCAATAAAAGTTCATAAGATTATTTGCTGTTCGTAATGTGCTAGCGGAAATGAAAAATGCACGTGTTTCGGAAGAGCTATGTTGTGCTTTTACTACAGTCTGGAACCGCGCGACTGCTACGGTCGCAGGTTCGAATCCTGCTTCGGGCATGGATGTGTGTGATGTCCTTAGGTTGGTTAGGTTTAAGTAGTTCTAAGTTCTAGGGGACTGATGACCTCAGAAGTTAAGTCCCATAGTGTTCAGAGCCATTTGAACCATTTTTTGTACTTTTACTGATAATTTATTGTAAGGTAAAGAGTTGATGAAGTCGTTGAACTTGTCTGCAGAGGTTTGGAATGAATACATAGTTCCAGAGTGATGGAATGGGAAAGTAGGTTCGAGCGCAAGAAAAAAACTTCTATTAAGAAAAGACAGTGCTGCATTACATCCATGGGTTGGAATCAAACTACGAATTGTATGCACTCTATAAAACTGTGGTTTTCTCATTTATGACAGCATATGTCATTACCATTACATCCAACTTCGTTTCTCACTGGCTGTCAATAACAGCCCGGATGTGTTCAGACGGTCGCGATGTGTCAACTGTTATACGTTTGTCTCTTCATCGCCCAGTCGTTTGCCGTTTTACGTAAGTCTCCATTTTATGTTGACATTATCTTTGTCCATGTTTTCATTGGCAGACTTGCAGAGTCCGTATTTTCCACTTATCGCCACTCAATCTTAGTCTGTCCTCATATTACCACTGCAACCTCCGGTAAAATTCTTCATTTTGGTTGGGTAAGTTACATTTTCATAGACAGACTGCAGTTATTTTCACGTTCCCATAAACAGCTCTAATTTTTGTAGCACTTCCGCCCACTAACCACACTGTAAACGTCCTCCCAATTCCTGAATCCTTGCCACTACTTCTAGTGAAGCCTCCCAGGCAGCTTCATTTACTCAACCAGAAGCCATCCCAATCCAGACAGCAACAGAGTTAGTACCTGATGCTTAATCAACATCAACTGGATCAACAAACTGTCGCTTACCAACCGATTCATACCATCACCCCTCATTCATACCGTCTCCAAGAAATCATGTAAACACTAAATCAGTGAAATTTTTATCGAACCAACACCAAAATTCCCAAATGTTTTTAGTAACATTTGGGGTTAGGGGACACGTCCCAAACATTTTCGTGGAACAAACTGTTCGTCGGAAAGACTTTGTGTTAAGGAAATCCAAAAACTCACGCTGGTCTCGTCAGCAAAATTCCCTATCTTAACTTCAGTCCTAATGTCACATCTATTCCACCACCACCACCCAGAAAAAGGCAAACAACCTCACCCTCCCCGTTAAGATTCCACCATCATTCCTGAGATCAAGTGCGCTTACTATGGAATCACAGAGGATGAGGTGGAACTGGACTACGTTCCCATTCTAATACTGAAATCCGGAAAGCTCTTCAAATCAACCGTGACTCTGGCTCTGCCTTCTTACTCTGAATATTCAGTGATTCCACTTTCACTATTAATCTCCCACTTCAGGAGGCAACGCCGATCTGTTACCTCTGGTGCAAGATGGAAACCTCAAAATAAAATCCACAGTCCTACTGCTAAGGTGTATAGCGATTATTTTATCATTTAAAAGCCCAAGTGTGAAAACCAATTTGCCTGTTCCCACTGAAAAAGCCTTCACTTTCCAAAACAGTGTCATAACCTCACATTCATTTCTATCTGCAACTAATACATGCACCTCTTCCATATAAGTGTAAATTTACATCCCACCTACTATCCCAGAATTACCTTTAGCTATCGGATCCACAGAAAATTGCACATCTCGTAATAAATATTTCTGTCACCTTCGATGAAGAAAAAGTAAGATGTCTCACTATCATTTCATTCCATTCTGAAGATCATACAAATTGCATCAAATTTCCCTTACAGTCTGCTCCACATTCCACCTAAATACCCAAGTTACTTATTCTTAAGTATATTTCGCTTTCATCAGCTCTGTTCCTCAGTTTAAACCGATACCATTTTAAAATCACTCCCTTTGCTTGCTTTATCGTTGTGGGAGGATAGTACAAATCTCACCATAGAACATTCGTTAGTTTCCAGCAAACAAACCGTCGATCATACATACCCTCTGCCAAGAGTAAATCCATGCTTTCATCCTGATGCTTACAATCTTACCACAGAACGCACACTTCTCTTTATACCTTACACTATACTGTTAACATACATTCTTTGACCCAAGTGAGAAAAGCTTTTGGCCGCCAGAACAACACCCTTGTTTGGTCACATGATCTGTAACATACTCGTAAGGAATGTTTAATCAAAGAAGTTCAAATTTGTGTGAAATCTTATGGGACTTAACTGCTAAGGTCATCAGTCCCTAAGCTTACATACTACTTAACCTAAATTATCCTAAGGAAAACACACACACCCATGCCCGAGAGAGGACTCGAACCTCCGCCGGGACCAGCCTCACAGTCAATGACTGCAGCGCCTTTGACCGCTCGGCTAATCCCGCGCGGCAATGTTTGATCCTAAACTTCTTCTTCAGAATATATTTCACTATATATTCTGAATATTTTGTTCAAACTTCTACCACTACCTGTTCCACTATACCCACAGGCGACGCTATAGTCACCAGAGCTAAGCATTCATCTGCCGTCAATGGCCACACCAAGATGGCTACAATAGGTCCTGTCGGATCACCGAAGTATCGTCGGGTGTGGACAGGAAGTGTAAAATGGAGGGAAGGAAGATTAGATTTAACGTCCCGTCGACATCGAGAGATAGAGCACAAGCTCGGATAGTGTCAAGAATAGGGAAGGAAATCGGCCGTGTCCTTTCAAATGAACGATCCCAGCGTTTGCCTGGAGCGATTTAGGGAAATCGTAGAAAAGCTAAATCTGGATGGCCGCACGTGGGCTTGAATCTTCATCCTCCCGAACTGGAGTCCAGTGTGCTAACCACCTCGTTCGGTAAGTGCAGAATGGCTTAGCAGGAATGACTATAGGACAAATGTGTGTATCAATAGGGGTACAATAGACACCGCCTACAGGAAAATTTTAGAGATCTTTGGGGAAAAGAGAATAACTGTATTAACATCAAGAGCTCTGATGGGAAACTGGTACTAAGCAAAGAGAAGAAAGCTGAAATGTTGAAGGATTATAATATAGAAGGGCTATACAAGAGAAATGAACAAGAAGGCAGTATAATGGAAAGGGAATGGAAGACAGATAAGGATGAGACAGGAGATATGATACTGCGAGAAGAATGTAACAGAGTACTGAGAGATCTAAGTCGAAACAAGGCCCATGGAACAGGCGACATTCCGTCAGAACTACTGATATCCTTTGAAGCGCCAGCCACGACAGAACTATTCCACTTGGTGTGCAAGAAGCGTGCGACTGGCGAAACACCCTGAAAATTCATGAAGAATGTAATAATTCCAGTTCTAATGAAAGCAGGTGCTGACAGGTGTGAATGTTACTGAATTATCAGTTTAATAAGTCACAGTTGCAAAATACTGACACTAATTATTTACAGAAGAATGGAAAAACTGGTAGAAGACAACCTCGGGGATGACCAATTTGGATTCCAGAGAAATGTAGCAACACACGACACAACACTGACCCTACGACTTCTCTTAAGAGATAGGTTAAGGAAAAGCAAACCTGCGTTTATAGTATTTGTAGGTGTTGAGAAAGCTTTTGGCAATGTTGACTGGAATACACTCTTTGAAATTCTGAAGGTAACAAGGGTAAAATACAAGGAGCGATTGGATATTTACAAATTGCACAGAAGCCAGACGGCAATCATAAGAGCTGAGGGACATGAAAGGGAAGCAGTTATTGAGGCAGATTGCAGTGCATCCCCGATGTTATCCAGCCTGTACGCTGAGTAAGAAGTAAAAAGAAAAGAAAAAAATGACGAATTTGGTGAAGGAATTAAAGTTTAAGGAGAAAAAATAAAACTTTGAGGTTTAACGATGATATTGTAAGTCTGTTAGGGAGAGCAAAGGACTTGGAAGAGCTACTGGATGGAATGGACAGTGTCGTGAAAGGAGGATGTAAGATGAATATCAACAAACGGAAAACAGAGATAATGGAATGTAGTCGAATTAAATCAGATGATGCTGAGAGAATAAGATTAGTTAACGAGACACTCAAAGTAGTATGTGAGTTTCGTGCACTGGGCAGTAAAATAACTGATGATGACCGAAGTAGAGAGAATATAAAATGTAGGCTGGCAACGGCAGTAAAAACTTTTCTGAAGAAGAGAAATTTGTTAACATCAACTATAGATTTAAGTATGAGCAAGTCTTTTCTGAAGGTATTTGTCTGGAATGTAGCCTGGTACGGAAATGAAATGTGAACGGTTAACAGTTCAGACAAGAAGAGAATAGAAGCTTTTGAAATGTGGTGCTACAGAGCAATAATGAAGATTAGATGTATAGTAATTAGATGGCAGAAATAAGGAGATAGAACTACTGAATAGAATTCAGGAAAAAACAAATTTGTGGCGCAACTTAACTAAAAGAAGAGATCAGTTGAAAGGACATGTTCCGTGACATCAATGGATCATCAATTTAGTATTGGATAAAAGTACAGGGAGTAAAAATTTAATGAATACAGGGAGCAGGTTCAACAGGATGGAGGTTGCAATTAGTTCTTCGGGAATGAAGAGCCTACACGATATAGAATAGCAAGGAGATTTGCGTCGCATCAGTCTTCGGACTCAAGGCAGCCACAAAAAAGAAACAACAATAATAATCTGTAATTATCACTTCGCTACCAAGTTAGTTCACGCTACACTAATTCCTGAAAAATTCACGGACATTTAGAATAAGTTAAGCAGCATTAGTTTCCCACCCCAGTTACGTGATTCGCAAAATTTCAAAAACGTTCTCACATTTTTCGCATGAGAACACTAGACGCAGGCAGAAGAGATACACGAATTTCATCCCTGGAGGATGGGGTGGTGACAGGGAGGGCACCCGGCCATCCTCTACCACTAAAATTGCCAAATTCAGATTAACCTGACGTCCTCGTGAAAACACAGGATAAGGCCGGAAAACAGAAGAAAAGACACTAGTCTACACGTATACCATTCAGTTCTTCCCGAAGACTCGTGAGAACAAAGATTAAAGTAAATGTTATGTAGCAGCAAAAACTGCTGCAATGCTGGTGTGTGTGTTTTCAAACATTTGTGTATATTTCATCACGCACATATAGTCCGTTAAAAATTGGTCCCTTACTTTTTCCTTAGTTAGCACGTATTTGTACATGTGTAATTTAGATAATTTACCAGAATGTTCTGTCTCGATGTTACTGTCTGGGTCATATCAAATATTTTCACGTTTCTGCATGCATGCGAAGGTAAGACAATAAATTATAGAACGTACCTAAGACTGGGAAAATACTTACTAAGGGGTACATTAAATGTAACAATTAATCTCTCTGAGAAAAGTGAGGTGTTAAATAGGAAGAATGAAAGAGTGTGAGTGGGACACAAACACAATATGACTTCAGCTGGCTACCACTATGACGTAAAGACAAGAACATTTTGGTATCGAAAATTTTACTCAGTTTATGTTGGGAGTAGCGTAGTGTGTCTATACATAGGCAGGAATGAAGACGTAGATAATACTAATCTCCCTAGACACAAGGGGATCCTCCGCAACTACAGTTGCAGTTCCAGGAGGGACCTGTTGCTCATATGGCCTGCAGGGTCGGTGATAGAGCATATAGGACGAACATGGCTCTTTAAGTACCAGAAAATGTATAATCATGGTGTAGGAAGTTATTGGGAGAGATGTCGGAAATGTTTGCATTACTGTTCAATGCTGTTAAAGGAAACCATGGAAATAGAGGGCGCTGTTCAACAACAAAAAAAAAATACTAACATTCAGTACCATTAACCAGTCCAAAGAATGGTCCGCCAAGGCGAAATCTGTTGAACATCAGGAGAAACAAGAGAGTTCGACATCCCGCTACTGTGGGTTACTGTACGTGAAGTGAGAAACTGCATCGTAAGCCGACTTTGGCTATGAGTGTAAATGATGAGTGAGCGCTGCTAAGCCTGTGGGCCCATTCTTCTCACTAACACAACGACCACTGTTGGTCGGCCCATATGTATCGTGTGTAAGCCACGAGCAGCCTGATGCCAACAAACGATTTGTGTCCAGAATGAGATTTTCACTCTGCAGCGGAGTGTGCGCTGATATGAAACTTCCTAGCAGATTAAAACTGTGTGCCGGACCGAGACTCGAACTCGGGACCTTTGCCTTTCACGGGCAAGTGCTCTACCAACTGAGCTACCCAAGCACAACTCACGCTCTCCTCACAGCTTTACCTCCGCCAGTACCTCGTCTCCTACTTTCCAAACTTCACAGAAGCTCTCCTGCGAACCTTGCAGAACTAGCACTCCTGGAATAAAGGATATTGCGGAGGCGTGGCTTAGCCGCAGCCTGGGGGATGTTTCCAGAATGAGATTTTCACTCTGCAGCGGAGTGTGCGCTGAAAGTAGGAGACGAGGTACTGGCAGAAGTAAGCTGTGAGGAGGGAGCATGAGTCGTGCCTGGACAGCTCAGTTCGTAGAGCACTTGCCCGCGAAAAGCAAAGGTCCCGAGTTCGAGTCTCGGTCCGGCACACAGTTTTAATCTGCCAGGAAGTTTCAAACGGGCTGTATACCACCTGATACTGACCTGCACTAAAGCATAAGAGTAAAAGTCCATCCCCCAAAGTTTCATTTGTCACAGAGTGATTTAAAACCGATCTTGAGCTTATCATTATGGAATGCGAATATTACTTTTTTTTAAATTCGTGTTACTAATGAAAAGCCGTTGTTTAGTTGTTTTAGCTTAAACACGTCAGATTATGGTATTAAATAATTTTGTGAAGCGTAACCATTTTGACAACACTGAGATTAGTTTCAGTCAATTACAAAACATAATTATGCATGAGCGTGACAGACTTTGAGAGGGATACTGTACTGTCGGTTTCCTTCGTTGCCGAACAATTGCCGTTTCATCACATCTTTATAAACCGGGTTGCAACAGATCTCATTTTGTGCTTGCATTACGACGTACCAAACACACTTTTAATACCATGATCATCGTCTTAATGACGTACAGATGGCTAAGTGTAAGTTATTAAAACAACCTGACGTTTAATTTTAATAAAACAATCAGCATTTGGAGTGTTTATGTAAAAGCAGTATAACGATTTCCGTTATACGAACTTCTGCGCGAATGGCACGTGTTGACTTTCCGAGAGACTGTGACGTTTATTTTCAAATGTAGAAGCGTGAAGGTCCAATACGCGTTGAAAATGCAAGAGCGTCGTAATATTTGCTAAGTACTTCCCGCTACCTCCTACAAATTTCGACGAAAGGACGTTTTCCGTGAACTTTTCAATGAAGTCTATTTGGATCGTTAGCATCTGTTGACTTCTCCTCTTACTGGCTACCGAAAGTGCTTGTCACGGTTTTCTAGTGTGGCACAGCTGACAAGCATCTTGATATGTGGCTTTGAAGTGCTCATGACAGCGTAAACAAAATCTGTGTATACTTTTAAAAAAATTTGAATACTTTCAAATTCTTCTAGTCCTTGACATGCCATGTGAAAGTGGCCGTACTTACCTTCCAAATATACTTTACTTATTGCTATAAGTAGGTTATTGTATTTGAAGACTCAGGCCAGTGGTGACAAAGTTCAGAACGAATTAGAACATACAAAAACAACTTCAACTAATAAAAAGATCCTGCTAATGTCGCTCATTAACCCTGGTGCAAAATAAAAATACTTCAATACACTTTAGAGTTTAAGTTCTAGTTTAGATGAAACCTGAAATCAAAAAGGGTTTTTGGGAAACGTATATTCAAAAAAATGTGATACAAAGAAAGCCAATCACAAAGCTGACAGAAAATGAAATGAAATTACTGTCATCGATGGATACTATAGAAACGAATAATTATATTTTCGCTTGCTTCTTGAAGAAAATATCCATTCCAGTGACCAGGAACTGTAAATACCAGAACCGCCTTTCCCGATATTTGACGCTGTAGCTTACATTCACCATCACCATCATCATTGCTATTTGACATCCTCTGATGAATAAATTCCTTCTTAAGACTTTTACTAATATTATCGTCATCAACAATACCAGTCTTACACTACGTCGTCGCCTCGATCACCTCTTACTTCTCGAAACTGTGCATAAAACTTGCTTGCTCCGTATTACATGCACTCACACGGCTTTATGATCCGCCTCTTTTTTCTTTTATTTCCATAATAGTCACATTTATATCACCCCACCAAGCTCTTTTATCCTGACTCTCCAGGTATTTTCCATTACTCAGTGAGCAGTTCTCTGTCTTTGTTTTACATGTTCATCTAATAAACACTTTTACTGGTGAAAATGTCTTTAGGGAGGGTAAACATCTAAGGCCATCAGTCTTGCATTCACGCTCCAGGACCGTCCCCATCTGTGTGTATCTAGAGTAAATTCAGCAAGTTTGAGAAAATAATCTAAATGTAGACGTAGCGTGTATCTGTGAGGAGCAAAAAGTGAAGACTGCCATGTGGTCATGGAGCCCTTTATGGTTCGTTAATTATTCGGAGACAGCAGGACATACCATTCCGTCTTCCAAGATTCCGATAGATGATAGTGTAGAGTCGACCGAATGTCTGTTTCTGGTAACCCCATCTCCAAAGTCGATATTCTGGTTGGCAAACTTGGCCAACTGGTCAGGATGTTCGTTTCCTGGGATCTTAACGTGACCCTGGGTCCAGAGAAAGACTACCGACCACCCAGCTTGCTGGAGGTTACGAAGAAGATCTTGGGTAGTTGTAAAATGGTAAAATGTAAACTATAAGCACAGGAAACATCACAGTTAATAAAATGCTCTGGGCTATTATGCTGTAGTGAAATAGATTTAACATTCATACCCAACGTTTCGTCCCCATCGGCGGAGGTTATTTTCAAGGGAGATCGTAGCTTCTTTGTGTGTCCGATTCACACCCTAGTTCGCTATTGGCTGCACCAAAATTCCATTTTCGCGTGCTTACGCGCAATGGCATGACATCACATGGTTTGAATATCCGAGTGCGACTGGCTGTTGTCGACTGGCGTCGTTCGGTGTTTGCTATCACCACATGTTGGAAGTCTGGTACACATCATCTTCAGCACTAGAATCCTGATGTCATTAAGTCTCACGACCTCCTTTCTTCCTATTGAAATTCCTTAGGTGTTTTGCAATTTCTATTACCTCTCTGTATAATCTTTCACATAATCCGCTAGTGGCTGCCGGTAACTGATTCCTATTAAAATTAATGTGGTGGTCTCCCGGCTGCAAATCATGTTCCGCAACGGCTGATCTGTCAATCTCCCCGCCTTGTTCCACTGCCCTTGTGCTCTTCTAGTCGTTCTTTTACCGTTCTTTTTGTATTACCGTCGTACACATCTCCACAGCTACACGTAATCCTACAAATTCCTGATTTTTCTAGTGGTTGACGAGCATCCTTGGCCAATTTTAAGTGATCTTGTGTCTTCCTGGCGAGTTTGCAGATTAGCGCGATATTTCGTTTTTTCAAGATTTTTCCTATGCGGTCAGTAACATCCTTAATGAAAGGCAGGAAAACTTTGGATTTCGCGGGCACTTGTGCATCGTTATGATTTCTCTGCGGTGGTGTTAACGCTCTTTTTACCTCAGTGGACGAATAAACATTCTTGAGTAATGTATTGGTGAGATTCCTTGGTTCGCAGATGTCCCTTGCTCTCTCTGACAACGTTTGTATGACGCCTCGCTTCTGTTGTTGGTGGTGGTCGATATTCCTTTGTGGGTAACAGTTTGTGTGCGCGGGTTTTCGGCAAACCATATGTCCCAAGCTACCATCTTCTTTCTTGAAAAGTGGCACATCAAGAATATTTAACCTTGTACCTCCCTCCTTCACGGAAAACTAATTCTTCGGATTAATTCCGCCTTTGCAAACGACATCGTTCCTTTCTGCCATGCCTCCACAAAATAAACGTATCATCTACGTACCGGAACCAAACGTTAGGTTTCTTGTCAGTTTCTAATACCTGCTCCTCGAACTTTCCCACAAAGAAATTCGCTGTAACTGGTCTTCAGGGGGTTCCCATCACCACGCCATCCGTCTGTTCATAGAACTCACCGTTCCATTTTAAATATGTGATTGTGAGGCAATATTTAAACAGTCCAGAATTATCGGGGGGGGGGGGGGAAATCGGATTCAACTGTTGCAACACCTCATCGAGCGAAACCATAGTAACCAGTAATACCACATAAAAAATAATATGTCCTCCAGCTGGACTACTATGCCGTTTGATTTACTTATAAAATGCTCCGAATTCTTGATATTCGAATCAGATCGGCCCGCATACTCTCGTAATAATGTTGTCAAGAAACTGGAAACTGACTAGATGGGCGAACCTATAGCACTCTCTGTAGGTCTTAATGTAAGATCTTCTTCGTGCGTCTTTGGCAACACATAAATTCTTGGTGGTAGTGCTGCTGAATTGAACAGACTTTTCTAGGGCTCAGCTCGACAGAGGACTTTTTATCAACCGCGTCAGTCGCATTCAAAACAAAAGTCGTATTTCCCTTGCCAGCGAGCAGAATGATAATACTATCGTCCTCATTCAGGCGTTTTGTGGCATGCCTCTCACTCACAGTTAAATTGCTTTTTGGAGGCTTTGTGCGAGCCAATATACTTTTATAGCTTCTATATGGATTTCCTTAGCTGTAACCGTGAACAAGTTTTTGCCCCGGTTCGGAAATATCGTAGATCAATGATGCGTATATAGTGTTTCCTTTTGAGGGTACTGGTGCGAGAGTAGGGGTTACGGGGTAAAGAGGTGCTGTCATATGTTATGTTGGTTGTCTAGGAAGACAGGTTACAGATTTTTTATTTTTAAGTGGTCCTTCGTGTGACGCCCGATTCATCTCGTGTAGTAACTCTCACTCGAGTTTGTTGAAAGTGTTTGCAAAGTTGTCGTGCCAATCAAACAAATCCGAGACCAAAAATGAGGCTCTACGGATTTTCAGTCCCTATCAACCGATATGGCACTGCGGAAGCGGGATTCATATCCCCTTCCGACGACTCTGTTTTACGATTCCGATGGCTTTTCCAGCATAGTTACAAGAGAACACAGGGATGTTTGATCCAGAAACGTCACACCAGATTCCTTCCTGCCTCCTTGTGCCTTATGCTACTGAGCCATTGTCTCTGATGCAATAAATTTCATATTGGCGAGATGATGAATCTAATTTTCTTTCTGTCATTGCCTTTCTGTGGTAATTCCAACTTGAACCGTACTCTGCATTCAATTGCTAGAGTGTACATATATATATGTTTGGTAGGTAAGCTACTATGAGTCAGGATTTTTCCAGTAACTTTAATCTGTACAAATGAAATGAAGTAAAATTAGTTTCGTTCTCATGAACCAAATACGACGCACATTGAATCATAGAAAAGAGGAAATATATTAGGTTAGAATTTCATGTTTCATCGAAGACTAGACCGCTCGAGTCCCAACTAGAGACAAATCACGTAATAAAGAGAAGTGCTGTGTAACAGTGTTACAGTCTTCTCTTAACCCATTTACAGTGTAGCAGAACTTAGGCGAGCAATGGTAAGGGTATCTCTGGAGTATCCCAGGGAAGCGTGCTAGGACAGGTATTACTTCCTATATTCAAAATTGTAAATAATCTGGCGGACTAGGTGAGCAGCAGTCTGCGGCTGTTTGCTGATTATACTGTGGTGTAAGGGAAAGTGCCGTTGTTGAGTCACTGAAGGAGGACACAAGATGACTTGCACAAAATTTCTAGTTGGTGTGATGAATGACAGCTAGCTGTAAACGTAGAGAAATGTAAGTTAATGCCGATGAGTAGGAAAAATAAACCAGTAATGTTCGAATACAACATTAGTAGTGTGGTGCTTGACATAGTCACGTCGATTAAATATGTAGCCGTAACGTTGCAGAGCGACATGAAATGGAACGAGGACGGAAAGGTTGTAGCAGGTCAGGTGAATGCCTGACTTCGATTTATGGGGGTATTTTGGAAAGTGTGGTTCATCTGCAAAGGAAACCGCATGTAGGTCACTAGTGCGATCCATTCTTGAATATTGTTCGAGTGTTTGGGATCCACAGCAGGTCTAATTAAGGGAAAACAATGAAGCATTTCAGAGGTGGCCTCCTATATTTGTTACTGGTAGGTTCGAACAAGACGAAAGTGCTACTAAGATGCTTCGCGAACTCAAATGGGAATCCCTGGAGGGAAGGCGGTGTTCTTTTCGAGAAACACTACTGAGAACATTTATAAAACCGGCATTTGAAGCCGACTGCAAAGCGATTTGACTGCCGGAAACATACATTTCGTGTAAGGACCACGAAGATAAGATAAATTGGGTCTCGTACAGAGCCATATAGGCAGTCTTTTTCCCTTCGCTTTATTTGCTAGTGGAACAGGAAAGGTAATGACTAGTAGTGGTACAGTGTACCCTCCGCCACAAATGGTGCGGTGCCTTGCTGAGTATGTACCTTCGGGAATAAACTGACCCACAAATTTTCGCACTTGACAACATCTTCAAAATGTCTGTCGGACTCCATGAAACAACCGATCGCAACAAACGACCCCAAGTCCTCAGTGAATATTGTGGCTTGACATAGCGCGTCTGTATGTTGCTGTTTCAAATGTTGTCCTTACGTTACGACACAGACGCGCCTTCAGTCCTTTCAAAACAGCGTTAGCTTATTGTTGGGTTTAATTTTAGCTGGTCCAGGCGGCCGGCGCCGTATTTACTGGAGGCATCGACTGCCAGCCGCTCCAAACAAACGCGCCTTCATCTCACACCACTTCTTTGGTATTTGTGAGCGTCACTCGGCGCTCCTCATTCCTCTTTGCCGTGGTGGCATACTTTCATCGTCACTTACATAATTCCGGACACCCTTTACCTTCATTAATTGGTCGAGGTTTGTGACTGCCATAGCGGCATCGAAGAAAAAGTGTTTCGTGATTACAGTAAAAGTCGCAACAGTTTCCATTCACGTTCATTCACTTATACTGCCACAAATTAATTAAAGGTGTTTCACTTTAACCTGAAGTTTCTGCTGTTAGCGTACTCACAGAAGAATAACGGCATAAGAAAACGTTTACGTCATCTTATTTATAGCACATAGTGACGTTAATTGGCTTTACAGTGATTATTGTAAGTGATTCCTCCTCCGTAGTTGAGTGGTCAGCGCGAGTGCCCCTGCCATGCAGAGGACCCGGGTTCAATTCCTGATACACCAGGAACTTTTCCTTAGTGGGAGGCCTGGAAGAATGGGGTGCACTCAGCTTCGTGACGCCAGTTGAGGAGTTACATGGCCGAGTATTAGCACCTCCGGGTCACGAAAGTTGACAACGTGCAAAAGAGGGATTTGCTTCCTCCATGACCCCCCCCCCCCCCCCCCCCCATACCACACCTAGCGCCAAGGCTGTCGATCAGTACGAATGGACGGAGTTTAGTTTTACCGTAACCGCCCTTTAAATGAATAGTTTTTTACCATATTTACGTTTTTTCCCTGTAAGCCGTTAAGTCAGTACTAGTGCACCGACTAATCTGTTGTCCTCCAGTCAGTCAGCTGTCTATTTCTTTGCGTCTCGGATATGTTAGAAAAATATCAAGTGTGTAGCGTTATATGCACTATGTCTAATCAGTATCGTATAAGCCACTTTCCAAATCTACTCTAAGGTTATCTGCATTGTGGTATCTGCATTGTGTATGGTTCTTTAATGTGAATAGATGTTAGTCGTCTTCTGTCATTCAGCTGTGTGTCAAATATCACGTTACCCAGGTTACCGTGACTTTTAGACTTTGATAAAAGGCGCTTCATGAAAACAAGATGGCTGTAAACGAGCCTTACAGAATTGGGAACTACAGCCTGCTTTCACGTGCTAGTGTTAATATCATCTGACCACTACCCGACTAACACGCTTCCACAGATTTGGCTCCAACTGATTACTTTTCAGTTTCCTAACCTTAAAAATAACTGGGAGGAGAAATATATGATTATCTGTACTGTATTATGCATAAGTGGAAACTTTTATTCTTACTTTGTTTGATTAAAAAACGGAATCTTGTCAGACGAAATGTATTTTACACATTGACCACAATGATGAGAAATAATTATTTTTGTTTTTCGAATAAAATGATATCTTCCTGTTCTCACAAAATTTACGTATTTATCTAAGGGTATTATATCACAGACCTAAACTTCTAAGCCGGCCGGTGTGGCCGTGCGGTTCTGGGCGCTTCAGTCTGGAACCGCGCGCCCGCTACGGTCGCAGGTTCGAATTCTGCCTCGGGCATGGGTGTGTGTGATGTCCTTAGGTTAGTTAGGTTTAAGTAGTTCTAAGTTCTAGGGTACTGATGACCACAGATGTTAAGTCCCATAGTGCTCAGAGCCATTTGAACCATTGAACCAAGCTTCTAAACATAGATTATACAGGGTGGACCATTTTAATCCATAATGTGAAATTACTCGGAATATAGATGAGAAACAGCAAAATGTTTTAGATAAAAGCTGTAGGTGGCAAGAAGGCTCACATACCGCTATTAAGAGATGTGACCTTGTACGTGACTTTTAAGATGATTCGGAAGTTAAATTGATTTTTTTAAAATGGGAACCGTAATATTTAATTTGGGTATAAAATGATACATTATTCAAGGTCATGGCGAGGTTCAGTGAAGGTCAAATAAGCGAATATGTATTTGGTTCTAATAGACAATAACTCTGAATAGAGGAGGGATATAGCAAAATACTATGTTAGATACAAATTGGAAAGGGCAGAAGGGATCACGTATCATTATCACTAACCATGATCTTAAAAGTAATTATCGAAGGTCATTCGAAGGTTGAAGTTAGTTTCATGGAAACCCCAATTTCTGACATCGGATTTGGAAACAGCGAGGAGAGATTTAAACCTGACGTTTTAAGTAACGTAAAAATAAATACATCACCACATACAAATGTTATTTTGAGATTTGCAAGGCAGAAGATATAAAAATAAAACGTAGATCATTGATTTACAAGTTGCTTAATGAGCCCCTCGCCTCTCATTCCTTGGGATGTTCCTTCCAATTTGCATCTAACATTGTATTTTGCTGTATCCCTCCTCCGTTCCGAGTGAATCCGTACTAGAACTAAAAACATATTTGCTTTCTTGACCTTCATTGAACCTTGCCATGACCTTGAATAATGTATCATTTTATACGTAAAATTTGCCGCTCTTTTCAAATATTAAATCAAACGTTAGTGTTCCCATTTCAAGAAATCACTAACCTCCAAATCAATTTGAAAATCACATTCAAGGTCACGGTCATTAGTAACAATGCGTGACCCTCCTTGCTGCCTACAACTTTTATCTAAATCATTTTGCTATAAATCATCTGTATTCCGAGTAATTACGCATTATGGATTAAAATGGTCCATCCTGTATACGAAGACCTGACGCCCGTACCTGGCATTCATCTCCTTGTGCATACTGGCCATTTGTTTCCAGTTCAGAAAGGAATATTATGATTTTAAGGTCTTCGGAACTTTCCCTGTATGTTCTGTCTCCTAAATTCATTTTAAATGAACTTCTTATCCCTTTTGCTGAAGTAAGTTGTCATTAACCAAGGTCAGTCAACAAATGTAATTACAATCTGTGAAAACAAAAGGTTTTGCCCGTCTGCTCCTCGGCAAAAGTGTGGGAGCGCAGCTTTAACGAGAGCAGGGAATGGAATAATAAGTCTTAATGAAGCTAGAAAGAAATTTAACTTTGAAATCTAAATGAAACAATAATAAAAATGAAGATAGTCTTTTAGAAAGTGCACATCTTTCCCCATATGTGTAATGAGAAATTCAGTTTGTGAAGGAGGATCTGCGACGACACGTCGCAAGTTTCAACTTGTCCCAAGCATACTCAGTGAGATACATGAAATGTATTCGTGGTTGCAAATATCAACTACCGTCAGCTGTTTAACAGACTGGCGACGGTGAAAATCTGTGCCGGATCAGAACTCGAACCCGGATTTCCAGCTTATTGGCTTCCATATGTCGTCAACCATTAGTCTACAACCTGCACTAATACATCCATTATACAGGGTGGTCCATTGATAGTGACCGGGCCAAATATCTCACGAAATAATCATCAAATGAAGAAACTACAAAGAACGAAACTCGTCTAGCTTGAAGGGGGAAACCAAATGGCGCTACGGTTGGCCCGCTAGATGGCGCTGCCATAGGTCAAACGGATATCAACTGCGTTTTTTTAAATAGGAGCCCCCATTTTTATTACATATTCGTGCAGTATGTAAAGAAATATGAATGTTTTAGATGGACCACTTATTTCGCTTTGTGATAGATGGCGCTGTAATAGTCACAAACGTATAAGTACGTGGTGTCACGTAACATTCCGCCAGTGCGTACTGTATTTGCTTCTTGATAAATTACCCGTGTCAAAATGGACCGTCTACCAATTGCGGAAAAGATCGATATCGTGTTGATGTATGGCTATTGTGATCAAAATGCCCAACGGGAGTGTGCTATGTATGCTGCTCGGTATCCTGGACGACATCATCCGAGTGCCCGGACCATTCGCCGGATAGTTACATTATTTAAGGAAACAGGAAGTGTTGAGCCACAAGTGAAACGTCAACCACGACCTGCAACAAATGATGATTCCCAAGTTGGTATTTTAGCTGTTGTCGCGGCTAATCCGCTCATGGGTAGCAGACAAACAGCACGAGAATTGCGAATCTCAAAAACGTCGGTGTTGAGAATGCTACATCAACATCGATTGCACCCGTACGATAATTATTTCTATGTACCAGGAAGTGCATGGCGACGACTTTGAACGTCGTGTACAGTTCTGCCACTGGACACAAGAGAAATTACGGGACGATGACAGATTTTTTGCACGCGTTCTATTTAGCGACGAAGCGTCATTCACCAACAGCGGTAACGTAAACCGACATAGTATGCACTATTGGGCAACGGAAAATCCACGATGGCTGCGAGAAGTGGAACATCAGCGACCTGGCAGGTTAATGTATGGTGCGGCATTATGGGAGGAGGGGTAATTGGCCCCCATTTTATCGATGGCAATCTATATGGTGCAATGTGTGCTGATTTCCTATGTAATGTACTAACGATGTTACTACAAGACGTATCACTGCATGACAGAATGGCGATGTACTTCCAACATGATGGTTGTCCGGCACACAGCTCGCGTGCGGTTGAAGCGACATTGAATAGCGTATCTCATGACAGGTGGATTGGTCGTCGAATCACCACGGCCCGCACGTCCACCGGATATGACGTCCCCGGATTTCTTTCTGTGGGGAAGTTGAAGGATATTTGGTATCGTGATCCACCGACAACGCCTGACAACTTGCGTCAGCGCTTTGTCAATGCATGTGCGAACATTGCGGAAGGCGAACTACTCGCTGTTGAGAGGAATGTCGTTACACGTATTGTCAAATGCATTGTGGTTGACGGACATCATTTTGAGCATTTATTGCATTAATGTGGTACTTACAGGTAATCATGCTGTAACAGCATGCGTTCTCAGAATTGATAAGTTCACAAAGGTACATGTATCACATTGGAACAACCGAAATAAAATGTTCAAATGTACCTACGTTCTGTATTTTAATTTAAAAAACCTACCTGTTACCAACTGTTCGTCTAAAATTGTGAGCAATATGTTTGTGACTATTACAGCACCATCTATCACAAAGCGAAAAAAGTGGTCTAACTAAAACATTCATATTTTTTACGTACTACACGAATGTAATAAAAAATGCGGGTTCCTATTTCAAAAAACGCAGTTGATATCCGTTTGACCTATGGCAGCGCCATCTAGCGGGCCAACCATAGCGCCATCTGGTTTCCCCCTTCAGGCTAGACAAGTTTCGTTAATTGTAGTTTTTTCGTTTGATGCTTACTTCGTGAGATATTTGGCCCGGTCACGATCAATGGACCACCCTGTATACATTCCAGTGCATGCATTCATGTCCGGAGGAATTTTGTACCGTGTTTCTGAACAACACAGGCATCGCAATATCGTATATACTCAGTGAGGGTTCATGTCCACAGATCCCGCAACCACTACAACGTAGATCTTTAGTGTTTTGTGTCTTACGATAGTGGCTGAATGCTCGAAGGATAACTAATAACGATATTTATCGTAGTAACTAAATGTATGTGTATAGCATATATTATTAAATCTGTAAGTGATTCGGGGGTAAAAGGACGTGAAATTTCGTTCACAGAACTGCCGCTTCTGGTAGCAACAGTGGCGCTAACCCAGCTGGGCAATGAGTCGTACTAATTTTTGATGACTTATACGGGTATGTCAATTCCGATTGATCTCTGTGCTATAAGCCATCAATAGTAGTGGCTGGAGAATGGTGACGATCCAGTTTCTTGGCAACGCAACACCAGATATTTCCGTTGGGTGAAACGTCTTAGTGGCTATGGAAACTATCGAGCTACCTGGGGAGGTATTTCAGCAAATCGCGGAAAGTTTGTCTTGTGTTATCTTGTTGAAAGGCCCGTGTGACGAACACGAATGCAGTCTGACAATATTCGTTCTCCTTGCACTCTCCAGACACGGATACATAAATCATGATGCTGTAATCATAACCGGGAATCAATTATAAGACAATGTGTTATCACCTCTGAGTCCAGTGTTACTGTTGGGCGCAGAGAAGTTGACATAGTTCTTTCTGCTGCCATGTCAAGGAAAGCCGCCAAAATGCATGAATGCTGAAAGTCAGTGCTGTTCGAAACGTCATCACCTTCTCCGTGTAGATACTTGTCTTGCTGCACATAAGGCAGTTCCCTGTCTCAAAGTATGTGACGTGTCTGGACAATCCTGCATTGCTGAGTGAAAAATACGTCTATGCTCTCGGATGCTTATGTCGCCGCGAGATGCTGCAAAGCGTATTCATAGATTCCGTAGTCACATTATAGACGGGTATCCCAACCAACGTGAGCAGAAATGTCGCGGAACGTTAAAAAGAGTCGCAATAAGCCAGGATCCTCCTACTGTTGAATCCCGACACGTATGAGAACTCTGAGCAGAACGGGGCAGCGGAGTACAATGGGATTGTACTGGTTTATAGAGTGGAGAATGCTGCAACCTATAGTGACATGGAAGGGAAAGTCCGGTAGCCATTTTGACTTTGCTTTGACTCGTAAGTGTACGGATGTTCTTCAGAATTCTAGTTGTGTTTTATAACTTTTGGAGAATTTAAACGCAAGATAAGCCACTACTTGTTAACTGTACACTCTTAAAGGGAATGTAATCTTGGGCGCATGCCATACGCTATACGTTAGTTACATAACAGTTCAAATCCGGCAGTTACAACACCCCATCAAAGTTGTTAACCTGAAATGTGCTCTTTGGGTGGAACGGGACGGATCAGAATGGGATAGTGTCTCCAGACCCATCATTTTTTGATGCAATCAGATTACAGATTGTGAGAACTGAGATTCTCTCGGCGTATGCAATGTTCAAATAACTTCAGCGAATGAAGCAGTGAATTCGTCGACAGCCGCCGATATTTCAACAGGAGATCACCCTGTCATTTTTAGGATAAAACTGCAGCAGGTAAACTGTACCTTAAGAACGCGGCGGATATCGCACGCCGATTAGACCGAATGCGCTTGATGACTCTGATGTTCTAGTAAGTTTTGATTTCGTCACTCTCTTCACTAGTGTCATACCTTGGTTCACAGAGCCCACTACATTTCAAACCCTGAACGTTTGTCAACTGAATTAACTCATCTCGAGGTCGCCTTTCGTCAGAATGATTACTGGGGCTCAGTTCGAAGCGGGACTCAACAATTTTCAGTCCCTCTTCGAAATGAGTCCCAATAACCAGCGAAGACTTGTCTGGAGACGCTCTACACAACGGTAGGATACCAACCTGACTGTCACCCACCATACGGACCGACAACCAAGAGTATGATCTAGGTTGCCATTTCATTTCATAGCAGGCACCCTTATAGCGCAGTGGTACGTCGACGATAGTCTAGGTCCAGTTTTGTTGCCCTTCATGGCAAGCCATTCTGGGTTTACATTTCAGCAAGATAATGCCTGCCCGCACTCAGCGAGAGTTTCTACTGCTTGTCTTCATGCTTGCCAAACCCTATCTTGCCCGGTACGGCAGCCAGATCTCTCCCCAATTAAGAACGTTTGGAAAGTTATGGGCAGGGCCCTCCAACGAGCTCGGTATGTTGACGATCTAAAGCACCACTCACACTGAATGTGGCACGACATTCCAAAGGAGGATGTCCAACAACTGTATCAATCAGTGTCAAGTAGAATAACTGCTTGCATAAGGGCCAGAGGTGGACCAACGCGTTATTGATTTGCTCAGTTTGTGAACTTCCTTTTGAATACATCATCCGAATTTTCTGAAATCGTAGTCATTTGTCTGTCTGTACATCTACATCACATCGTGGTGTATCGCTTCTTTTTTCTTAGAGTGTATATGAAGGTAGTTGGAATTCAGGTGGCAGGGATAATTCACTTTTATTATGAAAAAGGGAGACATAATGACAATTTTAGAATAAGCCAGCTCTTAAAGGCATTGACGGCAAGAAAACTGTGGAGAAACCAAAATAGGCTGCTGCCGGCGCCGCCGGGGGGAAAATAAAAAAAAATGAATTACCTGTAATCCATCTCTGAATTTCCATTGACGATAAACCGTGTAAGAGGTATGCGCTGCCTGCGATATGTAAGCTATAAGAGAATCTGAGACCAAAGAGCAGTGTTGTATGCAGTAGGAACTGTGTAGCAGTAAGTTGTTGCTAGCGGGTAGTCTGGTGTATCGTGTTGGCTGGGCCGGTCGTGGTGCAGCGATGGCGGAGCCTGAGCGTTATAGTATAAGGTAAAAGCAGCCTCGCGCATATCTAGTAATGTTATGTGAACTCCTATGTAAATCTTTTAAAAATGTCCTAATAATAATCTTTGTCATATAAAGTAATTTCTAACAAGCATTCATTTCAATTTAAAGAATTTACTAATTTCTCCAATCCATGATCATTCCGATTGTTTCAAAAGAAAAATCAGTTGCTTCCTTTCATACATGACAAATCTATGGGCCAGTATTGCACAGAGCTGTGCCGGAAAAAGCTATTGTAAGAGCAGATAGATGCCGACTTTATTGAGGTAAGAATTTTTGCTTTTTATTCAGAATGATCTTACAGGGCCATGATGCAGCAGTGCTGTAGTCCAAAATTTACCAGGTTACTGAATTTTTTTTTTATTACGAGGTTTAGGAATTTCTGTTCGAGCTTACATTAAATGAGAAAAGAATTTTGTGGGTACATTAAATGGGAAACAAATTTTGTGTTGAGGTTAAATGTGAATGAATGTCTGTAGGGAGGTTACACTAAATTAGAATCACATTCATTATTCATATTATTAATTATTTATTTTTGTGGGAGGTTACACTTGGCGACCCTGCCAGGATCGTATTTCTTTGTGAATTTCTGATAAGTAGTCATATATCTGCTCTTATTTACTTAAATGTAGTTTGCATCTGGCGCAACGCATTTACTAATTTGTCACCCTTTCTTTCACAGATCATCGGCAATTTATTGCTCTTTGTTGTAATTGTTTGTTCCATTTTTTGCTTTGTCTTTGTTTCATTTTTGTGCTTAATTTTGATTTGTGAAAAATGCCGCGAAAAGCTGTTAGCAGTACATCGCGATGTGCAATGAGTGAAATAGCCGACTCGAATAATTTGACCGATAATACTTGCGACACTCAGTGTAATAATAATGATCCTCCATTTACAGACAATCATTGCGTACAGATCACTAATATTGATTTTGATCCTAATGATGAGCAAACAAATGCAATTATGTCCAGAGTAAATGTAACAATTGATGACGCGGCACGTTCTGATACAATGAACGTTGCCCAGTTTGACACACCCGGTTTGCAAAATTTGAATTGTGAACAGATAAATTCTTCTCACAAAGATGAACAATGTAGTCAAAATACGTCAGATTTATTTGATTCCGAGGTAGTGACCCACAGTGCACATCCGATTGGCAAACCTTTTCAAGAATTACAGAATGACCAAATAGTTACAGAAAACGTGACAATTGCAGGTACGCCATTAAACAGCACAGAGAATAGAGTAGGTAATTTTGGCTTGGATCAAATTATGGTAGTATTGCTACAGTCTAAGGAAGAACAAGACAACAATTACAAAAAACTTAATGAAAAACTAGACAACAATTCCAAACAGTTGAATGAAAAGCAAGACAGGTCGATCGAACAAATTAATGAGAACTTTAAACAGATTAATGAACAGATTGCAGCCGTTGCCGTGCAATGTCATGATACTAAAGAACAATTACGTGAGGAGAATAAGGCTTGTGCTAGGAATAGTAGTGAAGAAATTAGATCTGTGGCTCAAGAATTAAATAATACGCAAGCAGCTACAACGAAATTACTTAAAGATGAGATTAGTGCAGTCGCTAAACAATGCTCTGAAAACGCAACACAGTTAGGCGACGAGTTTAAATTAATGTCAGCAGAGCTTTTACGCACACTGGATGCAAAAGTAGACGCGAAATTTGACCAACAGAACAGCCAAATTGACGAACGTTTTAATCACCACCTACAAAACAATGAAACGCGTTACCGTAAATTTATACAGGAACAGAATAAAGTAAAGCGACAAGTCATGGAAACAATTACTGCACAGAGACAGGAAGATAAGCGTAAATTGTGTACGAAAGCAAAAACGTACGTAGACAACAATATTCTACAGTATCAGACGAAATTAATACTTTCAAACAGTTGAACATCGAATTACATGATGAAATCTCTGATCTTAAAACAAAAACAGACACACACATAGTAGACTTTCAGACAGTGACCGACAGACTTGAAAAATTAGAACCAATACAGGATCCCGATGCCATCAAAGCAGACGTTAAGAAATTAAACGAAACCACAGGTAAAATACAAAACAAATTAACGATTGTGATACTAAAAACGATGATCAGGTAAAGGTACTGACTGAAAAATATGATGAATTGGCCAGTCGTATTGACGTTATCGAAAGTAATAATGACACCAAATCAAACGATACGTCACCAGTTTCGTTTAATCAAACACCCGAATTCCAAAATTTACAGCAGACAGTCAGTGAGATAGGTTCGTCCAATATTACATTACGTAGAAAATTGTCATCTTTACAGCACGAAATGACAGATGAAAAATATTTCAGCCTTTAACACATCACAGCATACGCCACTTTGCGAACATTTGTCAGACTCACACAGCCAGTATAATTTAGGTAATTTACAGAGAGTACGTGAGTTAGTTTCCGACGCCCGCATCTCGTGGTCGTGCGGTAGCGTTCTCGCTTCCCACGCCCGGGTTCCCGGGTTCGATTCCCGGCGGGGTCAGGGATTTTCTCTGCCTCGTGATGGCTGGGTGTTGTGTGATGTCCTTAGGTTAGTTAGGTTTAAGTAGTTCTAAGTTCTAGGGGACTGATGATCATAGCTGTTAAGTCCCATAGTGCTCAGAGCCATTTGAACCATTTTTTGAGTTAGTTTCCGAACAGTCACAGACAAATAGATTCTCATACAATCCTGAACCTGTTCAGACATACAGAGACGATAATTTTGATTACAAGCATTTTATATCCGTGAGAAAATGCTAAGTATTTAAAAATGACAGAACACAGATTCACCCATTGGATTGGATACAACAGTTTAGCTTTGCTTTTGCACCGGCTTGGCCCGTAACACAAACTTGAATTTATTTGCAGTTTTTTGGAAGGCGAACCGGCAACTCGTATGAGACCGATCGCGAGACAATGTTATTCGGTAGAAGAATTTCAGAATGCTTTTCTGTCAGCGTATTGGTCGAAGACGACACAACGCGGAATCAAGGATCAATTAAATAGTTTACCGAATTATGAGAACTCAAATTTTTCCACTGTCACGCAATTTTTTTGAACACATGGTCCAACAAAACCAGTACTTAAGTGAGCCATACAGTGAATCTGCACTTATCCAATTATGTATTTCTAAATTACCACGATCATTAAGAGTATCACTTTTAACGGGTCAACAGAAAAAATATTTCGGCATTCAGAGATCTGTTACAGCTTTTGGAAGTTCAGCAATCAGATTATTCCTTCATAAACAAAAAATTTTCATATAACAACCAAGGTCAACAAGCATACAGCAATTACGATCAGCCACGCTATTTCAATAGCAAAGGTAATAGACGCTTCAGGAACGACAACCACCAGAACTTTAATAACAGACAAAATTTTAATTATCAGTATCGTCAAAATTATCAGCAACAGATATCCGGTTTAACTGATCACTCACTGTAGAGTGCTTCATACCCTGAAGTTATTAAATTGTTTTAACTGTGTACCACTTCTTGATTGCTCTTTACTGACCCCAGTTCAATTTACGGCATTTTCTGTGTGCATTTTAGCGTAATTGACACCTCTGTCACCAATTGTATTTAATTTGATGATATTTTATCCACCCCCAGGCATGGTTGTCAACCATCTTACTACTAAAGTACCTTAGAATAGTTGCGAATTTCGCTTCACAATTGTGAACACCCCGTATCAATATTTTACCACCCTGTACGTATTATAATATGTCATGAAGTCAGAGCAAAAACAAACCTTAACAACTAAAATCTAAGATTTTCATTGTTGCTAACATAGTTACACCTGAACCCGCACTCAATTTTCTGTTAACAACAACGTTTCCTTTACAGAGAATGTAGTGGTGCCGACATTGCGATTGTTGTCTGATTACATCACTGTCCGTACTGCTGCACTTTTCTGAACTCTGCATGCTTGAGATGGTATCTTCCTACCTTGCAGGCCGTTGGTTCAACACAAGATTCCTAAAACACTGCCGCGCGGAGTAGCCGCGCGGTTAGAGGCGTCATGTTAGTAATCGCGCGTCCACTCCCGCCGGAGGTTCCAGTCCTCCCTCGAGCATGGGTGTGTGTGTTCTCCTTAGCGTAAGTTGGTTTAAGTGGCGTGTAAGTCTAGGGACCGATGACCTCAGCAGTTTGGTCCCTTAGGAATTCAAACAGATTGGAACATTTGAACCTAAAACACTCACAGAGCGACCCTTGTGTAACTGTGGCAGGAAGCTAGATCAGAACCAGTCCCACACCAGTTAGAATACTTCCAAGTACATGTGGCAAGAGCATGCTATTAATGCTTATTTTCCATTGGGCAGCAGATCAGATGCTGAAGTGTGGACACGTGGATGCAAAAAGGTCAGTCTATACCGATAGGCATAGCTCACGTAATGGTATAGTTACGGTCATGCAGAAAACGAAAGGTAGTAAATTATGTGGCGTGTTTTTGGAGGACTGTTACATGCAAAGAAAAAACAGCTAACACAATGAAGTGGGTACGTGTTAAGGTACCAATGATCACAATATCGGCACTTATACACCCAGCACCCTGTATAATCAGGCTGGGTGCGATATGTGGTTTTAAAATGTGCAAGTCCAATATTTTAAAGTTTTGCCCCAAAAACATTCAAAAATTTTAATGGGCAGAATTTCAATGCTGGAAAGAATATACCAAAAAATAAATAAACAAACAATAAAAACCTAACTCAGTCATCAGGAGCAAGGAACAGCACGATTCTGATCGACAACTGCTTGACCCTATGCTCTACAGCACTGTTGGTACACGTAGCACGCACACTGTTATCACCACCGTTAGCAGCAAATCTGGAAACTCAAACCACTTCTTTCGCTTTATATAGTTCTCGACGTAAGTAGGCACTGATATAGTCGGGATTCGAAGCTGCGTCCTACATGTGATAGACTCGTAAAATTCCAGCAACCGAAGCCGGCCGCGGTGGTCTAGCGGTTCTAGGCGCTCAGTCCGGAACCGCGCGACTGCTACGGTCGCAGGTTCGAATCCTGCCTCGGGCATGGATGTGTGTGATGTCCTTAGGTTAGTTAGGTTTAAGTAGTTCTAAGTTCTAGGGGACTGATGACCACAGAAGTTAAGTCCCATAGTGCTCAGAGCCATTTGAACCATTTTCTGTAGTCTTCTAAAAACTGTCAGTTAAGTTAAAACTATCTGAATATTATTCAAAAAGTGGAAAGTTATCTGAAATGTATGACATAGAATCTCGATTATATCATGGTTCAAATTCCGCAAAGACCACAGCACAGATCCATGGAACTTCCCCTCTGATCGCATTACGTAGAGTTACGTTTTGTTTTCTTTCATAGCCGAAAATGCATTGTCTAGCGTCGATTACTTCCACTTTTCATGATATTCATGTCGCATCCACCTGGTTAAAGACGAGAAAAACATGAAGATAAAGTGCATTAGCAACATGTAGAGTTCAGTTAAGTGCATTTATTCTTCTAAGCATGACAAGAAAATAGATTATACGGAAGTTGGCGAACACTTTATGATTACAACGAGATGTAAAATTTAAATAATGACCTACTGAATGGCCTGTTCTTGGTACTCGTAATTATCACAAGAAGGAAAAATATATACACTCCTGGAAATTGAAATAAGAACATCGTGAATTCATTGTCCCAGGAAGGGGAAACTTTATTGACACATTCCTGGGGTCAGATACATCACATGATCACACTGACAGAACCACAGGCACATAGACACAGGCAACAGAGCATGCACAATGTCGGCACTAGTACAGTGTATATCCACCTTTCGCAGCAATGCAGGCTGCTATTCTCCCATGGAGACGATCGTAGAGATGCTGGATGTAGTCCTGTGGAACGGCTTGCCATGCCATTTCCACCTGGCGCCTCAGTTGGACCAGCGTTCGTGCTGGACGTGCAGACCGCGTGAGACGACGCTTCATTCAGTCCCAAACATGCTCAATGGGGGACAGATCCGGAGATCTTGCTGGCCAGGGTAGTTGACTTACACCTTCTAGAGCACGTTGGGTGGCACGGGATACATGCGGACGTGCATTGTCCTGTTGGAACAGCAAGTTCCCTTGCCGGTCTAGGAATGGTAGAACGATGGGTTCGATGACGGTTTGGATGTACCGTGCACTATTCAGTGTCCCCTCGACGATCACCAGTGGTGTATGGCCAGTGTAGGAGATCGCTCCCCACACCATAATGCCGGGTGTTGGCCCTGTGTGCCTCGGTCGTATGCAGTCCTGATTGTGGCGCTCACCTGCACGGCGCCAAACACGCATACGACCATCATTGGCACCAAGGCAGAAGCGACTCTCATCGCTGAAGACGACACGTCTCCATTCGTCCCTCCATTCACGCCTGTCGCGACACCACTGGAGGCGGGCTGCACGATGTTGGGGCGTGAGCGGAAGACGGCCTAACGGTGTGCGGGACCGTAGCCCGGCTTCATGGAGACGGTTGCGAATGGTCCTCGCCGATACCCCAGGAGCAACAGTGTCCCTAATTTGCTGGGAAGTGGCGGTGCGGTCCCCTACGGCACTGCGTAGGATCCTACGGTCTTGGCGTGCATCCGTGCGTCGCTGCGGTCCGGTCCCAGGTCGACGGGCACGTGCACCTTCCGCCGACCACTGGCGACAACATCGATGTACTGTGGAGACCTCACGCCCCATGTGTTGAGCAATTCGGCGGTACGTCCACCCGGCCTCCCGCATGCCCACTATACGCCCTCGCTCAAAGTCCGTCAACTGCACATACGGTTCACGTCCACGCTGTCGCGGCATGCTACCAGTGTTAAAGACTGCGATGGAGCTCCGCATGCCACGGCAAACTGGCTGACACTGACGGCGGCGGTGCACAAATGCTGCGCAGCTAGCGCCATTCGACGGCCAACACCGCGGTTCCTGGTGTGTCCGCTGTGCCGTGCGTGTGATCATTGCTTGTACAGCCCTCTCGCAGTGTCCGGAGCAAATATGGTGGGTCTGACACACCGGTGTCAATGTGTTCTTTTTTCCATTTCCAGGAGTGTATTTTATATTTTTCCTCCACGCTCGAGAAATGGTTTAAGAACGAACACACGTCAACAGATTTTATACGGCCAACATGGTAGTTGCAGACATAATGCTTTTGATTATTACGCCTGCAGATATATTCCAAGAGAAAATGGGAGTACTCAGTAGACGATGTATGAAGAAAATAAAAAAAGACAGACCAACATTGTACATAAATAATATTCTGAAATAAGCGATAATGTTTTATACACAATGAAAATAAAGGAAGATTAAATAACGTCCTTAAGGCTACACTGACGGAATGAAAATCGCAACACCAAGAAGAAGTTTTGCGACATAAACGAAATCTGGTAGGCGTATATCTACATCTGAAAGATGTTTATTCCAATTTGGCGACTCGCCTAAGAGTAGCGCTAGTAGAGGATGCAAATCAGGCTGGCTTAAAATATAAGCTGTAACGGTCGTGAGCATTAGTTATTTCTGAGACTGGACATGATGAGTTGATGTCAGTCAAGAATGCTTTTAAGGCAACAAAGGCTCCATTATCAGCACCTCACAGAGTTTGAATGAGGTCGTGTAATAGAGCTGCTAGAAACTGGATGTTCCTTCTGTGATATTGCAGAAGTACTTGGCAGGAATGCAGCCACTGTACGCGATTGCTAGCAGTAGCGGTCACGAGAATGTACGGTCACAAGAAGACCAGGCTCCGGACAGGCACGTGGCAGTACCGAAAGGGAAGACCATAGCGTCTGGAGTATGGCTCCGGCGCTTCGTACTGTATCTACAGCAGCAGTTTCAGCAGGAGTTTGTACCAGCGTGCAACAACGAACTCTTACAAATCGGTTAATTCAAGGACAGTTCCGTGCCAGTTGCATAGCTACAGTCTGCCAATGTAGCTGTTCGTTATAACGCTGTTGCTGCGAATTCACCTTTAAAAATGCCTGTACTTATCTGTCATAGCGACAACAGTCTCACCCGTAGGAGCACCACGGGCGTCTGGCATTTAGCGTAGTCTACAAGTGCCGTTTACAACAATATACAAATACAAATACAGAATCTGTACTTAGAATATATAATAAATAATTACACACTAGGCCTTTCGCCGAGTTATTCCCCACCGGAAATCAAAACACTCTTGTGCCAAAAGTTCTAATCGTCTATAAATACGAGGGCTATTCGGGAAGTAAGGAACGATAGGTCGCGAAACGGAAACCACAGTGAAAATCAAAACTATTTTATTTGCAACGGTTAGCTACACCTTCCAGCTACTTCTCTACACAGTCGCCGCTCAGACTTAGACATCTGTCGTAGCGTTGTACCAACCTTTCAATTCCCTTGTTATAGAATACAGCCGCCAGTGCTTTTCGACAATTTTCTACTCTGGATTGCAGCTCGTTATCTGTGTCAAAATATTGTCTTCATAGCCAGCGGTTCATTTCAGCAGAGATGAACCTCAGGGGTACCCAATTACGGGCTGTATTGTGGGTGATCAAACACTTCCCATCGAAAACGTTGCAGGAGCATCTTCACTGCCCCTGCAGAGTGCGGCCGAGAATTGTCGTGTAGAACGAACCGCATGACAGTTATGTGGATTGCATACCTTCAGGCGAAATCTTTCGCCAGGCCCTCATACTTCATAGGAGATGCTAATTTCTAGCCATCTTTACGTTCTCACTGTGAGCTCAGAACTGAAAAGAGCGACAGAATGCGATCGACAGCTGTACTAGACACAGTACCCAACGCATCTGCGCAAAGCTCCATCAGATTTTCACTGTATTTTCCATTTTGCGACCGATCGTTCCTTACTTTCCGAATAACTCTCGTACTACATGTAGCTGGCACAGTCTTCGAACGTGGAAACTCATTCCCTGGCAAGTTATAAAACTTACACTGAAATGGCGTCAAACATGTCTGTTTACAGTTCCTCTAAATTTCTCTTATGCACACTGAATTCATTCTGGCGTGCTACAGTTTCAACAACTGACGATACGTCAGATGAATACCAGCCCTCCACACACTCCTTCACTGCTACCTCAGCCAGTGTGGTGAACAACTGCCGACCTGATCTCTGCAAACCCAGTTCCACCACTCATTATAGAGAACTGCCACCCCGACCTTTAGAAAACAAAATCACAGCATCAAAAGTAACTAATAAAGAGTGATGAAATTCCGGAGGTACATTTCTCTAGGTAACACATTAAAGTGACTGACATTGCAAAATCACTGCTTAATGTAAGTGCGAGGTACGCCATGGTAAATGTGAAACATTAATGTGAAGCCGGCCGGGGTGGCCGAGCGGCTCTAGACGCTCCAGTCTGGAACCGCGCGACCGCTACGGTCGCAGGTTCGAATCCTGCCTCGGGCATGGATGTGTGTGATGTCCTTAGGTTAGTTAGGTTTAAGTAGTTCTAAGTTCTAGTGGACTGATGACCTCAGATGTTAAGTCCCATCGTGCTCAGACCCATTTGAACCATTAATGTGAACCATTAATAACCGGTGGAACCGAGAGAATGTTGAATCCAAGCATGCAGACGTGCAAGCATTGGGTTGTACGGGTGTGGAACGTCAGTTTGTGGGATAGAGTTAGATGCTTGTTGCACTTGGTCAATACAGAAACGGTTAATATTGGTTTTACTGTACATAATGCTGGAGTTGTCGTCTGGTAATGTCCCATATTTGCATGATTGGAGACAGATCTGGTGATCGAGCATGCCGAGGCATGCATGTCGACAATCTGTAGAGCATGTTGGGTTACAACAGCGATTTGTGGGTGAGCCTTACCCCGTTGGAAAACACCCCCTGGAATTCTGTTCATGAATGGCAGTACTACAGGTCGAATCACTAGACTGACTGACAAATCTACAGTCAGGGCGCGTGGGATAACCACAACAGCGCTCCTGCTGTCACACAAAATCACACCCCACACCGTAATTCCAGTTGTAGGTCCAGTATGTCTAGCAAGTAGAAAGCTTGTTTGCAGGCCCTCAAGTGGCGTCCTTCTAACCAACACGCAGCCATCACTAGCACCGAGGCAGAATCAGATTTCATCAGAAAACACAACATACCTCCACCCTGCACTCCAATGGGCTCTCGTTTGACACTTCGGAAGTCGCAGATGGTGGTGGTTTGGAGTCAGTCGAATGCACACTACACGGCGAGCGCTTCAGCAACTGTTGTAATCGGGATTAGGTGAAGCCAAGGTACTGTTGAGTGTACCAACTCCTCCTTTATACCCATCGGCAGCTAAATTAATAACACTTTTCTCTGGTGAAATGACCGAAAATGTAACTATGTTCATTAACGATGTTACCGCCGCTATGAGTGGTTGCTAAGACAACACTTCTCTCCATGTGGTTAATTTACGACTGACAGGCGAAGCTGAAGCATACGTTTTACGTCACGAAGCTCTTACTAAGACACAGACGTTTCGACAGTGTGCTGAAGTTTCACGCCAGCTTTATTGTAATCAAAATATCACAAGGTTCTTCAGAGAAAAGTTGAGTAATTTAACGCAAAAACATAATGAATCGGTAGAGCCTTTTCAGACAGAATCCGCAAAGTTAATGTGTAGGCACAGAAACTGATGTAAAATGCTGAAGCTGATAGAGTATTACTGCGAAAAGCCAAACATAGAGCTTTGGATGTTTTTCTGCGTGATATTCCTGCCGAGATGACATGCAGACTTAGGACGGAAAATTCTGATGAGTTGACTCCAGCTCTTAAAGTCACTACGTAATTAGAGGAAATTGCAATTTTCACCATAGTACTCATTGATCATCATGTTTTCGCTTCAGAGGTAAAGTGCTATAAGTTTGGGTGTAGAGGTTACGTACAGAAACAATGTCGACAATCTGAATGCTGCATGTGTGGGCAAGTTGGACGCCAAGCATATGAATGTAGGAATCAGACGCAGGGGAAACTACGTCAATCGAAGCAGCCATGAAACACAAACGGGAATGCTTCAACTCTCGGGAAAAATTCACAGTAGGATATATCACGGCACAAATCGACGCGCAGACGGAATGCTGCTTCGTAGCCTCGGTAGAGGGCAAGGCACATAAATTTCTGGCAGACACGTGGTAGTCTTAAGTCTGGATTTCTTAGGCAGGAAGAGATTTAGGTCTTCACATTACAAACTACTTGGAGTTGGTGTCAATAACGTAGAGTCAGTAGATACGACACTGTTCAGTTTTAGTACTGGAAATGAAAATTTTCGTGAACATATGGAAGTATTAACGCTGTTGGTGAAAGATACTAAACGGTTCTTGGCTCGATTTTCTCAACGAACACCATGATAAAATGAATATTTTGCAGTATACAGTAGAACTCAGAGGGACTTTGCTTCCATTGCGGCATATAGCTGTAAGGGAGGCAAACTAACCCAACCTACATTACATTACCCAGAGAAAGCTTTGCAAGTACCATCAGCACAAAATCTAACCTATCACAACAATATTCTAAATCCTGACCTAATGCACTCTTTAGACAAACTAACTGCATCTCAGGAAGGAAAAATTTTCACGGGACAAATGTTCCAAAACATTCAGCACTACCAAGAAAAACCGGTCAAAATCTCATAACTACAAGCATTACAACCACCACTCTTGCCGTGTTTCTGATAGCAATTTGCGTGCTTTACTTTTGCCACAATAAGTGATTAACTAGCATAAAGAGGAAAGTATAGAGCAGGAAAACTGTAAATCTGTGTTAGTTTATAAGGACTCAAACAGAGACTGAGTAGCGTAAACAAAAAAGGGTTCAGTAAACTGAAATTTAGAAATAAGTTATAGAATTAAGAAACAAAAAAAGCATCCATGCAGGTCAACTCACATGGGCAACAAATTTGACAAATCTGCCAGGAAGTTTCATATCAGCGCACACTCCGCTGTAGAGTGAAAATTTCATTCTAGAATCATCCCTCAGGCTGTGGCTAAGCCATGTTTCCGTAATATCCTTTCTTCCAGGAGTATTAGTTCTGCAAGGTTCGCAGGAGAGCTTCTGTGAAGTCTGGAAGGTAGGAGACGAGGTACTGGTGGAATTAAAGCTGTGAGGAGGGGGCGTGAGTCGTGCTTGGGTAGCTCAGTTGGTTGAGTGCTTGCCCGCGAAAGGCAAAGGTCGCGAGTTCGAGTCTCAGTCCGGCACAAAGTTTTAATCTGCCAAGAAGTTTCATATCAGCGCACACCCTGCTGTAGAGTGAAAATTTCATTCTATAAATTTGGTACAATTAGCACAGTGTACAATTATGTATAGAAATGTACAAAATTGTTGCAGATGATAACCTATGGAAAATATGGGTCGAAATTGTTGAAGAAGGGAGGAGTGTTGCATCTCAGAATGAATTCAGTGTAAAAGCCTATTTTTTGAAGTTTCTACCTGGGGAGCTTACGGCCAAGCAGGCTGGCTTGGAGCTGGTGCGCCACTGGGTATGCGAACATGACACACAGCTGATAAAGCAGTAGGCAAGTCACTAGTTGTCCGTTGTCACACAACTTCCGCGCAAGGTAGCAAAAGATCAAAGGCCCCAATATGCAATAACAAGGTAGTACGAAGTAACACTTCATAACCCCGAGCATCAGAGCGCCACTACGATAGTCAAATGCTATAAGAATACTCAGTCCCAACAAACCAGAATAATTACTCAGCTACCAGAAAGAGGCAAGGGACGTGGATGAATCCAGTGAAATAGGGTAAATTCGTTCATTCACCTAGAACCACCGCATCGTAGATGCAGGATCTGCTACTTAAATGACCAGGGTTTCGGAGCTCACGTTCAGATTAAGTCTTGCTGCCATTCTGCATGAGTCAACAGTACCAGAGAGAATGACGGTATAAAGAGTTTCAGTGAAACCACAACAAGCTGATCGATGATGGTCTGTCCTAACCACTTGCTTGCTGACCTCAACACCATGGCACAGCCATTCCAATGCAAGCTGCACCTGTCGTCTGCCACTGCAGCCTACTTGTACCTAGCGAATAAGGCATACACTTCTGTGCCACCAGCCTTCTTCCTGCTGAGGGTCGTTCGTGGATGATATGCAAGATGTCATCCCACACCAGCCATATGTGGTGCATTCATGCAGCCTCCTGGCCATTTTCGGCAGTCCTGGTCATCCCATGGTGAGAGACTAGGGCCTGTCCTACGCAACACCTGTCAAACTCAACAAAGCACCTAATCGGCTGTCTGCGAGAGCACTGATGTGCAGAACCAGCCTATGCTGTCGAAATGTCTGGTAACAGTCGTTGCCTAATCGTCTTCTCCACTGCAGCCTGCACAACTTGACGGCTGCCACTGCTCACTGATCTGAAACACCAGCAGTTCTAGCCAGCACACACAGAGCCTCGCAGAATGTATGTCGCTATGAGGCAGTTACATTACCATCTGTATTCACCTTGACAATAAAATGTCATTCCAGATATCACTGTGCTACTGGCGCCTCCTGACATAGCACCCAACCACTTCCACATCAGTACTTAGTTCATAGTACCGTAGTGGCCTTGGGAAATCTGGGCCACTGCAAAACATTCATTTATCCTTTGTAAACTACAACAATCATGATGATTTTCAAAGAGGACGACATCCAATGGACAGAAGTGGTAGCTGACCTCCAGAAAGATGCAACTGTTAGCAGGCAGCCCAGCAGCATGCAGCATCTTACAGCCAGTGGAGTGATGATAGCAACGATTAGTCAAAGCTAAATACAACTGCAGCAGGCAGCAGCCTGTAAAGCACCTAGAGGCTGCCCAGCTGCTCAGAACAGGGCACGTTGAAGAGTGCAGAGTCACGTCGTAGACCCAGCGTGGATGAGTAGGGTCACAGCAGCAGCAGTGTCTACCCATACAAGCAGAGGCAGGCAGCAAACAGTTCGTCCACACAAGCGAAGTCAGTTGAGCAGCAGCACTGTCTGGGCTCGAACTGTTGGTCACCAGGTAGGCCACCAGTTGGAAGGTGCTAAGTACACAGCATAGGTCTCAGCGTGAGCAGACAGTACTCTTCATACCCACAGTTATCTCCTGATGGGACTTCGTCTGGCCCGGCAGAAATGACCTGCTTTTGCATTAGTCATGGGAGGTGGCTCAATTTTACCCAGCCATGGCCAGTAAATTAAATGTGGTGCAACATGAATCCCTCCTTCTGGAGATCTCGCCCACCAGTTCCACCTTACGGTAATCCTGAATGTATAGGTGTATATTTTGCATGTCGACAATTGTATACTGTACATTCAGTTGTTTCCTTTACGCTAGCTCTGCTTGAACCACAATGTTCATTGGGTGTTTCTTAATTTCAAATGGGACTTACAATAATTAGTCTACTGAACTTTTCTTGCCTCTTCATAGGAACATGTTTCGATTTTATTATAATTTACAAGCTAGTAGAGTTACGTCACCAAATTCTCCTTTCTTGTTAAATTCCCTTCCAATCATTTTACACTAAATAGTTCTGCTCGGTTCTTTCTCATGCTCACCATTTCTTCTCATTTATCAGGTTGCATCTTACTTGCAACAGGTAACCCAATCCACTGGTAACTGGTGCACTGGGAGTTCACGAAGGTGTGCGATTTTTCTCCTGAGGCGGACGCATTACTCAAAGCAAAACCAGAACTACTATCGAATCAGAAATCGACGAACTCATGGTCATAAGGTTATTACATTGTTTATTGAGAGACTGCCATACATGCTGGAACATTTGGTCAGCGGTAATTCGACTTATGAAGCTGCAAGCTCATCCAATGGATGAAGCAGGTCTAGTTTTAGAATGCCATTCAAAAAACTCAGACCCTATGCTGAAAATAGGTCTAACGGTTTTTCTGGCCAATACAACGAGGGTTGTGTCAGATTTATTATGGTTCTTCTAATGATGGTAGCTGCGAGATAAAATGTCGTTCCCGCTATATCACAGGTCGTACTATTGACTAATATTTAACTATTTTGTAATTCCAAACCAACAACAGTTCACTATCGCTATCTAAGGAGCAAATGCGAAGTAAACATAATGAATACCCATCCTTTGAAATTGCTGGTGTCAGGTCAGAAGATCCAACTGGCATCCTGCCACGTCTGCTTTATATAGAAATAACTGCACTTCACATGCTCATGTGTCGGTCTGAACCATCCTGATTGAGCATATTGTAATCATCTCTGGTACAAACGGAGTTCGTCCGATGACATCAGTGCATAGTTACCCCTGTCCTGGGAGATTAGCAACACCTCCTGAGTGTCCACCTGTACAAATTTGCCCACGGTTTTCCACTTCACCGGACAGTGGTGGATCGCGAAACGCTTGTAATGTGAATCCACATTTGTCATTGGGAACCGTACCAATACATGAAGCCTAGCTGACCGGTATTAATCTCGACTGTTGCCATACGATAAAACACTGAGAAACTCTGTTCCATTGGTTCTAGTACGTGCTGCAGTTCTGCCGTTAACTCTGGCTGTATCTTCCGAAGGCCAGCTGGGAATTCTCATGGAAGTAGCAACGAAGTACGTCAGTGTCCGTACGCCGCAGTGTGTTTCGCCACCTGAAATCCTGTCGCCTCCACCTTGGCTGTCTGCCTGGGACCATAGTAGTTATGCTACGGTCAATTTATCATCCAGCAAGTTCATTAGTGTATGCACCAAGTCTAAACGCCAATTTATTGTTCCCACTATCGTCTTCATGTATCTTGTCAATTCCGCAGTTAATTCTCGTTCAGTCCTGATGTTATTCAATACATCACGCTCTAGATGCCCAGCTGTGCGGTATGTTGCTCCACAGTTGTCTTGTTGCTATCTGCTACTCCAGCGACAGCCAAAAATTCCACAAGTGAGAAAGGCTCCTGCCTCTCACGTGGCTGCACATTTCCCCCACCACTACGACATGCTGTCTGACTGACAAGGGGGAAGAGGAGGAAACTGCAAACGTGCCAGGTTTAAATGACAGTACTGTCGTATTACATACGACCTTGTTTAATGTTTAATGTTTCATGTTTCTCGACAACACAAATCACAAAAAGCAGATTTTCAGTATTTAATTATTTTTGGCATGATGACTTAATATAATTGATGACTTGAAATAAAAATGGCCCTAAGTGAGAAAATCATGAATATGAGGAAAATGAGTTTTAAGTATACTGGGTAATTAATGGTCACAATCACCCTATCAGTATGTTTCATTTGAAAATTAAACGTAATATGGTTCTAATTGCCAAAGAACGATACAAATATATTGTAATAGCATGAAAAACTTACTGAAGGTGGAAATGCTTTAAAAAGTTTTAAGTGCCATAGTACAATACTCAGCAAAAAGATAGTGAAGAGGACAAACGAACGAAATAAAACTGTTTTAGTTTATGCACTAAAAGTTCATTCCGATTTTTTAAAAGTGTATGTGGTCATTATTTGTCAGGCAAGGCATCATTTCAGTCAAATATTTCTTCTTATCTCTGCGCGGCTGATCCCGGCGGAGGTTAGAGTCCTCCCTAGGGCATGTGTGTGTGTGTGTGTTTGTCCCCAGGATAATTTAGGTTAAGTAGTGTGTAAGCTTACGGACTGATATTAGCAGCAGTTTAGTCCCATATGATTTCACACACACTTCAACATTTTTTCTTCTTATCTTCACAGATGTGGCTATTAACATTCAGGGCAGGTAGTTAGATTTTATTAATGGCCTATACTCTTACACCTTTTCTCAAAATAGTGATACCCTCTCAAGACTCAATTTCTTCAAATCTAACAAGTCATTCACGTTACCAATGATAATTTATTTTCTCTTGATTATTGTATCATGTGCTTTAAATCGTCTGGAAAAATATATTTGGTAACTCAAGACTAAGTATTCTGTCCAGTTATGGTGTAGGTTGGCGATCACTAACGAGACTTATCACCTGTGCTGGACGAGCCTTTGCAGGAATACATTTATACATGATTTTATGTACTCCTTCACTCCATTTTTCATCTTTCTCCAAATCGCTTGCACAGTACTTTCTTCTGCTGACTGTATTTGGTCCTAAATTCTCATTTGTGTCAGTTTGTGCCTTTTATACGCTATTGGGTATAGCATGTAGATCTCATTTTTTTTAAAAGCTTCAAAATTCATTATTATGGCACGTAGAGCCTTTTTTAGTTCCCGTCTTCAATTTTTATCTGATACAAAATGTGTTCACACACACATACACAGGTAATTTCACAGATTTTAGCACTCAGGTTGCCACGTCATCGTGACTTATTTAGTTTGATAATCGAAAAAAGATCTTTGACACACATATGTTTATGAAATATTTTATCACGTTTCCATCCTCATTATGCAGACTTGGAAACACTTTTACAGAGGAAAAGATCTGTCAGCTCCTGAGCAGTTTTAAATTGAAAGTATTTGTCGTGTAAGGGAGAATTACATTGTATTTCAATCAGTTCCCTCTGCATGTCCACGGGGACGTTTTCAACTGAAGCGGCAAACGGTCTCTACAATAGCTCGAAAACATATGTAAGATTGATAGTGCCCTCAAAATATTTAGAAAATTATAATTATAGTTCTTTCAGGGCCACAATCACTTCTTCAACATCTAATTTCTTTAGCACCAGTGACCTTTGCGGAAATGGGCCGTGTTTTTTGTCAGACTGTCTTTCCCCCAACGCGATTTTCTTTTTAAATGCATCCACATCAAATCAGAAATAAGTTGTTCCTCAACCTGCTATGTGTTATTGTGGATAGTGTGCCGTAAGCCCATTTGAGAGGTGTGCAATCAATTCCAGATACTCGAAAGTTTGTCGTTTGTTCCTGCTCCCCTTTTCCTTCATAAATTCAACAGTAGCGGGTTATAAATCGAAAAATCGTTCCATAGATGTCCCATGACCTAACAAACGTATTTTACAGTAATATAAAAAGACTCCTTACCCTTTGTTCAGTCGCACTAAAAACTGTTGCAACTGAGAGTGCAATAATGCGTATGGTTTTCTAATCATACCAACAATTGCTTCACGTGCTACATGCCTGTAAATTCAGTGCAAAGTCCTTCTTGATGAGTGGAACAGTGACTCCCGCCTTCTGACCATTGTAATCCTTTGCTCTTTCGACATAAACTAAATCTTTAAATGCTTTGTGTGTGTTATTGTAATTTCGTTTCATAGCAAATTTGCAATACCCATCGATTATGGGTCTATGTTACATAAAAGATATATCCTCTTGTGTCATTGCTATTCATTTTTAAAGGACTGTAAAGATAAATCACTAGACTGCCTCTTTTTGTGCAAACAGCCACGATAGCTATGAATTTCTTTTATGCCAGAACAAACTGCGAAGATTAACAGCGCTGACAATGATTGTGCCGAACAAAAGAAACTTGTGCTGACCTAAAAATGCCTCACAGCATTGCTAAATGAGATGTCGCGCTTTGTTGAGTACTTCCGAGAAGTACCGACCAAAGACGAGACGGGCCAAGCCTCGGCCCAAACGTGACCCGCGCATTGTGTTGGCATGCTGTTTGACACGCCGTTGCTGACCCTGCTCTACTTGCTGCACCCATCACAATGCGTTATTTAATGCCTGCATGTCGTCACTATCTTCTGAACCAAACAATGTCTTTAACAACTTTCACCCTGCATCTATCCATCTCCGCCGGCCTTTTGTGGCCGAGAGGTTCTAGGCGCTTCAGTCTGGAATCGCGCGACCGCTGTGGTCGCAGGTTTGAATCCTGCCTTGGGCATGGATGTGTGTGATGTCTTTAGGTTAGTTAGGTTTAAGTTGTTCTAAGTTCTAGGGGACTGATGACCTCAGATGTTAAGTCCCATAGTACTCAGACACATTTGAACCATTTAACCATCTCCTCTTCAGTCACAAGAATGTCTGTGGTGCTAAATCCATCAGTTGGCGCAGATGATCTGTTAATCGCCCATACGAGAATTGGAACGTGTAATACTCTCACTGTATTTCGCTTAGTAGTCCTTTACTCTCAGATTCTAGAGGCAGTCAAGCGTATGTCCCTGCAATCTTTGTCTCGTTTCTAACTTGCCATATACTGTAGGTTAGCCTAACGTCCATCGGTGGGTGGTTAACATGACATCTTGCCTGAAAAAAGCACTTCTACTTCTAATCGTTCATGTGCATCTACGACTTCTCCCCCAAAGAGATACCGTATGAGAATTATCGTACCCATCGACGACGTTCTGGGTGGTGCGCCATCTGGGGGAAACGAATTCGTATCATTTTCCCTCCCGCTCACCCAAGGCTGGTCGTACATGATTAATGACAACCTCAAGGACTGTACTACCATAGCAAACTCCCGTTCACTTACAAACTATCTATCAAAAAATTCCTAACAACGCAACGCAATTCCTCAAGTTACAACAACTCCACTATAAGACCATGAAACAATTAACACATACTTTACCACCAAACTGTTTTTATGTCTCACACAGTTCGACATCTACTGATGTGATTTGAGTGTGTAAGGCACTCTGCTCTGCAAGTAGGCTGTATAGGTTTTTTATTGGTAACGCCACGTAGCGCTCTGTATGAAAATAACTGGCTGTGCTGTGTGCAGTCTGTGGCTGGTTTGCATTGTTGTTGGCTATTGTAGTGTTGGGCAGTTGGCTGTTAACAGCGCGTAGCGTTGCGCAGTTGGAGGTGAGCCGCCAGCAGTGGTGAATGTGGGGAGAGATTGCGGAATTTTGAGAGCGGAAATGTTACATCCTTTTTTTAACAAATTGGTTAATGTTCTAGCAACTGTAACAAACTATTTGACAAATTTACAACGACAATGACATTGACCTCAGAAACTGACTGAAGTTGTTTCACATTCTGAAGCAGGAAGAAATCATTGACAGTGCATACCATCTTGGCTTATCACATGACCAAGATGGTTTACTTGTGTGGACACAAAGTGATGCTTTCCGTACTTAGCGTTAAGAATTCCAAATGCAACGTCTTAAACACTTCTAGTCGTTGTGCATCCTCCTCTAGATCTTTAGAAACAGCAATAATATGGTCTAAATGGATAATACAAAAAAATGGCTCTGAGCACTATGGGTCTCAACTGCTGAGGTCATTAGTCCCCTATAACTTAAAACTAGTTAAACCTAACTAACCTAAGGACATCACAAACATCCATGCGCGAGGCAGGGTTCGAACCTGCGACCATAGCGGTCTTACGGTTCCAGACTGCAGCGCCTTTAACCGCACGGCCACTTCGGCCGGCTGGATAATACACTAATGTGGTTTTAGTCCCCTTTTGACTCCATCTAATGACATCTGGAACATCCCTGGCAAGTTCTTAAGTCCCAATGACAGCTCTTAGTATTGGTAGTGTCCCTGTCAAACGGTAAATACAGTCTTCGGCTTGCCTGACTCCAACTGGTGAACACCACTCTTTATATCTGTAGTGGATAAGTATTTATATTGACCTAGTTTCTCTGTTTCTGTTACATTCAGTCTCAGATGTGCATGCATCACCATTCTTGTATTCAGATATCGGTAACTGCAACAGAACTTGTATTTCTACATCTCATCTGGCCATTTATTTGGCACAATGACAACAAACTCTTTACTTGGACTTTTACTCCATCCTTCAACTGTTGATTGATGAATGTCTCCAGAGTCAATTATAACTGCAGAGATATTTCTTGGTTTTTGTGGACAAAAGGATTATCCCTGATTGGGATCTAATGCTGTATCATGGATGTCGCTGATAATGGTCCACTAGGAGTAAACACATCCATCAGTCGTACTAACAGTTTCCATAGCTGACCTATTTTTCCCTTACAAATGCTGTACCTTTCTGCGCAATACAGATATGGTGATATTTCCTTGTGGCAAAGGTCTCCACTCAACAGCACTCATTCCTAGCTGGAACGAAGTCCCACTGTGTTCAATATCGTGCTGTGAAAGATTAATTTTTGTGTGATGTTGATTCAGAAAGTTCAGTCTTACGATTGAGCAGTACACCCACTGGCATGGGTCAATACTTCCATATGTTCCCAAAAATTACTTGCTCCAAGACAGTAACTGAGCAATATTGACCGCAATGATAACATTAATATCATACTCTCTGCATAATCTACATCGTGAAGAATTCAATCTCTTTCTACCCAAGGAGTCCAGACTTCTCACTGACACATTGGCTCCTGTGCCCACCAAAATGTTTTATTCCATTCCATTCACCATGCCTACCAAGCAATATTCCGCCTCTGTCTATTCCTTTGTAGCATTATGCTTTACTGGGAACGGCGTTCGGCAATTGGAGAATTCCTGTTGTCATTTAACAATTCCTACCCTGATGTTGCAAGCTTGGCAATACGTGACCAGCCAAATCAATATTGGCAACTCACTGACCGGAAATAGTGCTCCCCACAATTTCCCCTAAACTGTGACGAACTCATCGATCCCTTAGGGTTTTCTAAATTGTACCTTCGTGTTCCTATGCACTTCTATCTACCGTGACTGTGTTCAAAACAAAACAAGAGCGTCGCATAAACTTACAAACACTGTACTGCTGAGCTGCACGTTCTGGCTGGAGACGTGGCCACGGACGCAGCTCCAGATGTTAGTGACCAATTATATAACATTTATACACATCAGGGTGTCAAACATTTATGGTGGATGATGGAACTGGGTCGGCAGGAGTCACGAGGCCAATTGTTCACCACCCTGAGTGGGGTAGCAGTGGATTGGTGAGTGGATGCCTAGTAGTCGTCCGATGTATTGTTATGAAAATATTTTTAAGTTAACAGCTCATGGTCCCATGGTTGGCGTTGCTGACACTCAATTACAGGGCTCCACGTTCGATTCCTGGCCAGTTTGGGGATTTTCTCTGCTTGGGTCTGGGTGTGTGTGTTGTCTTCATCATCATTTCGTCAACATCTATGTGCAAGTCGCCTAAATGGCGGCGTCCGCAGCTCGTGGTCGTGCGGTAACGTTCTCGCTTCCCACGCCCCGGTTCCCGGGTTCGATTCCCGGCGGGGTCAGGGATTTTCTCTGCCTCGTGATGACGGTGTTGTGTGCTGTCCTTAGGTTAGTTAGGTTTAAGTAGTTCTAAGTTCTAGGGGACTGATGACCATAGATGTTAAGTCCCATAGTGCTCAGAGCCATTTGAACCTAAATGGCGGCAAATAAAAATGCTCGCAACAGACGGCCGAACCATCTCATTTGGGGTCTCCCAGACAAAGCCAGACAATCATTTCCTCATTGTTAAAATATTCATTTATTGTTCATCAGCGACGACAAACGTGATTACCAATTACCAATGGAGAGGCGAATGTCTCCTGGACAAAAGCCGTAGGCAGACTATAAAGAGAGGTGACTGTCAGCATCCAATCCGACGGTGCAGGGCGTCATAAGGCCGGTGGAGTAATGACGGCGGTGACTTTGGAAGGCGGCGTGTGGTGGCCCACAATGTAGACTAGAGGCTTTTCGGCTGTACAGGACGGGGCATGCTGAGGTGCGCAAAATGACACTGCGGATGCAGCGTGGATTGCATGGCTCACAGCACCTGCAGTGCCTGCCCGTATGACCAGAGGAAGACAGTAAGGAGTTTTCCCACAAAAACAAGAAGCTTAGTGGCTCCATAGGCCTGGGATCTTGGGTCTCAATGCAGACAGGAGAGCAGTAGTTAGCAGCAGCATAGTCTGAAGGTGGAAACTGGTTG